>NC_089140.1:31932820-32234695 GCF_009819655.1 Sylvia atricapilla
AGGATACACATAAACCAGCCCATTTCTTTGCCAGTGCTATTTCAAAACTGGCCTTTCCCAGATAATTTTAGCTTTCTTTACTGGTTGATCCCTAGAGCAAGGGGAAATTCTGTTTTTTCTCTTAACCTTGTTAGACAATATTGTGATGAGCTGAATACATACAGCCAGAGGGAAAATGGGGCTTAGCAAGTACTACTTCTTGGCAACCAGTTTTTAAACAGATGTTCAGCTGTCGTAAGAGGCATTGTGGATGTGGGCTGGGCCCTAGTACAATGTGCAGCCAAGGATGTAGTGACAATTGTACAGGATTAATTAAACTTCCTGAATGACCTCACTTCAAGGCTCTGCAGAGACCAGATAAGAATCACAGAGCTTTGCCAGGAGCCTTAAAAGGGAAAGGAAAGGGAGGGGAAAGGACTTCCCGCCATAAATGCGGACTTCTTTCTCCAGCTTGGGAGCAGCACCTGTGGGGCCTGGCAGGGACAGGGGCAGCGTGGCTGCTCTCACTCAGTTTGAGCCCAGAGAGATGAATGGGTCAAGTGTACAAAGCAGACAGCCACAGGCAGTCCTGGAGCCTCACAGCAGTGTGCAGAGCAGGTTACCTCTCCAGATTCCTTTCAGTCCTGCTGCCCTCTCCCCTTTTTCTTGTTCCACTTACACAGCACTTCCCTTCCATTCCAGGATCCCAGGGCATGCAAAGACCCACCAACACAAAGTTGGGGGCACCTATGCTGCAAATAATTTAATTTTTTAACCTCACTCCCTTCATCACCCACACCGCAAACACATATAAAGGTGGCACAGTCCAGTTGACTTCCTGCAGAAAAAAACATGAAAGGACCATTACAAATTTGGCTCCTCCTTCCTATGTCAATCTTCCAACACTGCTCCAGCAGGTTTTGCAACATGGAAACACCCTATGTACACCTGCTTACCACTTTCCTACTTGTACCTTGTGTTGTACTACTGCAACGGCCTCTGTCAGTTGTGGTGCAGCACTCACACTGAACTGCAAAGGTACTGGAAAATAATTACATCCTTGGTCATGAATGAAACACATGCACTGTGGAACTAAACAGGGCCAGGACATGAACTTGGGCACAGCCCATATTGTTGAACTTCCAACAGACTTCCTGGCCCAATTGTGTCTTCCAAGACAATGTTCAGGCTAATTTCAGGGAACACCACAATGTAGTAATTAAGATGACCAAGGCTACATTGTTCTGAGAGAAAGAGCTCACCCATCAGCTGTGCAGCATCCCCTTGGAATGACCAGGAAAGGCCCATTCTACTTGCTCACCAGGGTGATCATGCAAAGCCCAGACATGCCCTTCTTGCTGGTGTCTGGACAAGAGCCAGTTTACACACCTTCACCTGGGAATCAGGGATTGCTCGTCAGGGCTGCAAAGATATAGTCAGAC
Source organism: Sylvia atricapilla (assembly GCF_009819655.1). Taxonomy (NCBI): domain Eukaryota; kingdom Metazoa; phylum Chordata; class Aves; order Passeriformes; family Sylviidae; genus Sylvia; species Sylvia atricapilla. The sequence continues at coordinate 31,934,242 of NC_089140.1, forward strand.
CTCCAGCAGCATGGATATAGTCAAAGGCATTCAAGTGTTTATCTTCCTTTGGTTTCAGACATAGAAAATAGAGGCTGAATTTCACCACAATGCTGGGAGCAGGATTTCATGTCACAATATAAGTAACACTCCCCTGAGATGATCCTGCTTTCCACCAGTGCCATATCAGTCTTGGTGGCTCTCTTTTCCTCAACACCAGTCAACTTACCAAGCAAGGGTACTGGGTACCTGGCTGCAGGAGCAGTGTGGCCTGCAGCCCAAGCTGGTGTGAAGGAGGCCCTCCTTTCCACAGCAGGCAAGTGGATTGTTTTAGACACAAGAAATGCAACTGGTGAAATGAGATTTGCAGTTCTTAGGGAATAGCACAGCTGTGGTTCTCTGCACAAGTGCTTGCTGTGTCCTACAATGCCTGCAGAAAACATGCTGCTATGCAGTTTTAGTTAAATTCTTAATCTCTACTCTCTCAACCCTGCTGCTAACCTAAAAAAAGGGTTGGCTCACAGAACTTCTGGAAAACAGTTCAGAAAGTTACCCACAGAATGGGCATTTCCTACACACAATCCTGAACAGGAAATCAGTGTATCAAGAAAGAGAACAGAGTTGATAATCTCAAGGTTTTTAACATTACACTTACATCTCATGTATTTATAAATTGATCTTACTGTGTTGGATGCAATGCATGGGTTTCGGAAAACTGCTGGAAAAGGCAAAAGAGCAGAAGAGTTAAAATCTTGCTCAAGTCCCACAGCAAATCACTGATAAGAATCAAGAACAGAACCCATGTGAAACAGCAAAACAGAGCTGAATCCAAAGTGATTGGCAAGATGCCTATCAGTTTCAAAGAGACCTCAATTTAATCCCTGGAGTCTTGACTTCTAACCTGACCTTGTGGCACAGCAGATTATCAGCTGAGAAATTGCTCTTTTTCAGGCTGATCAGCATGATGGTGCATGTGACATGCATCTTAATAAGCAACTTTTGATAAATGTGTTTTTAAGTACTGTTTAACAAAATAGGTCTAGTAGATATTAAAACCATCAAAAATGTGATTTTCCCCCCACTAGATTTATCTGCTTTATGTGATCCAGGCTCCAAGTCCCTGCTATTCATATACATCCCAAAAATCTAGAAAATTTATCATTTGCTTCAGCCAAGCACAGTACCTTTCCTTCCCAAATACAGAATCTACCCCATGAAATTTAGAATAGCACATTCAAATAGGATTAAACACTTTCATTTAATTTTTGACATGGTTTTAATTACTGCATGGCTTGATCTCCTGATGCCTTCTCTTCACAATTAGGCTCCAAAAGGAGAAAATCAAGGACAAGAAGTACAGAAGAGCTGTAGATGTCACTATGTCTATTATGGGGCACCTCTCATCTGGAAAATAAAGAAAACAGCCAAAATGTTTTGCTGCTTCAGTGGCAAAATGTGATGAAGAGGAGGGACATCCCTATCTAACAACACACATCTTGTAAGGAAGGCAGTGGACAGGCTGGGTAACCAAACACCCCAAACCTTGAGCACCCTGAAACACGGGAAGAAAAGCCAGATGTTCTCTCCCAGACTGAGCCTGCCCGGAGCAAGAGGCAAGCACAGAACTGCCCCTGGCAGTACCCAGGAGCCCTGGGCTAGCTCTGGCCCTGCATCAGGAACACATGACCTGAGCTTCCAGCAGAGGACAGGAATGGCTGGGGATGCCAGCAAACATTGAGCCTATGCCAGAGGGCCTGATGAGCAGCACTCATTGTTTTCTCTGCAGAGAGAGAAAAAACAGCATTATTACATCCTCTGCACACTCTCAGAGTAACCATATCTGTGCCTTTTGCTGTTTAAAAGATAGTGTTATTAGAAAAGTACACTGCAGGGCACATATTTTTACATTGTCTTATGCACTTGGGGCTCAATTTCACTTTAACTGCTTTAAAAACACACTCTCAAACACACTTAGTGACCTTGTACAGATTCCCAGCTGAATTCTTTCTGCACAACACCCAGACTTTTCTTGTAATAACATCTCAACCAGAAAAGTAACAATACAAACCAGAAGTTATTAATATATAAACTATAAATCAGATGTTAAAATTACTGTTTACCTGCTTACAGTGGAAGAACAGAGCATGAACTTTCCTGAAACTCAGTCCACCTCCTGATCAGGATGTCACCAGGAGAGCCAATGCCACTATAAATTAATTGCCTGTAGACCCAAGGTTAAAAGGCTGATTTATGTCTAAGAGTAGAGCAATGGCTAGAAAAGCCCTTCTCAGCCTAGAGATTCAGATGGAAACAGCCCCTGGCTTCAGAAATTCTTAATTTCCTCTCAGGCCTGTGATTAAAAATAAAAGGCATCCACAGTTTAAACAAATGTTGTTTGACCCACACTACTACAAGTGCACAAACACAATACTTGAGTACTTATTCTCACAGGCTCAACAAATGTTATTACCCAGTGATTAAGCAATTGTTCAGTATGGTTTAAAAATTACTTTGATAAAAGGACCTCAATAAAATTTTTCTAAATTCTTCCTAAGGTTTTGATATAAGTCAACGTCTTTTGCACTCAAATTGCCTTAGATGAGATGAAAATCAGAACTCAGCACTCTCAGATTTAGGAGAAAAAGGGAAAGAGAAGAGTTTGACAAATTTCTTCCACTGTTTTTCAATCTCACAAGCTTTATTTGCTTTAAAAAAAAAAAAAAAAAAAAAGATTAATTCACACAGTAAAAAAAATTATAAAATACTGAAACAGCTTTACTAAGAGGATTCCATCCTGAATTTGACAAAATAATTTTGATGCTATTTCAGAAAAGCCCTTGTGTAAAATGAATGCTTTTCTGACTTTCATCTTTAGGCTTTTCCATCAGCTTTCTGTCACGCCCTGCTGTGTCTGCCACTACACCAGCACCCACCTTCACCTGGCTCCAGCCTTCCCTGTGCTGCAGAGCCCCACTGCCCATCCCCACGAACAGGGGATTTCCAGGCACTACCAGCAATCCCTGGCAACTGCCTACCTGCTGACACAATGCTCCTCTAGGCTGGTTCTCCTCCAAGCAATCCCAGAGACCTGTGTGCTCACTCAGGAAAGCAGCTGCATGCCCTCATGATCAACAATGGCACCTGCTGAGCAGCAGCTTTTCCGTGATGTCCCAGGGATTTGAGTGATCATCAAATAATATCGGGCCCATTCCAGTTAAGAAGTAATACATTCACAGCATCAGCAGGAGCCAAATGAATTATTTCCAAGTTCTCTTGTGATTGAAGCAACTAGCTTTCTATTATGCCAATGCTACAGTTGTAACCCAGAAAGCAATTATTTTAGTATCAAAGCCCAACATCGTGTGTATAGTCTTTAATGCAGAAAGCAAGTCACTACAAATCGGTAGGATACTGATAGAAGACAGACTCTGCAGGCAGGAGGGAATGTTGCTCCAAACAGCTACATCTCTGCCTCCCCCCAGTAAGCTGTATTAACTGCTCCAGCACCTCCTCATGACAGGTAATAACCCCACTAACAAGCGCCTGACTCAGCCTGAGTATCTGTTAAAAGTGTCACTGTCACTGGAGTGGGAGCTGTGCTTGATGCTCCTCTCCCGATGAGGTGAAGTAGCTCAGCACAAACTGACAGCTCTCCCCCCTGCTGCAGCCTTCTTACCTCCTACTTTTCTGCGTCCTACAGCAGGCTTGGGGTTTCTGCCACTCTCCCTAGAGGTGCTGGAAGATATGGTCCCGATCCTGGGGGACTGGGAAGCCCTTTCATATTTGGCAATGGAAAAGGGCATTGAAGCTTTTAAACTGACATTGGACTAAAATTCCCAAATGCGTTCAATATGTCAGTCAAAGACGCGAGATGGGCAGCAGAATACTTCAGATACATTTCTCAAGAGAGGCAGAAAGAGCATTCAGCTGCACCTTTTTCCCGGGTCATCTTTGCCTGGAAGAGCAGGTCCTGCCCTGAGGGCTTTGGTCAGCAGTAGTGCGCAGCTCAGGAAGCGTGAGCGCAGTGGACCTGTGGAAGGTGATAAACAGTACTGGGTGGGCGAAGAAGGCAGGAACCAACTAGGTTTTTAATCTATAGATATTAGTTCTGCCAGCTAACATGAATGTAAAGGAGAAACAAAACCGCAGCCGGAGGGAAACACCTGCAGCTCTTCGAGTGCCTCTCAGCTCTGAACTTTTGACTTCTTTGTTTCACCAGTTTAAATTAAGCAATTAGTAACGTACTGACAATCCTTTTTAATGTGCTTCCCAAGCAAATGTTACCCATGAGCCCGTGATAAGACCACAGCACAGATAGGACACTTAAAAGATTACTCTGAAATTTGTTGTCACATTTAAGAGATAAAAAGCCTTTTCTCTGCCACAGGGATGGGGCAAAGCAAAGTATTTGGATCAAGTTAGCCTGCTGGGGGCCTAAGAAAGATAAGCGCATGCAGAGTGTATTGACCACATACGGTTCTTGCAAGGGATTGATGGGGAACCTGTGTGAAGACTTGATGGTGCTGGAAGGATCTGAAGACCCCACCAGCAAGGTTTCTTTTGGATGCACAGTTTGAACCTGGTTCAGTCCCCCTGCTCCTATGATCTCCACCACCACATCTGTGCAACCAGTGCTAGATTTCCCTCATGAAAGCAAAAGTTATACATAAACTGCCTCCTGGAAATGTTCCTCTCAGCAGTGCTTCCCTTCCCTTGGGTCTTCCCTGAATCTCACTGTTCTCTCTCTGTGGTGGTTAATCCCCCAGATAATCCCGCATGTGATTAAGAGATGTCTGGGAATAGGAAACTTTCTCTAGCAGGAAAAGGGAGAGAAAAACAGAAGTTAAAGCTCACTTTAAAATGTTGAGTTGGCTGTTTTTATGTCTGGGTGGTAAGTCCACTGAGACAGCATCAAACTGCATATTTCTTAAGCAGTAGCTAGCACCAAAGCCTTGGCTCCATTCCCTTTGGACCTGGGAGCTTTGTGGAGCAGAAAACTTCTCCCATGAGACTCCACTTCCCAGGAAGGTTTGTTTCCCCATAGCTGAGATCTGAGACCACATGCCTGGAAGTAGAGAAGGGAGCCTTCCCCTTCATCTTAACCCTTCGTACCACACAATCCACTAACCTACCAATGTCCCTGACCTGCTGTGTTTGCTCCAGCTGCACACTGCACTTTCCAGGACAGTAGAAAGGCCCTGGGAACATTTCATGAACATTTCAAGGGCATTGTGCTGTGCTGTCTGTTTACAGATTTGAACATCCTCACCATCTCACATAAAACAAAAACTAGAACAGGCCCCAGTTGCAGCAAATGCTGTGTCTTGTCGTATCACAACTCCACAGGGCCCATGCAATCAAAATCAGACCCACTTACTGACACCTCCCCTCCTTGGATACCTGTGTATGAACAAAAGTCACTCAGCCTTCTGCCTGCATTGAATTCACTGGTTTATTTTAAAGCTATCTTTGAACTAACATGACACATCTGCAAATGCAAAACCTCAAACTACTCTGGTGAGGATTTAAAGAGGGCAAATAGGGCACAGCTATAATGGGAATGATGATTGCTAGCAGAAAGTACTTTTTAAATCCACAGATTTATGTCCTTTTTATAACTTCTATTTTTGAAATGCATGCAAGCACTGAAGATAAAGCCAGCATTACATGCAATCACAAACTAAAACTGGTCCAAAGCCAAAAAAACATGAATGCAGAAAAATGCAAAGTTACATTCTTGCAGGGCTGTTTTTCCTCCAGCATGAAGGAGCCACCACTGCCTCTGCCACCTTCTCCCACCAGTGAGAAGCAATGAGTGAATGCCTTCTGCCTTTGCTGGACCTTCAGATCTAGGAAAGCTCCGAGTGGCCTTGAGTGAAAGTGGCAGACACTTCTCTGCCCCATGCCTGCACCATTTGCTAGACACTGTGTTTCACGTTCTGCCTTTGGGTTTATGCCTTCTGACCCGGCAGATGCAACCTTGATGGCCTGGAAAGTTTGTGTTGCATCATGCCGGCAGGCCCTGGGCCAGGGCAAATTCATGAGGGGAAGCAGATGATTTTCCAGAGGAAAACCCCTACAAGCAGCTTTTTGGGAAGAAAGCCAGGCTCAGATGTACATTTGTGGTCCTAAGCTGAGAATCAAGGGAAACTCCAAGTGCTGGAGGAGTGGCATTCGCAGGGTGAGCATACTACATCTCATGCTGTACATGGCAAAGGGCTTGACTGCTTGAAAACTTGTCTTCCTTTTACCCCTGGCAAAACTATTGCCTACAATTAGAAAAATGTCTTTTCCTACAGCTTTAGACCATATGGCTGTGTTAGTATTACTGGGATTAAGGACTTCCAGACATGGAATCCAGCACTGCAGGCAGCTCTGGGAGGAGAGTTTTCCCCAGGAGAAGAGAGATTTCTCTACTCAGCCTCAGAGCTGTGAACAAGATGGGCTGGCTATGCCACAGATTGAGTGGGCAACATGTATGTCACAGTGAGAGTGGGCAAAGCTTCTTGGGAAGCTGAGAAAACTCCTCTTTCTGTATACAAGATGAGCCTGACATCAATAATGCAAAAAGAATTTGGCCCACTTAGAGAAGTGTTTGTCTCTCTTTGATGCCACTGTTCCCAAATTTTAGGCTAACCTCAAAAATCTGCACTTTTTTTGCAAAACCTCTTTTCTTGTATTGGAATGATTTGTCACCAACACACCTTGAAATCTCCTAGAAATATTAACTCCTGGCAAGAAGAAAAATCAAGCCACACAGCCTGAATACAGTCCAGTCAGCATGAAAGAAGAAAATTGCTAATTAGGTGAAACAGAAGTACCTCAGCCTGGCAACGCAGAGAGCCACAACTAATGAAGCACCAATGTTGCATCTCGGGTGATCAATCTTTGTAACTTTTCAAACTCTTTGTTCTACATTTAAATATTTTAATATTAATTTATTCTAATGCCACCTCAAGTGAATAATGAGTTGTATCAGAATTGTGGTTTATAAAAAAAAACGTCCAACAACAACAAAAAGTCAGATTCTTGTAGATCAGCCTGTCCTGGTTATTAAAACCCAGAACACCTATTTTAAGCAGGAAATCTGCCTATAATAGACTCCCAAGAGAGTATTCAGCCAGCTACAAGATTTTATGTTTATCTTGAAAGCAGCCATCAGTATAGGTTTAATGATGTCTAAAAACATCCCTAAAACCCATGGTTATAGGCTAAATAACTTCTATAGTCTAAAATAAATTCAATTGCAAATGCTCTAGTAAGAGCAAGAGTGCAATAAATAACAATTATCATGCAGTCAAAGTGCAATAAAAGTATAGACAGGGTAGGATATTCCTGAAGGTCCCTGTACAATTTTTTTCTTACTGTAACTGTTCTTCCAAATTCTGTCCTTCCAAAATAGAACAAGTGTTTCCCAGGGTGTCTAGAGGAGTGAGTTCCAAAGCTAAAAAAAAGAGTAAAGCCAACAAATCCTGAACTGGTTTTTTGCATTTTCTGAGGCAGTCAGAAAATGCCAACTAGATCACATTTGACCCCTAAACGGTCAAAATTATGAATTTTAATTAGTTTATCAAAGCATAATGAAAAAATAGCATTTCCTTTTTCAGCCCTTATCTTTTAAACCTGTAAAAAAACAACCCTAGACCTAAGCAATTTCCCCTTCTGCATAAAAGGGTGAAAATAAAACCAATTTGTGTGCCTGCCTGAAATCATCTCTCAACTGCACCCACCAGTCTGAGAAAATTATTAACTTTCCCTTCAAAATCTTCATCTTTGCCAATGTCAGCAACCTCTCCAGTCTTCACAGCAATATTTGCTTGATCTTTATTCAGCAGTTTATATATTACAATTATTTTTTCTATTTTTCTTCCCAACAGCAAGTAATGAGAAACAATTTTAAGGAGACGGAGGGAGTGAGAGGAGGTAAGATGTTCAGAAAAGGGGAAATGTGCCTGAATTTGGCTGGCCCATGAGGTAGCAAGCTCTGTGGGCTGGCTCCTTGTACAAGAACTTAGGGAACCTGCACTTAGATGTTTCTTAAAATGCCAGTTCAGTGCATTAAGTTCCTTATTTTTCTTATTTTTTTAGTTTATGAGTCCCATCATCCTGGCATAAGTATTTCCAGCCCTGTGGCCAGACTGTTGACGCTGAGTCTACTAATCTCATCTATGAATCTGTGACAGCTCCTTCCAACAAGCGTGGCATTTGGCAGAAAGAAGGAAATGTGGTCCAGGAAATCATCTTCATTAATGAACTGCTACCTCCTTAAGGGAAGAGTTGTTTCTCTTTTCTGCTTCCATCGTGGCTATGATGGAAGCCAGCATATAGTCCTGCTTTACCAGCCTGCTTGCATGATTACAGCATTACACGAATCAGACATTTTGGGTGAGGCCACAGGAAATGCTGGATTGCCTTGTGGTTGTTGCTGTTGACTGTAGTGTGAGGCTGCCAGGTTTCAACCCAGCAACCACTCAGCTTCTTTAACAGCAAAATAATAGAGGCAGGTTTCAAACATGAGTAACTCAGCCAAAGCACTGTCCTTGTATTACTGTTCTGAAAAGTGAGGCAGGCAACCCAGGAAATTGAACCAAGGAGCAAAGAGTTGAAGTCTGTCCCTCTTTTCTTGGATGCAGCTGAAGCAGCAACACCCCTAAGAAATTAGTATTCAGTAGTGCAACCAGAACTACCCAACAGAACAGAATATCATAAATACCCAGTACATAGATGGCTGGGGCCTTACTACTGCAACATGGCTCCTACAAGGATCAAAACACTCTGAAATGGATCAAACAAATAATTAATAACCATTGCCTCTACCCCACCAGCATGAAATTGCTCATTTAATTCTAATCAAAGTTAAGTTCTTGGTTTTCTAAAACCAGACGTTTTATTAATTTTACTGCAAAATACTAATGCGCCAAAGATCCAATGCTATTTACAGTTTTGTTTTCATGATATCCTGAAAGGGTTTGTTCTTTTCATTGCTTGCCTCACAGAGGTGGATTACACAGCAGTAACAACCTGCAGGATGCCCAGTCATGTACGTGGCAGTCAGAGACCCAAGAGCTGCTGAGCAATCTGGCCAAGCATTGCATCCATCTAAGAATGCAAGGACAGTATGCCAGCAGAAGCTGCAGGGGGACATACATGAGACCAGAAAGCAAGATGGGCATGTATAGCTCAGACATGGATTCCCCTCACAAGCCATGTTAGCTTTCACCTGTTCAGGCACAGTTTTTCCTTTTCCTTGATGTGCTCTCCTTCAGCAGATGCAGAATTAGCAACTCTCACTCACAGCTGGACCCTTCTCACCCCCGTCTCTCCCCTAGGGTCCCTGGCTGTAACACTTTCCACTACCAGCCAAACAAGGTTAGATGCAAGTCTCCAGAACCCATCAAAGAAACAAAAACTCAACCAGAAGAAAGCAAAACAAGCCATGAAACAGGAGGTTATTCCAGAAGATGTCTCTATGGACATGCCTGGATTATTTTAATAGCTTTGTTGGCTTAAACAGAGTTCACAGTTTGGCAGTTCTGAGTTCTGCCTTCCCAGAGGAAACCCACAGAGACCTTGTTCTTATGCTTTCATTGCTTTTTTTTCTTTGATCCAAGGACAGAGGCATCTAGCTGATAAGAAAACTTAAATTCTAATAAATCTGTGAACTTAGTATTTCCTAACATGGCCCTTGAAGTATCTGTCCTGGGAATATGGCAATTTCTATTATATCACAGTGACCATCAGTAACACAGCTGACCTAAAAATTAATCTACTCTTAATATTATTATCTCAGCATAAGAATTAGTTCTAGCACTAATCACACATCCTCAGAGCTTATGACCTTTAAGAATTAAATTATTTGAAAGAACACAGAGAAAATGGAAGAAGCAGCAATATTTGCTTTCCCAGTTGAAACAATCTCCAAGTAATTTGTTATGTGGGGGGCAATTCACAACTTAAATAAGAGAAAGATTTTAGAAGAATTGGGCACTTTCTTGAAATAACCCAATGTCAAACCTTAAGGGTCTCTTACAGTAAGCAAATTATGTCTAGTGGCAAACACAGGGAGTGAACATGTTGCCAGGATCTGACCAAGGGCCTCATCCCTACCTCAAAGCACTGAAGCAGCATTTCTGAGGGCTGCAATTTCCACCTGCATTATCTCCAGGAATCTGACAACCCAGCAGAAGACTGCAGGTGGGAAATTGTGCTGACTGAGAAGAGAACTTCGGGCAATAATAGTAAAGTTTCAATGGCTTGACCAACACTGCTGAAAAGGAGAATCACTGTCTGCATTGTGTTTGTATTCCACTGACGGCACACAGTACATTATGTGGCACATTAAACTTAAAAGCTCCCAGTGCACATAATGAATTATTCACCAGTGTTTACTGTACAATTTTACTAATAAGCCATCCTAGATTTAAATAATAATAATAATTTTGCATACAAGTAAAAATGAATCATGCATTCCAAGTGCCTGGAGCAAAGCATACCTTCCCTAAGAGGAGGCTTACTGGGAGCAGCTGGCTGAAGGCTTCCAGCTATGCAAAAGAATGAGCATAGGAGAACAACATGCCCCTGGCTCTTCCTGCCATTTCAGCCATCCTAGAGTCAGCCTTGTGCTGGGACCTCAGGACTGTAAATGTTACAAGAGAGTTCATATGAGAGTAACTTAGGGGCTGTAGCTGGCAGCTGCTGATCATTCTTTCTTGTACATCTACTGCTAAATGTAGCCAGAAATGAGAAGAAGCTGACAAAACAAGTGAGAACTGTGAGACTGTGGAGTAACAATATATTGATTTGGATTCCATTAATTGGAGAATCACTCAAATATTCCATCAAACCCATCAGGAAGGAAAACCAGAGTTTTGCAGCACTACTCCATGTGGTTTAGGGTCTTAATGACTTCTGTATTAGTATAATGTAACATTATAATTTGCTACAATTATGTAATTATAGCAATATTACAAAATATTATAATGCATAAAATTAGTATAATAATGTTGCATAATTATAATTTGCAATATAATACATGGACCTATCTGTATACTAGGCAAAACTACATTATAATGTTACATTCTGGCTTTTCCCATGCTCCAACTGCAAATTGCCACTTAAAGCATTCACTTAAATCCTTATCCAGAGCTCCCTTGTGCTTTCCAGCTTACCTTAATTTCTTTTCTATCTTCATCACATAGTTTCTGCCTAATCTGGCTTGCTCTCTGGCTTGTGTTCCACCACAGTGTTTTTGCCTTGGCACATGTGCTATTCAAATCTGGTCCTGCTAGATTACAAACCATTTTGAATGAATGCAGAATTATTCAAGAACGTAATCACAAAGCTCCATAAAAATGAAGCTTCTCCAACACTCAAGGCCTAGCTTTGTCTTTTACGCTAACTAGAAAATAATTATCTTTTGGAACTATTAGTGAGGCATAGAAACATCCTTTAGTTTGAGTAATAGACTGTAAATTAGCATATCTGCATACTGATTGTTGAGCATATCTGGAACCAATGGATCCGCCACAGTCTGTAGCAGTTGCCTTATAGCTCTATTAATCATGATAGCAATGGAGCCTTGCCCTGGATCACCCAGGGACCTGCAGCCTCCTTTCCAGCTTTGTTATCCACTTCTCACACTCCTTGCCAATCTTTCAGGGGGGGAAATCTTTCAATTTTTCAATTATTAATCCAGCAGTAATAAATAAGTGCATTGTTGGTTTGTGCTTTGAAAATTTAAATCCAAATCCATCATCTGTATTACTACTGACTGCATGTTTTGTTCCAGTTTTAATTACCTTTAAAAATATGATTATTTCATGTTCTCCCTTGAATTTGAGTAGGATTATCTATGTAAATAAGGAAGCAAATCCCAGATTTGCTGAGTAGCGAGAAATTTTGTAAGAATATTTTCATGGATAGTTGAAGGACTTCTTTATGAGAAATTTCAATATAAGAAATTTCAATATAAGAAATTTCAATTATAATAAAACTCAGAGTTTTGGATACAAAAAACCAGAAATTGGAATTTCCTGCCACATGAAACCGGATGGGTGAAGATTGAGCATGGGTGGTTCAATCTTCTCTGGATTAGAAGCTGCCAACCAGAATACACCTGTCATCAAGCATGACCAAGGACTCAAGGGTGCTTAAGCCAAAGAATTGGACAGACGTTTTACCATTCAGTCACAAAAAGAACAAGCCAGGTACATTTCCAATAGCATTCTCAATAGAGTTTTTAATTCTGCACATGTTGAATACCTTTCTTTCCCCCACCTGATCTAGTGGTGAAGATAAAGCTTCTCCAAGCAGAAGATAAAGCAGGGATCCCAGTACCTCAAGGAGCCAAATAAAGCACCAAATCTGATCAAAAATGGTTCGGCATTTAACCAAAGGGCATAGCTGAAAAGACTAATTTTCAACTTATCTCTGTTTATTTTCAATGGCTTTCTATTGGTCTCAGTTAATACAGTCTACTTGGCAATTTTGCGAAGTAAATCTTTCTAGGTTCTTCCCCTCTTCCATCAGTTATAGCCTATTCATTGGAAGAGAAAAGGACCAAAAAAACAACCCTTTTTAATTAATCCAGAAGGTATCTTTCAACCCCCATTGACTCCTTTTCCCTCTATTTAATCATGTAATGTTCAATAAAGTTCAGCCTAGATTTTTGTGACTGGATCTCATCTTTCCAGGGAAAGCTGTTTGTGTTTTGGTAGAGGGGCAGAGCTGCCTTGCCCTCTGTCCCTTGGGGAAGCACTCTGCTTGGCTCATCCCTTTGGACAACCACTGCTGGTGGGATGCACCATTCTGCTTTCTGACCTTAAATACTGTAAAGAAGCCAAATTATTAAACACCACCGAACATCCATCCTGTAGCAAATGAACATCCCTGAGGACACGCTTGGCTGAGAGTAACTTAATTCATCGGACACCTGGGGCGAAATTTTGGCCGCTGTGGGATGGTGTTAGTAGCTATTAGCAGGAAAATAATATTGGTATTATTCATAGATATTGGTATCATTTATAAATATTTAATATTTCGATTCCCATCTGCCTCGCTGTCAGTTCTCCCGTCCCCCGAACGATCCTTATTCCTGATTCCCTTGAGTTATTCCTGGCTCCCTTTAGGACCGGGCGGAGCGGCGCGGCCCGTGGGCTCCCCCTGCTGCCGCCGCTGCGGCACCGGCACCCGTTCGAGGGGCGACACGGAGGCATAAAATTCCCGTTTTGACCCTGCCCGCCCATGGAGCAGCGTGAACGCTGCAAAAGAGCACAGAGACACAGCTTCTCGAACACGGAGAAATGCTCTATAACATTTAGAGCAGGTTCGCAAACTTGGAGCGAGAAATAAACTGGCTTCAAGATATTTTAAACGGGAAAAAAAAAAAAAAAAAAAAAAAAACCACCACACCAAACCAAAATGAAACAAGCCCCAAAGTGTTTCTAGATTGAGGTATTAGAAAACCGCTAACTGAATAAACTGAATAACAGCTTCTCTGTCAAATGCCGGAGGCTTTGGCTACAGCAACACTGAGCAAAAATGCCCAAGGCAGGCAACCTTCAAAGCACAATTAAACAAACAAACAAGCAAACATTCAGAAACCTGCAAAATAAACCAGTCTTTTAAGAAACCCCACAGTGTTGAGCACAGAAAATGAGAAAATGGGATTTCCTCCATGCTACGGTGGCTGAACCTCCCCTCTGAATCAGGAGCTGCCAGACTACACCTGTCATCAAGGACTTTTCTGGTGTTTGAGTCAAACAACCAGATATGAGTGTTGCCTTCCAGCCATAAAAGTATTCTAAGTTGAGGCACGAGAAATGTACTTCAGGAAATAGCTTCTCAAGCAAATAATTGAAAGACTACTCTTCCGACAGCTGCTGGGTTCTTTGGCTATGGCACCCTGCATCAGGGCTGGGAAAAGACAGAGAAAGGCTGGAAGTCCAGGTATGGTGGGACTGGGAGGCAGCTGCCACAGAAAGCCAATGCCAACGTGGCTGTATTCGCTTTGTGCACAGGGCTGATGGATGAGTTCACTTACCTGGATGGCCAGGGTTATAGGGAGCCCACAGCCCCATGAGAAGTGGGGCTGGAAAGGCACTGTCAGGAGATACATTAAGGATTTTATATAAAACTTGCTCTTCTCCCTAAGGGTGCCTTACCAACTGCCATTTGGGGAAGCTGCAAATCAGCTTTGGGAATATTTTTCTTGCCATAATTACATGCAGCTGCATTTTTAGCCCCTCCATTAACTACATATTACCTCCTTAAATCCCCTGAGAGCCTTTTAAACAGATTATTATAAGAGTTTTTTTCATCCTTTATTTTTTCTTTAATTAGCTGTTATTCACACAAATTGGGCTAATACCAAATGGAAAAATATTTTCATGGAATTCACCACAGGCAATCTAAAGCTTTTTTTCAACATTATTTCTGCACAACTAGGGCTGTGTTGTCCTTATTCCTGTTGTTTTATCACCTGTCATCTAGGCACAAATTTGGACTGATGCAACTATGCAGTACTACTACTTCTATTTTACTGACACCCGAGACACTGCCCAGGTGATATTCTTGGTAACACCATTGTGTGTCTAGGAGAGTCTGCACCATGCCCACAAACTGCTATAAGGCAAAGGTGTGAAATCAGCCATTCTTCCCAGTCCCCTTCCCTGAACACAGCAAAGCATATTGTGTGCTGCTGTCACTTTCAAAATGGTTTGGGTTTTCTGGAGCCAGTAGTTTTCTCTGATGTCAAAATACTTCTTGTTGAAAAGATGCAGTGGTGTATATATATTGCAGTACAATATGGGTTGTTTGTGGGTGGATTTCTGTAAAACAAGGACCAGGTCAGTGTTTTCAGAACTGAGAGATCTCCACTGCAGCAGAAGATGGGCAGGAGATCAATGTCACCTCATACCATTCTAACAATTAAGGCTACTCCCATAAAAGCTCATATTAAATCTTGACTATGGATTAGGATGTTTATAAAGCTGCACTAAGGATCAGCAATCCAGTCACCTCCCAAGTGAGCAAATTTTAACAAGCTTTTGCCCAAGCCGTTCCTAACAGTACACGGATGGCCACAGTTCAAAGGCAGGGGCAGCAGCTGGGGCTGTAACACCAAAGGGCGAGCCACAGGTCTGAACCTGAGGGAAGAGGATCAGAAGCCCTTGTACAGCCCCAGCAGGGGACTCAGCAGGCACTGGAGCAGTTGCACAGCTGCATGCTGACCATCCTGGCTGGCCACCACTGCATGCAGCAGGGGCCTGCACCACATTGCTAAAGCTCCCTCCACCCTCAGCTGTAGTCCAGAGAGCTACCCCAGCCCACAATGTGTGATGGGACCTGGGTCTATGGTTAGCAGATATTTGGCTTTGTGTTAGACAGAGGGGACCAAAACTACTGACCACCTACAATAATCCCAGTGCGTAACAACAGACTTTCCAGCTCTGCTTGCAGACCAAAAGAGACAGAATTGGACAAGACTAGCATTTTAACCATGGGAATTATGCAAATAATACATTCTATGGTTTTGCTCTCATATTTCTGTCTGCCTTTAGTTCCTTTACCACCTCAGAATATCTTTTCTGGTGAACTGATGTCTCAGTTGTTCCAATTTCTGCTCGGCAAGGGACATTAACTTTATAGAAAAGCCTAGAAACGAACTTGGCTTACACTGAAATGACTCAAAATCTCCCAATTAATCTTAAAGAAAGTTGAGAAGAGTTCTGAAGTAAACCCTATGCTGATATCTGGGAACCAAACATGAGAGAAGTGAGCCACAGAAGAATCAGACATCTCCTGACTAAGCTCAATAAAAAAGAAAAGCATGTAGAAGGTAGAAGTAGACACCAGCTATCCAGAAGCCATATAGAAACTTTGCTTGCATTCACAAGAGCAAAGCTATGAAGGCCAAAGCTCAGCGAGGTTAGAATATGTAAGAGGTTACATTGGTCAACAAGAAGGAACTCTGTAAGCACTCTGGCAGCAGCAAGGAATCTAAGACACAGCCCTGCTGTGTAGCGGCTGGGGAACGTAGTGACAAATACAGAGTAGGCAGGAGTACCCAATGGTTTTCTTCCTGGCCTTAGATTGCACCAGAAAGGGCTGCCACCTGGTCTCCCCCTTCCCTGACCCCACTAACCTACTCTGTGGGAATATGTCAGGAGGGAGTAAGGGAAGGGTTCTCTGCTGTAGAGGGTGAGACATAGGTAAAAACAGCACAAGCAGTGAACTTACCATTGGGGTGTGGCCTCACAGCTCCTGAGCAGGAAGAGCAGCAGGTCCCATCCCGTCAGGCAAAGGCAAGGTAACAACCCAGACCCAGATTCAAGCCAGGAAATCCAAGTAATGACTTGTGACAAAACAGGACTGGAAAAACATCCTACAGTTGCATCATAGCTCAGGAAAAAGCTCCTATCCTTGGGCCTGCACTGAAGAAATATTTTGGTGCCATGGTGATTGGTGTGTGGGTGGAGGTCCCATGTGAGAGTGGGGTAAGTGATTGAAGCCCATTAGTACGCTCAGGGCCCTGTTAGGAAGTTGTTTTGTCCAGGTGAGGACTGAAGTATTGGAACCAATTGGACAGATGCAAGTTCACAGAACCAGATAGGATGCACCTGAAAGTCATGAGGTTTTGACTGTGTGGCCCCTCTCTACCATCTTTGAAAGGTCGATGATACTGAAGGAAATGCCTGATGCTCAGAAAAAGCACATCACAACTATCTCCATCCCAGGGAAATGCAGGCCAAACAGCTTTGTCTTAGGTCCAGGGAAAGTTATGGAGAAAATCATCCTGGAAATCATTCCAGCCACAAGAAAGTCACAAAGATGACTGAAAGCAATTAGCATAGATGGTTCAAAGTCAAACCATGTTAAAAACCCTTATAAGGCACAGTGTTTCCTTTGCACAACATAAACCAGTTGAAAGATCTATATTTTATGTTTATTCACCTATATTTTATCTAGGCCAGTTTCCATAGACTCTTCCAGACAATTTTAGTAGATATAAACACTAATAATCTGGATTAGATGATACATCATGTGACTGTATCAGTGTGTCTCCTTTAAGGTCTTTTGATGTTTTATTTATTGTTTAAAGTAGAAAATTACTTCTGCCAGTTTCCTTTTTATTGACTTTGCCTGAGCAGCAGAGAAGGGAGGGAGGCATTTTTGGCTGAGGTCAAATGGAAAGCTTGTGAGAAGAGTCAGTGCTGAGATCTTGGGTTTCACACAGCGTATGTGGCATCGGGATGACCTTTTATTCCAATACAGCCAGGCTCAAGGAGTCTCTCTTCAATGAAACATACAAATCAACCTTTTTTGTTAACCGAAGACAATAGATTGTCACAGGAGTGCATTCAGTGAGACTATCTTTGGAGTAACAGAGGAGATAGTTCCTTCAGGATTCACTGCTAAGAAAAGGGAATGATCCCACCTAGAACACCCTGCAGTCTAGAGCTCCTCTTTGTTGTGCACAGCTTTGCATGAGGTCTTGATGCTTTTCCCTAAATTTCACTGATGCGCCCCAAACGCATAACTGAGGGAGATAAACAAAGCATTGGGCCAGTTAACTTGTTTTTCTGGAGCCAATGCAGTTCCACATTAGACTTGCAGCAGTTTTAGTGGAGCCACTTGTTAAAAGAGAAGGAAAAAAATGTCTTTATAAAGTGCATATATGGGCACTGAAATTGTATGGCCTCTTTGATAAGGGAATGGGATCTTCATCCATTAAATGAAATACAATAAATTATCTTCATGTCTATACACTATTTTTCTTATTCATGCACTAGTATTTAATTCCTTAAGTGTGATTATATATATTCCTTCACAAGTCACAAGGTTTTTCAAAATGCAAAGCTAACTTGTTATGTAAACCTTCAATGTCCTCTAACCCACAGCAAACAGGTTCCTCTTAATTAATCTTCTTTTATGTTCAAATGATACTTCTATTAGATTCAGGTCATAAATGTGGAAGACAAACTGTACCAAAGTGATAAATTATTTAAATATCGAAAGGAGAAAGTTCAATGGATTGAAAATAAAGTCTTACATCGGTTTTTAAATTAGGATTTTATCAAAGAAAAGTGTTTCCTGCATCTAGTACTCTGCAGAATTAAACTGATCAGGCTATATCTAAAACTGAATACACACACACCATTTTAGTCAAAGTTTAAATGTGACTCAAGTGTGACTTGAGGGTTCAAGTGTGACTCGAGTGTTTGAACGTGACTCAAGTGTTCAAGTGTGACTCGAGGCTCAGTGCTGTGACTGGACATCTCATTCGTAGACAGACTCTTGTGACTACTCATGTGAGCAATTTTAGCACCAAAATACTCTCCCTCAGAAGTCTGTGGCCTCATGCCCCTCTGAGAATTATGCATATCCTTAATATTATGAGACCATGGCTGAGGGACGTTCCCTTTGGTTTCTGCTTGATGTGAGGACAGCCTCTGTGCTGGCACCAGCACCAACAAAAACTGGAGGTCTGCACAGCCTGGTTGGCTCTGGCTGGATGTCACTTCTCCTAGGGACGTCTGCCAGTAAGAAGGAGGCATGATCCACCTGTGCCACTCACAAAGGCCAGAACATACCTTACACATAGGCCTTTTTTTTGCCACTGTCTGAAGCAACCATCTGCTCCAGCTTCATGAATGTTTAAGACTAGTGTGGGTCAAAAGAGGCCCTTGGGGTTTTTTAATGAGTCGTGGAAAAATTGAAATCATGACAATGGATGTGCCACTGGAGTCATGCTTATTGCACTGTACCTTCCTTTCCTCTACTGTATGCAAATCCTTCAATAGGTTTTACTGGGATCTGATGTAGGCTGTTGTTTAGGGAAATTCCCAAATTAAAATTATTCCAGTACCAGTTTCATAATTCTATGAAAAGTTTCATAAAGTGCCATTCATGTCACTCCCTGAAACCATCCTCGTAATTGCAGACTATGTGGTTACAGTAGAAAGAGGAAATGGTTTGCTAAAATACATATCTTTAAAAGATATACAACTTATTGTTACAGCTAATTTACACTAATGTAAATATTGCAAATATTCTTGTTACATTTCATGCTGTATATATTGGTATACATGTAATTAATAAATATAGTGTATGTATAATGGGTAATATAATTGGGTACTCATCTGTTGGCCTGACCTGCTTTCGAGGGATTTGTGTTGGCTTCTGGGTGTCTGAGTCAAGAGTATCACTGAGAAGTTTCCAAGCCGGATCAAACCCACAGATTGTTACTCACTATTAATGCTTCACGTGGAAGCTGATACAGCTGGCAGCACCTCCCCTTCTAAGACAGGCTGAGAAAGTTGGGGCTGTTCAGCCTAGAGGAAGAAAGTTTTCATGGAGACCTAATAGCAGCTTTCCAGCATCTGAAAGGGGCCTACAGGGAAGCTGGAGGGCTTTCTTGATCAGGAACTGTAGTAATAGGACAGGGAATAATGGCTGAAAATTGGAAGAAGACAAATTCAGGTTAAATATTAGGATGAATTTTTCTCATATGGGGTTGATGAGGTACTTAGCACGGTGAGTGGTGAACAGGTTGCCCAGAGAAATTGTGGATGCCCCAACCCTGGCAGTGTTCAAAGTCAGGTTGGATAAAGCCTTGTAAAACCCGGTCTGGTGAGAGATGTCCCTGCCCATGGCAGTAGGGGTTGAGACTAGATGATCTTTAAGGTCCATTGTAACCGTTTAACATTATTTGTCTTTATGATGTAAGATCTCTGATTAGAAAATACCTTGTATGTTTGAAGTAGTAGTGGCCATTCTGCTTCTCTGCTGGTGGTGTGGTCCTGTACTAGCAGAACTCAGCCAGGATAAGGGCACCAGAACAAGGTCCTGCAATAAACTCTGTGTGGACAGTGCAGACAAAGCACACACTAGGCAGGTCAAGCAGTGGAAACAGCAGAGGAACAGGGTCACAACCTCATGACTTTGCCACACAGGCAAATGTCCTTATTACCAGCACACCTCAAGTTCACTATCTGCATGTGCTTCGCATCCACACCAGGTGGCATTTTGCACTGATGCAGGCAGACTGTTCCTTTAATAAGGGCTGATCTGTCAAAATCATGTCTCAGAAGGACAATTCAAAAAGTCCTATATTCACCAGACTAGAAAACTTATCTCAATGCATTATGCTACTGTTCAAAATAGAGGAAAAAGCACTTTAAAAAATCCTTTTTCTGGTCAAATGTATTCAGACAATTAAAAAGTCATACAATTTAGGACAGCAAAAGTTCTTGGAAGGAAATCTAATTATGAGTAAGAGAGACTTGGAGATGGAGTAGTCTGTCAAGTCAGTGTGTAACTGCAGCAATTAGGTATGTGACAAGGTATTGAGCATTTTTTTTTAATCCTCGTAGAATAAGATATCTTAACAAAAACAAAACACCAGGCAGAAATCAGGGGTTTTGTTCTTCTCGTTAACTTGTGGTTTTATTTCACTATTGCTTTCTTCAACTGACTGCAGAATTCATCATCACATACTTGCTTTTGTTTTCTTTTATGAGCATGTTTTTCCTTGCCCCAAGTGAAACAGGATATCCATCTTTCAGAATTTCTGCCCTACCTTTTGCAATACCATTCATCTCTACGTGGTAAGAGCAAAAGCATTTAGCAAATCCCACTGTGATCAAAGGAAATTTGCAGCTTTACTATTGCAATAGAATAAAGCTTTTGTTGAGCTACGGGATTGACTAATGTGGGACAGTTCCTACTTCCCCTTACTTTGATGTCATCTGTTTAAAAGATGAGCAGCAGGAATAAGAAATGTGTTTTGCTGTTTATTTTTCTATTTTGCCATGACACTGATTTTTAATGGGAAGAGATTTAAAGAGCACACAAACCTGTTGGAGGTGCCCCTTTGAATCCCCTGGCACGAGGCAGATTACCCCATTGCCCATCATGCAAGGAAAAGGATCTGTCTTCGCTCTGTTATGGTGAACAGTGATTTTCCTTTTAAAACAAATTTATGACAATCAAGTGTCTGTGCAGCATTGTCATTGGTAACAAAATCTAGCTAAAAATCATGACAAGAGATTGAAAAATAGACTGATTTTGTTAGGATTTTTTTAATTGCATGTAACATGCTATGACAAGAAGATTATACATGAAAATTTCTTAATAATTTGGTCTTCAAAACTTTAGTTTTACTTTGAAATTAAAGGAGTCACCAAAAGAGAACTATAGGGCCTGTTTGTTCTAGGAAAAAACATGATGGTAATCAGGGAAGTAGTGACCCTGCAAAGTGAAAGTTGAATAACTATGACTTTTTGAGCCATTGAGCCATGGTTTCTGCTTTTATGGTTTTCTGTTTCCCAGCTTTTCAGCTTCACTTGCTTGGTAACTTTTCGGCTCAAAGAAAAAGATCAAAGGTCTGAGCCAATGAATCAACAGCTCTGTCCCTTCAGCATGAAAGTCTGGTCTCAGAGTCAGCCAAGACATCTTACACTAAATGGGGAAATGGCGATGGCTTCAGCTCTAGGTATCTGGAAAATAAAAACCATCACTCTTGTTTTAGCTTCTAAAGCCTGGCTATTATCTGTGGCCTACAGGGGCTCCATAGATAAGAGATTGCCAGTGGTTCACCTTCTTTACCACAGAAGGTAACAAAAGGATCATGCCTAAATCCTTCCTTACTGGTGATAACTTTGAGGAAAACCTTCCAACGGAAAAAATCTTTGAGGAAAAATGGGAATAAATTTGTCTTTACAAGGTTACCAAACTAAAGTCTTTCATTTATTTTTCATTTCGAACTAAACATGTCTCTCAATATTAGGCTTAGGGTTCAGTAAGGAGGAGGGTCATTTTGAACATCCTCCTTTAAGTCTTAAATCTTGGAGGGCAGCTGCTGTATCCTTAATATACAGTGCATAAATGGTACCTAAATTATTATAAAATACTTCAGGGAAAATGATGTTTTAAAATGTTGAAAGGACTAACCCTAAATAAGAAGAAAAAGATTTTTTAAAATAAATTATAAGATATTTTTTCAATAGTGCTTCATTATTTTTAAAGGGTCAAGACCATTCCACAGAAGCAAATCAACCTTTGGGGACATCTCATCCAGTAAAGGTGGTTACAGTACCACAAAACTTTCCAAAGAAGTCCCCTCAGAGTTCATTCCAAATCTGCTTCTTCCTTTTTGCATGTAATTTCCAGCAGCGAATAAAGCCCTGAGGATAAATAAACTTAATTGTTTTTACATACCCCCCCAGCCTCTGACTTGTGTCAAGTGGGAGTCACTCTGCTGACGCACCTCTCACCAGCCAGCTCTACAGTAGAGTGGGGGCTCCCCTGCCCTCGTCCTGCTCTCCCTCTCCACTTGGCAGAGGTACAAGTGTGGGATTTCATAGGCTTGTCTGCCAACTTTGTAATGCAAGATGTGTCCAACTACTATTGGTTACTTTCGATTTGTAAAGGCTAAAATAACATTATTTGAAGCTTCAGACAAATGCCAGGAAGGAAAAAAACCTCTCTGCTGTTGATTTACTGGAACACACTATCATCAAGGCTTGAAGGGAGGGAATTGGAAAGGAACAAATTGCATGGATTGCACAAGATATTAATTTTACAATTTGGTGAACAAGCCCAATAATGCATGCCCTAATGTGAGAACGTAGGTAGCAAGCACCACAATTAATAGCTGTCACATCTGTTTTAGACTGATCTTTGCATAACTTCCCAGACTAACCAGCTACTACACTTTCTCAAAAAGCAGCTGAATCCACCCCTTCTATGTCTGTGCTTACCAAGTAATTTCCTTAATAGAATCAGAATACAGCTAGTCTAGTAAGAGTTTTACAGATAAGGCTGAAGATCATGACAAGATATCTAGATCGGCTATTAATATTACACAAACCCTAAGAAACACACAAAACTTATTTTCAAAATGTGAACTGCAGGTTTCCATTTCCTATATACAGTATCATACATCCTTAACGTAGTATATCAGCCAGGGTGTCTTATTCAAGAGTCCTCATTGGATTTTTGATGTTGTTGAAGCAGAAAGAAGAAGAACAGGTTTATTAAACAGTGAACTTAATGTTGAACTACAAAGCAAGACTGCACAAAGACTAAGAGTCAGATATGTACTTCTTGCTCATCAAAATCAGCATCCAGAGAATTCCCAAGATGTTAAAGCAAATTTGTAGAATAAAGACTCTTCCTAAAAACATGCCTGGCAGGTTTTGTAGCAATATTGTGCAAAATACGGAGTAGAAATAACTCATAAATACCTTAAAGTAAGGAAAATGTGTCAACTATTTCGATCAACCATGAGTTCTGCTATTTAAATAGGACTCTGAAAATTTTCTTTATACTTAGTATTTCCTAGGCAGTTATCAATCAGCAGTCAGAGAGGATCTCATGTAAGTTTGATAAAAATAATCCTTCCTGGCATAAGACTACTGATTAAGTGCTAGAAAAGTAGTAGGAGTTCATGTTGCTATTTTTAAAACCTTCCTGTTGATCCAAAAGCCCCACGCCATTCCTAAGAAATGCAAAGAGTTCTGTAAAACTGATAAATGTATTTTTTTATCTTTTCCTCTGCCAGAAGAATGAGTAATTTTCAAATTTGTTTTATAGCTTGTTTCTGCACTGTATCAGAGACCATTTTATGTTCCTTGTACTCCAGATGGTCCTAAAAGGCTACCTAATATAACCGTGGTACAGCTAAAACACTCAGCACCTTGCAGATGCTTTAGTGTTCGCCCAGGCCAGGGCTGTAACCCCAAGCATTTCATTGACTGATGCCTTTTCAGCCTCCCCTCCCACCCCAGCCCCACTGCTACCACCTCCCCCAGCTTCTCGTGCTGTTTTCCCAGACCAGAAGCATTGCAGGGTCCAGTCATGGGATTGTCTGGTTGCTATCCTCTTTGCAACGAGCTATATTTCAGCAGAATATTCTCCTGCCTTTCCAGGAGATGTATCATCAGCAAGACATTCTGGAGAAAATACACATTTGGTGGGGAAAGGAAACTGAGCTGCTAAATAAGAACCATTTGCCCAGCTCTGTAGCAGAGGAATAAGTTAAATCTGTGGAGGCCGTACAGGCAGATGGCTGCTGGTCTTGGCAGCCTCTCTGCACGGCAGTCTTCCACAGACAGTTTAGTTTTCAGTGCATTTCCCACCCCTTTATTTGTTCATGAAGGTCAATACTAAATACTGTTAGTACCAAAGATTGACTGCAAATCCCAGCAAAGGGGAAGTGGTCATGTGCTCCTCCATTCCCTGCCCAATGGAGAGGCTACATACAGTACTGACGTTCTGTTCTAGCAGCACTTTTTTAAACATAAGATGTAGGGCAAAGGTCAGACTTTAAAGGCAACAAGTTTGATATTTTAGATAGCTATATCCTGCTATACCTAGGCTTTTGAACTAATCATTGCAATTCTGAATTTAGGATAAATGCTCAATTAACTCCACAGATTTCTAGGGAAGTTTTGCACTTTCTACTGAATCACAATCTATAATGAACATATTGCCAGAAGATGCTCAAGAGAGTTACTTCATGCAATTACCTTACTTGTTACATATACTGCCAAAATCCTGGTGGAACCCTTTTGTACCACCTTCAAATTTCAAAAATTCAAAAATTTCAAAAAATTTCCAGTTACTTCCATTGCCAGAGCCTCCAAGACAAAGACTAGCAGGTTTTTACCCTTGCTAAGTAGAGGTCAAAGACAGTCAATCTGCTCCTCTCCTGGCCAGCCCACAGATTAGGATGTGAACATGTAGATTCTCAGTCCTCTCATTTCCCTGTAAAAAGTGCTAAATTCCCCTTTCAGAACTGGCAGCATGCTTAAAGCTGACTAACATTGCATTCCACATTGCAAATGTGCTTTATTGTAACATTTTTTATTATAATTATTTTTCCATAGCCAGTCCAAGAGTGTTCCTTGTACTATTTTATCTCCTAGTAATGGAATAGTTTGGCAATAGTATCACTCACCAGCTGTCGATGGGTTTTGGTTTTTCTCCTTCTAAAGAGAAGAGACATTTTTCAATTGTCTGTTTTCTAAAAGCTGCTGAGTTCAGTGGGCTTTGGCCAAAGAAATGGATGAGTCAGGCTTCCAACAGATAGTGCATGCAGATCTCCTAGAAGTGAATTAAGCTGTTCTTGGGAAATAGCTCTGACTTCACAGCCTGACACAGCCAGTGTGGCCCGAGCAGAACAGGCGCTAGAACATGAATCATGCTGGAACAACAGGTAGCTCCACACACAACGTGATGTCATTGTTACATCAATGTTCAGGGCAGTGTAAGAGAGAATAAAGGTAAAGTCAGAGTACAATTGGATTATTCAGCCCAGTTACAAGTTAATTACAGAGTCCAGAGAGCAGCAACAAAGCTGGTGTAGAGTCTGGAGGACAAGTCTTACAAGAAGCGACTGAGGGAGCTGGAGTTGTTCTGCCTGGAGAATAGGAGGCTCATGGGACACCTTATCACTCTCTACAAATGCCTGAAGGAAAGCTGTAGCCAGATGAGGGTTGATCTCTTCTCCCAGGCAGCCAGTGACAAGAGAGGACATAGCCTTAAGCTGCACCAGGAGAGATTTTGGTAGGACATCAGGAAGAATTTCTTCACAGAAAGAGTGATTCAGCATTGAAATGGGCTGCCCAAGGATATGGTGGAGTCACCATCCCTGGAGGTGTTCAAGGAACACTGGATGTGGTACTCAGAACCATGGGCTAGTTGACACAGTGCTGTTTGGTCATAGGCTGAACTCGATAACTTCAGAAGTCTTTTCCAACCTAATTGATTCTGTGATTCACACACACATATTCCCCTGCTGTCTGTATTGCCCTTTAGGTCACAGCCCAGAGAAATGCAGTAAGCTCAATGCAAAGTTCAGAGCATCCACTGTCCCTGCAAATCTTTGGCAAAAAAAGAGACACTATTTGCTGCAGTTTGATTCCAGCATACAAGAAAAAGAAGGCTGGAAAAAAGACAGTGCACAAAGAAAGAGAACAAGGTAACCACTGAACATTATCAAGGGACATTTTCTTGTCTCCGTAGCTGAGACTTAGATGGGATGAGGACACCAGGAATGCTTGGTAGCCTTTCCAGGCCCTGTGCTACCTTGGTCTATGACTCATTGCGCTAAAACTCCGACGGAGAAACTTATTCACTTCCTAACTGCTCACTACCCATCTGCCCTGTGCGCCAAACTAGTCACCTACCCTCAATGTCTGCTGCAGTATGTAGAAATACCTGAGTTTAATCTATTCTAGAGAAACACCATAACACATTCAGAAGAGGAAAGGCTTGCTTGTTCGGGGATCCAGTGACCCAGTATATGTTTCTGCTCCACCATCAGAAAAGTGTTTAAAGGCACCTTTTCTAGAGGAAAATGTCTTTCCTACAAGGGTAACTCCAGTATAATTCAGGAGGTTATTAAAAACACGGTTTCTGAGGGGTAGGATTCACTGAATGAGGTGCCATAAAATTTTCAAAACTGAAATCCAGACTGCCGGAGTTGACATAATTAATCTAATACAAAAGCTTGATTCATGAAGGTTCATTACCATTTAAAGTTACCATTTTAAGGGCACTGAGACACAGCCCCCATCCCCACCAAAAAAAGAAGTGGTCAAACAGGGAGACATGGCAAGGGCATACAGATTTCTGACCCCTGCAGCAAAAGTGCATCCTAATTCTGAAGGGATGTTCGTGCATGCAATTTTTTTTTTCCTTTTAACTGATATTAATTAAAATATTTACAAAAGATTTTGTGGCTCAGTGTTGACAGAGGCTCTACATAATAGGAGGCCAGACAGAGAGCAAAATGACATGTCGAACCAATGTGGTTAGCATAGCGTTCTCCATTTATTCTCTCTCAAATGGCAGGTTTTATACTCTTTAGCATTGTTTACAATGACAGGGCATAGAAAGAATGCAAACAAACACTATTTATCTTGTTCTTAAGGTGGCTGAACTGTTAATGCCACAACACTACACCTAGAAACCCACTATTCCCTGGTTATACCTTAACATGAATTTCCACCTGGGCCACAGGGGCCCACAGTCTGTGATTGCTCAACCCTCAATCCAAATATAAATTATGTCCTCGCTCTCTAAGAAACTCAGCAACAACTTAGTCCTTCCCTCCAGCTGGGAAGCTGCAGTGCTTAAAGGCTGTGACCTTACTGATTCCAAGGAAATACAACAACAGCATCAACAGATGAAGAGATAGATGGCAGTGAGCTAGGCCAGTTTCACTCAGAAACTTCTCCTGCTGGTGCCTGCAGAGCTGTCAAAACCCTCAATGACTTTAACTGAGAACTGGGGGAGTTTTGCACAACTTTCCAGTGACAGGGTACAAACATCTTCCATTATTTCCTTAGAATAAGCTTTAGTAAATTAATTTTTCAACTAACCCTTGAAGAAGGTTTTCTTAGTAAAAATCATCCATTAAGGACAGAAATGTTAATGTTTCAGCAAGAAAGAGCAGCAGTGTGACACAAGACCAGTTTAAGCTGAGGTACAGTGAATTTTCTTCACAGTGGCTGGTATGGGGCTGTGTTTTGTACCTGTGCTGAACACAGGGTTGATAATACAGAGTTGTTTTTGTTATTGCTGAGCAGGGCTTGCACAGAGCCAAGGCCTTTTCTGCCTTTTGTACTGCCCTGCTGGTGAGGCTGGGGGTGCATGAGAGGCTGTGAGGAGACACAGCCAGGACAGGCCAGGACAGACCCCAACTGGCCAAAGGGATGTTCCAGACCATGGGACATTATGCTCTGTGTATAGCGTGGGGGAAGGAAGGAGCAAGAAGGGAACATTTGGGGTGATGGTGTTTGTCTTCCCAAGTAACTGTTGGATGTGATGGGGCCCTGCTCTCCTAGGGATGGCTGAACACCTGCCATCAGAGCAGCATGGGCAGCAGTGAATTAATTCCCTGTTTCGCTTTGCTTGTATGCACAGCTTTTGCTTTCCCTATTAAATTGTCTTTATCTCAACCCATGAGTTTTCTGGGTTTCACACTTCTGATTCGCTCCCTGATCCAAATGGTGGGGGAATGAGAGAGCAGCTGTGTGGGGCTTGGCTGCTGGCTGGGGTGAAACCACAGTGACAGTCAGTCAGTGCTAAAACCCAGCACCCCTGCATGTACAAGGAAATTAGGAAAGATGACAGCTTTGGGGAAAATATGAAGAAATAAAAAATCTTTCCAAGCTGAAAGGCCCAAAGCCCCAAAACTAATCTAAAAAGCTGTGGTTACATTGTGTGGTACATGTTAATTAGATAAGAGGGAAGCTGGAAGTGATTCTGGGATGAAGCAATCACCCACATTCATGGGAAACAGCCACCTTCCACATTCTTCCAGACAAACCCAAAACACTTGTAGGGTCTTGTCCAGTTTTGCACAGTATCTGTAGCCCTATTACATTGCAGCAAAAATAACCATTATTAAAAACTAAGTGCAAGAAAGATTAGACTTGCAGTGATAGACTTCTGAATGCACAACTATAGAGAAGAATCTGATGGCGTTTGAGAACTGCAATATAGGCCAAATAATTTCCAATTGTAATTCATATAACTTCTTTCAGAGAGTGCCATCTATACTTCTGTTCTAGCCTGGAAGGCCTGGAAGCTTATTAAAATCACACTAGTTAAGTATAAAATTCACAAAGCTCAGGATCTTTTAAAAACTGTAGAGAACAAGTGTGGCTTGTAGCAAACCCTAAAGCTGGGAGAACGGAGCATAATATTTAGTGCTATGACAAAACATCTATCACAGCTCTCACATGTTTAAACTCCAAACAGCTGTTGATCAATTATAACAGAATGCTGTGAATATTAAGAGTGTTTTTGTAAAGAGTCCAGTCTTAATGAGTCCTGCTCTGGGTGATGCTGGGAAAAGCCTGCTATGTAATTGCAATGTGCTCTGCTGCTTTTCTGATTAGAGCTGTCTGGACTCCTTTTTAGCCTATGCTACCACAGCAAAATCTGCATATTTGCACTCAGCAGATTCATCAAGTGTATGGCTACTTCTTTATGAAACCCTGGTCATTGTAATGCCATCTCTAGAAAATAGGTAGTGAATTACCTTTGGGTTCAGGGTCATTGGTCATTGCATTTTATGACTGAGCATAAGGTTTTCTTACCTTCAATTCTAATATTGGACATAGGAATTTAAGTTGTCACATAGTTCGAATTATCAGTAAAGACACATGCCTACAAAATACCAGTCATTTACTTTTGATGATGCATATAACTGGTAATGTGGGCATTTGAAATTAGCATTTGGCCTCAAGAATTTTCATGTGGGCTTTGATACTAATTCATAATGTGTCTTTAGACAAGAGAGCTTGCATTTTCAATTCCCTGCCTGTACAATGAAGGGACCAGCTGTAGATAACCTACTAGAGACTGTCAGTTTGATTAATTACTGTAATACCCCTACAGCTAGCAGCCACAGAGCCAGCCAGGCGTCACTGTTTCTTCACACCGGGGAAGTTCATCATGGTCTCTCTCCTTCGCAGAAAAAGGAAGTGGGAGAGGATCCTGCACAATCCTGGAAAGCTGTTAGCTCTTGCTTTTTGTCTGGGAGCAGTCACTGCTCTATTTTCTTAACATTTTCCCTTTAGGCTGAATGTTATATTCCCTAGCCACAGCTCTCAAGCGGCACTGAACGTCTTTGGGTGAGTTATTTGGTGAGTCATCTTTGGCCAGTGGAAAATCAGATTAAAATCTTAGGAAATTGGGAAGGGATTTAAGGAGATAACGTTCCCTTTCTTCTCTTCACTGGCTTTGCAGGAAATACAGTGAGAGCCTCCAGCATTTTAGCCAGCTGCAAGCCTTTTTATTTTTTCTGTTTCGTTCTCAGCAGGTACTTCTAGTTTCTGGTCAAGGGACAGACATTCGTATTCACTTTTTCCTCCAAAAGAGAACAAAGTATATGCAAAGTAATGAGATTGAAACCACGTCAATCACTTTCAGGGAGATTGAGCAAAGTTTCCTGAAATCTAACAGGATGTGAAAGCAGCAGCATACTTTCAGCAGAACTGTGCAAGCTTCTGCTGCAGCAGCAGCAGCAGCACATCTTGCTGAAATACCAGGCTGCCTGGGGCACTTCTGTTCATGTAACACACCTCTTCCAGTGACAGCTTACACTAGTTCATGCTTTGAAGTTGTTGCTTCTTGAGGTTTATTGAGTGGCCAATCACAAGTTATTCCCAAGGGTTCAGTGTCGAGACAAGCCCTGTTCTATATCTTTGTCAGTGATCTGGATGAGGGGATTGAGTGCACCCTCAGCAAGCTTGCAGACACCAAGCTGGGCAGGAGTGTTGATCTGCAGGAGGGTAGGAAGGCTCTGCAGAGGGGTCAGGACAGGCTGGATCGATGGGCCAAGGGTATGACATGTGACAGGGTAAAGTGCTGAGTCCTGCACTTGGGTCACAACAATGCCATGCAGTGCTACAGGTTGGGGGCAGAGTGGCTGGAAAGCAGCTTGGCAGAAAAGGACCTGGGGTGCTGGTTGACAGCAGCTGAAGAAGAACCAGAATGTGCCCAGGTGGCCAAGAGCAGTGGCAGCTTGGCCTGTATCAGCAATAGTGTGGCCAGCAGGACCAGGGCAGTGATTGTCCCCCTACACCCAGCACTGCTGAGGTCACACCTCAAATCCTGTGCTCAGTTTTGGACTTCTTTCTGCAAGAAAAACATTGAAGTGCTGGAGAGTGTGCAGAGAAGGGCAACAGAGCTGCAGATGGTCTGGTGCACAAGTTTTACAAGGAGAGACTGAGGGAGCTGGGGCTGTTTAGCCTGGACACTCAGAGACTCAGAGAGACCTTACTGCTCTCTGCAACTGCCTGAAAGGAGGTTGAAGAGAGGTAGATGTTGGTCTCTTCCCGAGCAAGAAGTGGCAAGAAAAGAGGAAATATCCTCAAGTTGCACCAGGGGAGGTTTAGATTGGACATTAGGAAATATTTCTTCACCAAAAATGTTGTGAGGCATAGGAACAGGTTTCGCAGGAAAGTTGTTGAGTCACCACACCTGGAGGTATTTAAAAGACATGTAGATGTGGTACTTGGGGATATGGTTTAGTGGTGGATTTAGCAGCTGGGTTAACCAGTTGGACTTGATGATCTTAAAGGACTTTTCCAACCTAAATGATTCTACTTTTCTCAGATGCTCTGACATCCAGTGTTTGGCAAGGTAGTCTAAAGAGGAAAAAAAATCCCATCTGTTTCTTCTTCTGTTCATATTCAGGATATTTGGAAATTTCTCAACAGTTGTTAAATTTCATTCAAATTTCCCCCACCTTCCTGTCCTGCTAACCTTACTGCAGACCTCAGATACAGTAGATTCAGCTCACATCCAGATATCCATTCATCTCAACCTTCTGCTGGTAGCAGTGTTGTGACAGCTGTTCCTTGTGTCAGGACTGACCAGCTGTAGAGAGCAAGGGGATATGACAAAAGGGCCATTGTGACACCAGCTTTGTACAAAGGAAATAAAGGAATATGTTTCAAATACAGTTAAATTGTGACAGCTCCCCAACTTGCATACAAACACTTTTCCCTGTGATTTCCTACTTGTACTGCTCTGCATTTAAAATATTTTTAATCAAGCCCTGGCTACAAATCTCTAAGTGAAAGCAACTTTTCCTTCTCCCTCCAATGTCAGAAATGGCACCTTCCATGAACATGGGTCTCCAGTCTGAAACTTTTGGCCAAGTGGTGATGTCTTTCTGTGCCTCATAAATACTGATGTTCTGTGGCTTTAACTATATTATTTTATTATAGGAGAGCTCACAGATTTATCTTATTACAGGAGAGCCCACAGATTTCACTGGATGGGCTTTCCACAGAATCTTATCCACAAAATATAAAAACCCAACCTTTTGCTCTCTGAAACACATGATAAATAGAACAATAAATCACTGACCCATATCAGCACCTGGTTTACTAAAAGCAGGATTTGAACTTTACAGTTTACTTTTGGACCCAACCTGTTTCAGCACACACTGTTTGCTGTTGCTGAAAACAGGTGCCTCCAGCTCCATGACTTGGGAGGTCGGTGCGCTCCTCAGTGGCCCAAGTGAGGTCAGCCCACATGTCAAATCCAAAATGTTTCCAAACACTTGAGGGAGAAAACACAGCCCAGGACCCGGATTCCTGTCCTGGCTTAGTCAGAGCTGGGTTGCAGGTTCTGGAAAGCTTATCCACTGATGCCAAGAACAATTTGGCCAGTGACAGTGTGTGGAAATGGGCCGTGTAAGCTGTTGCAACAGAGCTGCAAAGGCAGCAGGAGTATTACAAGTGCTGTGCTACCACAGCAGTTTGTGCCAAAGAAAATCCCCATAAAGAGGATTTGCAGGCATTCTCTGGCACAGGTTGGTTAATAAGATAGATAGTAAATGGGATAAGTGGCAATTCCCTAAGACAGCTGTGGTTATTCCCATATTCCAGAGATAAAGCAAGGTGTGAACAGTAGCCAAGAAAAATGGGAACTGATATAAAAAGGACAGATCTGCTTTTGCCATGATCCAGGCACTTTCCTCAGGGCAGGAGAGAGCAGAAATCAGAAGCAGATTTGCTCTTAGAGAAGAGATGAATCTCTAAGGGAAAATGCCTTGTCATGCTGTGACTCAGCAGAAAATGTTACTTGCGTGGAAGCAGCTGGAGGACACAGCTAGGACACAGCAATGAGTCAGGAAAATCTGAGCTTTAGACTGCTGCCTCCACTCTTCCTTCCCGCCTTCGTTTAGCAATCTGAGCATCTAGGTAGCAGTGATTGCTTATGAAGAGATACCTCATATTTTCTTGTGTAGCTGTGTTGGATTTAGATTGCACAGGAGAAATGAAATACAGATGACATTGTTGCCCTTTTTGTGAACTGTTTTTTTGGCACTGATCTTTTTAGGGCAGCTCCTGTGGCATGGTGCTAAGTGAAACAGGATTGTGAACCACAGATGAGCCCTCTAACATGTACTGCAGTTTAAATTCATGGTAACACAGACCTGGATCACCAGCTTTTCTACAGAAAAAGGGAGGAAGAAATTCTGCCAACATAGCCTTATATTATGTGGTGGTTTTAGGGGAATATCGTTCCAAAGAGAGGATATACCCTTTAATAAATCATATATCATCTTTCCAGAGAAACAGAGCAAGGGCACCAGAGCAATGGAGTGTGTTTCCAAGATGATTGCCTGATTTGACTTTCCACCTCGTGGAGTATAAAAAAAGATAGGAAGATTCATCCCCAAGAAAGACATTGTGAGGATAGGACACTATCCAAATGCCCTGGCTCATGTGATTCCCTTAAGAGGTGCTATGGAGCAGTGAATGGTACCCAAATGGTACCCAAATGGTACCCAAACTCAAAACATGAGTTAAAGGAGTTTTTCAGAATTTTAGCCTGTCCTGCTCACATTTTAGGAAATGTTACCTTTGCCAAACCCTTCGGACGAACCTACAGTGTATTTGTTTTCATTGGATGATGTTACACAACAGTTTGAAGACCCCAACCAGAAGTAAAAGTCACATCTCTAATTCACCATGAAGTTACATAACTAACCAGAACTTCCACCCCTCTACTCCCTACCCTGATTTTATAACCCAAGATGCAGACAATAGACAGCAGGTAAATAGGAAAGGGAACGTAAGTAAAATAAAACCTAAATATAATTAAATAGCAGAAAAGGGAAAGTAATATACAGTGGCATTGAGGCTGCTGTGATTACATGACCTAGTCACAGCAGAGACCTGGTTAATTGCAAGCTGTTTCTGGATCCTTTTTGTGACAGACAACATGAAAAGGTAGGATTTTGTGAAGACAAAATGATGCTGTCATGAATTTGAAATAGTGTAATATGCAAAAACTGTGAGGTCTCTTATTTACTGGATGCATTCATGGATTTACTGCAGGTCCATGAAACTCAAGCTGAGATCCGCAATGTTGTTTTCATCAGTCATGGTGAACAATCACTTTCCTTGTTGCTGTATTTCTCTTTCAAGCTTCATTGCCCAGCACTCTGATATTTTCTGAAATTAGAATGAGCAATGCTGGTGGGTTTTTCTCCTGCAAATTCTGCTGACAAACCCTGGTGACATCTTAGAACACCCTGTTGGTGTTGGACAAACAATGAGCCAAGAAACTGTCTGTGGGAAGTGTCAGCATTCCCTACAGATGAAATTAGAGGCCTGAGTTAAATTCAACTTTGCAAGCACTAGGCTTGCATACTCACAGATGTAGCTAAGTCAGGCTGCTGGCTCAGGCCCTGGTTTCTAATCTGCCTGAGCAACACAGTTTCCAAGACAGACTGCCAGAGGTCATCCAAGGACCACCATGACTTCACTGGTGCCTCTCCTGGGGATGGCTGTGCACGCAAGCTCAAAGCTGCACGTAGCTTCTCTTGCGAGTCCATTCTGACAAGTAACCCCCTCTTCAGGGCTAGTTACAACACAGGTCATAGCTAATCAAGTGTTAAGGAAGAATCTATGCCAAACCAGAAAAGTATGACACTAATCCTTCCAGTACCACATTGCTTATTCTCTATTTATCTTCTTCCCC
The DNA here is from genome assembly GCF_009819655.1 of Sylvia atricapilla. Lineage (NCBI taxonomy): Eukaryota > Metazoa > Chordata > Aves > Passeriformes > Sylviidae > Sylvia > Sylvia atricapilla. The sequence goes on from NC_089140.1 coordinate 31,968,748, forward strand.
CGCTCTTTTGCCTCCTCTCCAGCAGCAGCACAGGCAGGAACCAGATCTGGAAACTGTTTCATCTGAAATCCATACCTCACGATGTGTTTCCCTTTGTTGGGGGATTACTGTTGGTTGAACACATATCAAAATTCAGTTTAAGAAAAATTTAATAGACTATTCACCAGTCTACTGACTTATTTGCACTGCCATTCCTTTGCTTTGGTCCGACAGTACGACACTGCTCCCCAAAACTCCAAAACAAAGAAGAAAATACCAAAGAAGAAAATACCAAAGAAACAAAAAAAACCCCATAACCACTCTTGTCTGATAGGTAGCTTCGAATTCATGTCCCTGTGTAGTTCCTCTCTGTCACCCAAGGCTGGTGTACATCGTATACCTCGCAGGCTTGCTAATGGAAGTGGCTATAATAAACTCAGAAAAAATATGTCAGATGGGAAGAGAAGACTGACAAGGAAACTCAGAGGCTTCTGGATGATGACATGGGAGGTGAGTGTAGGTGAGTTGTCCCGAATAGCTCTAGTCTTTTATTTCACAGTTTGATGTGAGGGTCAAATCTTTGAGGTCTTCCCTAAGCATGACAGCAACACCTATAGAATGAGTTTGTGGCCCAGTTGGGAAAAGACACTGACAAAACAGAACAACAGCAAAGCAGCAAGTCATAATGCTCAGATATAAAAAGGACAGTGGTGAGTTTAGGCTCCCAGTCAGCTCCTGGTCTTGCCCTGAGGGCAGATCACCCACGCTCTTGGGAAAGAGTCTCACCTCCTCATGTGTGAGGTTTGTGGGACTGTGCCAAGGAGAATGCACTAAGAAGACCATGGTTCTTACTACCAGAGCCACCACATCCAGCCTGAGCATCAGCATGGAGAAGAGCAAAGAACCTTGTCTTCAGAAATCCAGTCAAAATGAATTGCAAAAACCATGGCAGATGGTCATATGGCTGTAATTTGTGCTTTTGAAAATCTCTCCCTACTTTAATTCTCAAACACACCAGGAACACTACTGAATGGAGAATCCCAGCCTCCCTTAGACAACAAAAGACTCCGAACGCAGTCAAGAAGAATTATGTTTTCTTGAGATATTTTCAATTCTTGAACATTGTGTAACTTTCATTGATCCTTACCATATATTAGTACTGTGAATGGCAGAAAGGGAAGGGAAACATTTGACATTTTACAGAGCAAAACCCAGCTATACTAGACTAATGCCAGCAAAGATGTTTTCTCAGTTGAAATGGGACCTGAGGTCCTTACACGTGCTTGACAGGGCATTTAACTTTGCTTTGACAGTAATGTTCCCTGCAATTTTACTGTGAAATAAACCAGCCGTTTTAACTGCCTTGTGTTTTCCTCCTTAGGCAATTTATCTTTATGGAAAATGACTACAAACACGCTGAGAGCAAGCATTAATTTGCAGTCTCACTCATTTTAGAGCTTCATGAGGTACCACAAGTTTATTGAGGGTTCCAACATGTGTTATTAAATCTATAACATCTTTGGAGTCCTAAAGTGGTCTGGACTTTCACTAATAGTAATACTACTGATAAATATAATAAAGAAACAATTGTCAAGCCTAGTATTCATAGATAGGAGTTTAAATAATAGCTAAATATGCCCCAGTAAAGCAAAATATATACCCAGTAAAGCAAATATAGGAAATGAAAACCATATTATATTTTTAGTGTCTTTGCTCCTTGGGATGTTTGTTAATGAATGGCATGAGAGTGGCAATACTGCTGTTGTATCCTCCCATTAGGGCTCATGCTGTGAAACCACTTGCAAGACACAACAGGAGTGGACAAATGGGATTGGCTGATTGAGTTCCCTTCTTTCAAAGGCTGGGAAATTAAGTAGAAAGATGGTGAGTTTGCCTGAGGAGGCTTCAGTGGAGAGGGAAGAACAGAAGTGAGGATTCTGTGACTCTTCCCATCCCTAGGCAAAATTGCCCCCTTTGGCAACAGTCCCTTCAGTAGCACCACACACCCCGACAGCCTGGTGCAGCAGCCTGGACTTCCACTGCCCTTTTCTCCTGAGGCATGGGGTGGGTATTTTCTTCCAATCTTGAAGCAGTAATAAAAAAAACATTTCTTTATCTAGCTTGCACAGTAGTTCCTGAATGTTATTTGCATCTTCAAGTCCAAAGGAGAAGGCAATGAAATTCTTTTTCAAGGTAAGGCCCATTCAGTGCAGGGTCTGATGTGGGTCTTTTTTGCAAGCAAGTGCCAGAGGGATGTGTTTTCGCAACTCAAAGAAATCCCAGGAAAACATTCCAGTAAACTTGCCTGAAATTACAAAAGGGATGAAAGATAAAGCAGTCTAAAATGGGAAAGCTTTAGCTTCTCCACATGCCAAGATCTTCTTTTCTAAAATTACGTAAGTAGCCAGGCCAAAATTAGAATAGGATTTCACGGAATTTTATCTTTTTTCTAAATTTCATCTTTAAAATATATTAACTTACTTTTATGTACATGTATGTGTATATATATCTAAAATAAGCAAAACTTGCTCTCTAAGACCATGCATGTAAAAAACTTAGTAAGTCTGTTTCAGTTTTTTGCTACTTCAGGATTTAGGCCTGGAAATAGTATTTTCTTTTGTCAGAAGACTTAGAAAGCAATTCACATTCCAAAAGTAGTTACAAATTAGAGCTTATCCTGTTTCTTTTACAACAAAATATGAAGAATACATTTTTAAATGGCAAAAATAAGTTACCAGCACAAATCATTAATTGCCAGACAAGAGCCATAGGGTAGCAACATTATTGTAAAGTCTGTATAAAGGACACCATGAAAAATGCAGTATAAGGTGGCTCATTTAGCTTACAGCTGTTCTGTATTCTTATCAAGTAATATCCTGTGTCAAAGAATGATAATTTTTATTTCCTTTGCTGGTTGCTCTGTTTAGATCACTTTGACGCAGATTATCACTTTTACAAGAACATAGTCCAGCTGGAAGACAAACATACCTCATAATATTTCTTCTTTCTTTTTTTTTTTTTTCTGCTGCTCCTTCACTCTGTGTAGCAGCAGTGCAAAGCCAAGTCGTATAACTTGGGTTTGTAATAGCTAATTTGATATTTTTAGGCATTCAGGTGTAATGTTTGGTCCTTAAATTATAGGGCCGTGATTCTAGCTTAATCCAGAGAAAAGGATTTAATAAGGTAATAAATGAAATGGTGACTGGATTAAGCAGTACCAAGAAAACATTTAAAGCATAGATATAATTTCAATGAATTTTAGGCATATATTTCACCTACTGCATGTATTTAATTGCTGTCCTGGACAAAGGCTAACTGAAGTGGAAGTTTCCCTGACCACAGGCCTATGTGTCCAACCCAGGGAATTACACTGAAGTGACTGGTGCTTCTATTGTAACACCTGTCCACCAGAAATCAAGGCAGCAAAATCTAACCAAGCAGCTGTGACCCTCATTCAGACTTCCTCATCTGGCAATGACAGGCTCAATTGGCCCCCTCTTATAAGGGGATTTTGGCAAAGAACTTTGCTCTGTGCCATCTCAGACCTGACAGTCCTGAAAAGACCTGTGCCACCAAGTTCCAAGATCTACACTGTCCCCTGCCTTCTTGTGCAGGAAGAGTGTCCTGCATCCTTCATGGATGACAGTATTTCCCCTTAGAAGTGCTTCCCTTTCCAAGTAAAAAGAAAGGACCAATCTGCCAGAGACCACTGGTGTTTTTCCAACAATGCTAATAAAGACTTCAATCTCTCCCATGCAAACATGAGGAAATGCAACAGAAGCATGAGATGACACAATGGAGGATTCATCTGGCACTTGGGATGATGTCTCTGCTGGGGTGCATAAGAAGGCCAGGTCCCAGCACTGTGTTCCAAACAGAGGCTGTGTATTCCAGTGGTGTGCCTGGGCTATGGGTCCTTCACCACACTGCGCCCTTGGAAAGCTGTGAGTACCAGCTGTATTTGGCAGAACTGGTCAGAAAAACGAAGAAAGGCTGTGGCAGTGCATGGCAAAGGAGGTAAAAGAGATTTGGCTCTGGGTAATTACAAGTTAGGATCCAAAAAAGTCATCACTCAGTGCTACTGCAATCTACTGATTGGCTCAATAGAATTAGAGAATCACACAATCAATTTAGTTAAAAAAGACCTTTAAGATCATAAAGTTCAGCCTATGAGCAAACACCACCATGTCAACTAGACCATGACACTAAGTGCCACATCCAGTCATTCCTTAAACACCTTCAGGGATGGTGACTCCACTACTTCCCTGGGCAGCCCACTCCAATGCCCAATCACTCTTTCTGTGAAGAAATTTGTCCTAATTTCCAACCTGAACCTCCCCTGGTGCAGCCTAAGGCTGTGTCCTCTCCTGTCACTGGTTGGCCAGGAGAAGAGGCCGACCCTCATCTGGCTACAGCTTCCCTTCAGGCACTTGTAGAGAGGGATAAGGTGTCCCCTTGAGCCTCCTTTTCTCCAGGCTAAATAACCACAGCTCCCTCAGCTGCTCCTCATGGGACTTAACTTACACTCTGCACCTTTCACCAGCTTCACTGCCCTTTTCTGGATGAGCTCCAGCACCTCAATGTCCTTCCTGAGTTGAAGGGCTCAGAACTGGACACAGGATTCAAGGTGTGGCCTCACCAGTGCCAAGTACAGAAGGACAAGCATTGCCCTGGTCCTGCTGGCCACTCTGTGGCTGATCCAGGCCAGGATGCCATTGGCCTTCCTGGGCACCTGGGCACACCCTGGCTCTTGTTCAGCTTCTGTCAACCAGCACCCCCAAGGTCCTTTTCTGCTGGGCCGCTTTCCAACCACTCTGACCCCAGCTTGTAAGAAATTCATGACCAGGATTTCTTATTTCTTAGGCAGTTTGGTCAGGATTTTCTTGCTCTAATTTAGGTGCCAGAAACTTCACTAAGTATCTTATGCTTCAATTTTGCTAATGAATTGTGATTAAAACCATTCTCAGGCACTGAAGCTCATGTTCACATTATTAAAATATCTCACCTTACAAACTAGATTGGGTGCCCAAAAACTGCCTCTTAGGAGTGGCCATGGATTGGTCTTAACCTCCAAACCATGCCCAGAAACTGCTTTGGAGAGTGACACTTGTCTTAGCCTGAAGTGGGTATACATATATGCTGGTAACACAGAGGTCTGAGTATCCCTGTCCAGGGACACTCTCTGGCAGCCTCCAGCATCTTCACCAGTAGAGATACAGCCTGCCATTGATTTATCTTGTTCATTTTCTTTCCCTCAGTATTTAAATCTCTCCTCCTCCTAAGAAATATTGGCCTCTATTGTAAGTGTACATCAGGAATACAATTGCCATCTGTAGAAATTATCCCTCCTTGCAAGATGCGCCTGAGGTTCCTGAGATCCATCCACCATGCAGCCCACAAGAGGCTGGTGGTGCTGCCAGTGACAGATTCTTCATATAGTTCTTGAACAAAACCTCTCCCTGTCACTCTGGCTTCTCTTCTAAACAGCTCTACAATCACTCCTCGTCCTTTGTTGCCTCCATATACAGTCCACATATACAGTCCTCTTCTCTGCAGTGCACCAGCCGTGACCCTTACCTCCTGAGGGGGCACTGGTCTTTGCAAGGCGCTGGTAGTCAGGTCCAGCACTGGATTCAAGTTCTTGCAGAGGAGTCCTTGGCACCCTGGAGATAGCACAGCTTTCCTTTCACTATTTTTCTGGGCTTGCTGCAGAAGCACTGCCTTCAAGTGACATTACATCCTCCACTGAGACAGACAAGTCACACCTAGATTGTCCACCAGAAAAGGTGGATCAGATAAGGGAAAGTCTTTGGGATCCAAAACAGGAGATAGGCACAGAAGCCACACTGAGTGACTGAGTGCTCCTAAACTGAAAGGAGATATTGGAAGGCATAGTAGCAAGGATGTATTCAAGAGGTGATTTTCACAGATCAGAGAGTTCAGAAGAGGGTGCAGAGCAAATTTTCAGCCACTCAAGAGTATCAGTCCTACTCACTGTACCTGTGGTGAGAAAGACAGTGTGTCCTGACAGGAAACATGAGCATTGTCAGAGGCACATCTCTGTAGCTGGTTGAGGTTATTGCTTTTGAGACAGTTACTCCTTTTTGACTAAAATGGAAAAGGGAAACGAGTATAAGAGAAATGAAAGAAAGTAACTGAGAATCCCTCTTCCATACAAGCACAGACATGTTTCACTTGGCCTCATTTGCCAAGGTATCACATTTCTCTGTTGTCACATCCTCCGGTGCTAGGCATTACATTCAAAAGTGGGTGATGTTTTCCCCAGAATGACGTGATGCTTTCCCCAGAGTGACACACCTTCCTTTAGCAAATGAGTAACTAGAGTCCTTGAGTCACTGGGGAGAAGCCTGGGTAACCACCGTTGTCTGCCTCTGGGCTATGAATGCAAGGCACTTCCTAACATTTAGAAATTGGCTTTTTTTCCCTGGGGAGGTTTTGTTTTCAATTCTCAGACCTGTGTGCCTGCCCACGGCTGTGCTGGGAGAGCAAGGCATCTGCCACCTCAGCAAGCAGCCCCTGCACATGCTCACACACACACAGGTGATGCATTCAGAGCTCCCAAAGCAGGCTGAGAGCAGCAGTACTGGTGTGTGTGCTGCCAGCAGCCTACTGAGCCCCCCCAGAACGGGCCCCTGAGAGGCAGCACACTGCAGGGCACCAGGAGATAGAAAGCCATGCCCTGGATCTCAGTGCAAGGCTGAAACAACGCAAGATCAGAGAAAAGCTGCAGGGAGAGGATGCAGATCGATACATATCTTGCATGTACAGCTGTCCTGCACCTCACAGAGGCCAAGACTTGCTTGTCTGTACAAGGAGAATTGCATCATGACTTAATGAATGTTTATATTTATATTTTGGGTCCAGAGTTTACTAAGCCTTAGTACCTCTTTACTGTCAGAAATAAGAGTTATAGCTCCAATCCAATTACCAAAAGCACATGAAAATTTTCCTTTCAGATACAAAAGAATGCAGTGCATAAGATAGCCTTTCACAGGAAAATATCTTTTAAATTACTCATGTCTCCTCTTGTACTTTTGTTTTTTGCCTGCCACTTCAATGTTTAAAAAAGAAGTCATTAAAATTTTCCTGGGCCTTAAATTATAATATTTCCATTTAGTTCAGAAAAGAACCAGCCCGGTCTCTGCATGTGTTCCTGTGTTTATGGTATGTCTAATGGACTGAAACCCAAACTGCCTGCAATGGAATGACACTGGTAGAAAACTGAGTTACAAACAAGAAATGGATTTCTCCTACTGGTCTCAGGAATGAATAGGACTGAAGAAACAATTGCCTTTTTCTCCTAGAGATGGTCCTACCAGCTCATGTAGCCCTGCTGGGGAAGGAGAGAGAAGGCTGAGTCAAAATGTTGTTGCTAACTCTATCTAGGCTACAGCCCCATCTTTTGCAAGCTCTGTAATTCCATGATGCAAAGATAAAGACCAGGCCAGTTTACTTCCTCATTTCATTTCACTTTCTAAATAACTTAGGAGAGGCTGAACTATTCGGCCTACCAAGGAAATTCAATTTTGCAGAACTCTTTAGCAAATCTGGGCATCTCCTGACCATGTCTCTTTTCTTCTTCCCTTTAATTCTCTTTTGATTCTTTCCTTTTCCCTCCACTCTTTTTCTATATCCTAATTCTTCTTTTCTACCCATTCCTTTTCTATATCTGAGTTCTGCCTCAGCTGTACACTCTTTTATTGAAAAATTGGAATTTTTTTCAGCTCTCATCACCCCTTTTATTTCATTACTTGGCCATTCTCTGCTCTCCAGTAAAATATTCTGAAACCTGTGGAACCTATATTGAGGCCTTTTTCTTCTTACTCATGTGCTGTGGAAGGTATCTGGGAGCTTTTTTGCTCTAATGGAGCATGGGATCATTCAAGTAGGAGTCACCCCAGGAGGCCAGTCGGGCCATCCCATTACTGAAACATCTATTTTGAAGTAGGATCAAGATGCTTAATGTCTTATCCAGTCAACTTTCACACACCTCCAAGGATGGAGAGTCAGCAGCCTCTGGGCACTTTTGCCCGTGCTTGACCAGTCCCACTGTATAACATTTTTCTGGTTAGAAAATTTGTTCCATGGTTAGGAATCAGTTTGTTGGCATCCTCTCTGGTACTTACACTGCTAATAAGAAGCAGTCTTGATCCCCTCTGAGGCTTTCTTTCACTAGACTAAACACAGCATCCACTTCCCACTTCCTTTCCAGCACAAAGCCCTCCACCACTGTGACCACAGTTGGCACCCTTCAGTTAAAGTTCATGTTTGAAAGTTCATTGCTCTATGTTTGACATAGAGCAATCAGAAGCATAAGCAAAATTGAAGTGAAATATCACAAATGTCTTTGAATCAGAGCAGTAAGTTTCTCCCTTTTTTGCTGGATATACCTCACCAGACTGCTCTAAGACTCTCACTTTAGCAGCACACCTACTATAGACATCAGCATCCTTTCCTTCCAGTTATTTCCATACAGCATACTTGCTGCCATTACAGCATTCAGCTCATGAATTCTTTCCTCACCATCTGCTTGTTAACACTCAGCAATGCTCTCTTCCTTTTAGCCAGCTCCATGCACACCTAATTCCTGTTTCTCCCTGTTCCCTCCTCACTCCATTTCCACAAGACTCCGTGAATTGGCTTAATTGAAATTCCCATGTTTCCTTTGTGTATGAAATAGTTTCTCAATGAGTCTTGGGCTGACACAATCCAACACTGCAAAGCCATGTTTCATTTTATCTACCTCCCAACCTCTATTTGCCTTTCATTCAAAATCTTCCTGAGAGCTTTGTATGCTATTGAAGCCAACCACTTAAGACTGCCTGGATTACCTCCTCTCCCCACATTTTTAACTAATGGGCCCAGGTTTTTCTTCATATGTGTGTTACTGTTCTTACCTAAGAGGTCTGAAACTAGGAATACTTGCTACCAGAGCTGTTCTTTCATGCACAAGTCCCTGCCAAATTCAGAGGCACACTTTGCTTCACAATAATCCAGGAATGTTCTGGAAAAAAAAAATAATAAAAAAATATGGATACATTCACTGCATCTTGAACAACAGAAATGCAAGAAAGATAATCACAGAATCATCCGAGTTGGAAGGGGCCCACAGGGCTCAGTGAGTTCAACTCCTGGCTCTGCACAGCACCATCCTCAAGAATCACACCATGTGCCCATGAATATTGTTCAAATGCTTCTTGAACTTTGTCAGGTTGGCATTGTGAACATTTCCCTGGGCAGTCCATTCCAGTGCCCAAACACCTTCTGGGTGAGCAACCATTTTCTAATATTCCACCTAAACCTCCCCTCACTCAGCTTCAGGCCATTCCTTGTTGCTGGTCCCCACAGAGAAGAGCTCAGTGCCTCCGCTCCTCTTCCCCTCAGGAGGAAGCTGTAACTGCAGTGAGGTCTGCCCTCAGTCTCCTCCAGGCTGAACTGACCAAGTGACCTCAGCTGCTCCTCACACGGCTTCCCCTCAAGGCCCCTCTCCATTTTTCTGGCCCTCCTTTCCCTCTCTAACAGTTTAATGTCTTTCTTACACTGGGGCCCCCAGGACCTGAGGTGAGGCTGCCCCAGGTCAGAGCAGAGCAGGACAATCCCCTCCCCTGCCCAGCTGGCCATGCTGTGCCTGATGCCCCCAGGGCAGGGTTGGCCCTCCTGGCTGCCAGGGCACTGCTGAGTCATGTTTAACTTGCCATCAACCAGGACCCCCAGATCCCTTTCCACAGCGCTGCTCTCCAGCTTCTCATTCCCCAGTCTGCACACACGTCCAAGACTGCCCCACCCCAGGTGCAGAATCCAGCACTTTCCCTTGTAGCATTTCATGTGGTTGGTGATTGCCCAGGCCTCTCATTTGTCGAGGTCTCTCTGCAGGGCCTCCCCGTCTTTGAAGCTCCTCCCAGTTTTGTATCATCTGTGAACTTACAGTCCTGCATCTAGGTCATGAATGAAGACGTTGAGGAGCACAAGGTTGAGGATGAGGCCTCAGTGGAACCCCACTAGAGAGAGGTCCCCATTCTGATGTCACCCCATTCCCCATTCCCCTTTGTGTCTGACCCATGAGCCAGCTGCTCACCCATCACATGATGTGTGTATCCAGCTGTGTGCTGGACGTTTGGTCCAGAAGGATCCTGTGAGAAACTGCGTGGAAAAATTTACTGAGTTCCAAAAGGATTACATCAACTGGCTTCCTTCCATTAACTAGGTGGGTTACCTTGTCATAAAAAAAAACAGGTTTGATAAGGACTTTCCTCTCATGAAGCTGTGCTGGCTGTGATTGATAATGAAACGATTGAGATCCAAATTTACTTATGATTATCCCGAAAGCATGCAACAAGACACAAATTGTGCAATAGTTGGCACTATGTCCATAGCTGTGAAGGCAGGGATTTCTTCAACTATATTTCCATTGTCAGAGCTTATCTGTTAGGTTATGGAGATCCAAAATGTTGCAATAGCTCTGCAGTTTTATTTCTGGAGGTACTAGCTGGAAAAACAACGAGGAGAGGAGGCAAAATCATGAATGAGGAGTTAACCATCAATGGGAGAGATTTCAATTTCCTTCTAATCCCTTTCTTTGCTGAGACATGTATGATTATTCACATTGAATTACCCTTTTAAATCACAATTCCCAGCAACATAATTACCAGCACTACTTTTACAGTGCCCATAACTAAAATAGTTTTGCAATTTGGGGAAATATGCATCAACAAGATGCATTTTGTTGGCATACCCTCAATTTTATTGAACACTTCTTGAAGTCGCAAAACTCTATCCTCTAATATTTTAAAAATCACCATGTAGAAACAGATTTTTAAAGAAGATGTAATGTGATATTCCACATTAAACAGTTTCACTTTCTAAGTTCAAATAAAGTTATGAATTAAATCCCTGGTCCTCTGGCTCAAAACACACTACAAACATTCTAAGTCTGAAATTTCATCCTAGTAATTTAAACCAGGCCAAACTCTTCCATCGGTTTAGTGCTTTACAAAATCTTTATTAAAGATGCCTAAAACATCACATGAGAAAAAACTGCCAACAACAATAACTTCAGTTTCTGTTGCAGCTCACTTAGCTTAAAAGCTAAATTTTGTGATACTGCTATTTGTTTAGGAAAAAACCTGTATCTATGTCACATGAATTTTCAAAAATTAAAACTATCAGTACTGTAAACTAACAGTAATGAATAAAATTGAAAAGACTGGAAAGCTGGACGTCAGCAGAGAGAAATGACACAAACAATGCATACGTGAATGTTATTTGTAATGGGAATGGACTACATTATTTATGTAAAATGGATTACTTACTATGCCTAAACTTGTTGTAATGTGCCAGGATATTGCATGGTTTTTTCTCCTGGTGCTCTATTGCTTAGCCCTGTGAAGTTTTCATTTATTTTCAGGAAACATTTAACGTATTCCTGCCATGTTGCACAAAATTCTGTCTGAGAGGAAAGTAATTACATCTGCCAGCTCCTTGTGTGCTGAGAAATGCATGCTGAAGTTAAAGGCTCCAAATAGCATCTCTTTAAAAAGCCTTGTTGAAGGAGGAAGGCCCAGCAGCCATCCTCAGCTGTCTCTCTGCGCACAGGTGAGCACAGGCTGGCTCAGAAACACCGGCTGAAGCACCTGCTTGCGGTTCTCGCACACCTAAGACAACCTTGAGAAAGGAGCTGGGGAAATTGATATGCAAACAGGGATGCTCCAACAATCAGGAACAATTCAAAGCCATGCGAAGTGCCTGAGGCCATCCTCTGGCTCCTTTCAGAGCAAACGCTAAAACTTACCATAGAGACCATCCCTCTGCCAGAGCTTCCCCACCGCAGAGAGGAGTGGGATCACTGTGAGTGTGCTCACCGTGCTCTCGGTCCCACAGCAGCGAGAGGAGCTGCTGCCCCTCGGTTTGAGTCTGTAAAACACCACGTGGATCTCAGCAGCTTCGCCGTGAATCTGCCCGTGGAAGCTTGAACCCAAGGAGGGGGAATGCTCTCCCCTTCCAGAGGAGGAACCACCTCAGGCATCGGCTCATTCCTGTACTTCATTATAGCTGACATACAGTACATCTCCCTATACCACAGTGCAGCACAACACTGTCTGTGGTGGAGGTATCCTACATAGCTGAAGAAGTCATGCCCGTTTTTTTACATCAGGAAGAGGACAGCTGTGTCACTGAGGATGACATTACACACATCAGCAGCTATGATTCAGAAAGTCTGTCCTTGTGGCCTCTGAATCATGTTTTGTGGCAGCATTTGGTGCCAACCAGGCCCTGTGGCAATGCCAGCAGGTCCCTTGCCCTGGACATTTGTGTTTAAGGTGTAACATCATCACCGAGCTCCAGAGCAAGGGACATCATGGGCCAATGGTCCCCTGTAGTGCTCACTTACACTTACTTAATATTCATTCAATTTGTAAATTGCCACCTCATCAAACATGCCCCATTTTAGCACCAAAAAAACCCCATTCTAGATCCTCATTCCCAATTCCCTTTGTAGTCAAGACAAAATATCTGAGCAGCTTTCACAGCTTTCCCACAATTCGGACATGCCAAGAGCCACCTCTGATTTTTTAGAGCATTCACAGATAAAAAGAAATATTCTCTATTCCATGTAAATAACTTATGATTTACTAAAAGCATTCCAGATTACTGAAGGGAATAAAATGAAGGTGATAAAAATCCTTGCTGATACTTCCTTTGCAAGGCTGCAGAATAGCCTTGGCTTGCTGTAGTGTAAAGGATGCTTTTCATGTGACCTTGTTCTTCCAGATAAACTCTTGGTGAGAATGACAGGTGGCAAATGCTGGAACAAGAAGCAAAAGTAAAAAATACAGTAGGAAAGAGCAGAAAGTAGACTGCATGAGCTGCTCCAAAGGACTTCACCGGTGCTTTATCAGGAAAATAAATATTGTCGGAGGCTATCTGAGTAAATTGCATTCCATGGCTTTTTCAGTCCAGGTCAAAGCCTAAAATTTTCTATACTTTGTAGTTTGATGCTGTCTTAAGACTGAAAGGAAGCCTATCACATGCAAAACCACAAAAAAAGAACATTCTAGGCACAAGGAGATTTTGGGGAAAACACATTTGGTAAAGCTGAACCACATGCAGGGGAGAGGGTTGAGGATACAAAAAATATACATACCAGTAGGAAACTAAGAGCAAACTTCAGAAGTACCAAGGGACTGTGCGATTAGAGATCCCTACAGGTGTCAGGGGGAGCTATTCAGGGAAAGGCCTTTACTGAACAGATTAGAAGTGTTACAACCTTTTTCTCAAATTAAAAAAAAAACCATAATCTATTTGAAAATCTTTAACAATAATTATCACTCCTGGCAGGTGGCCACAGAAAAACTATTTCAAAATAAAAAGCTTGTTACTACAGAAAACCTGTGACTTCATTTTGGAATTATGAAACATCATGATCTCATCATGTACTTTGAAACATTTAATCTTCACTCTAAGAAGAGTTACTCCAGGCTATATCAAGATTACTACTGCTTAAGGGACCAACTTGAAGGGAGAAGTGGCAGAACAGGCAGAGTGACTTTGTCCCCTGGCAAAGAAGTGTCTTGCGTCAATGGCAAGCAAAGGATTTCAAACAGTGTAATCTAATATTTTCAACTAGCAATTCCTCCTTTTCTGATCTCATCTGACTTATTTTCCTCCTTGTGGTATCTCAAAAAATTGTATATTTCTTACTATGTTAGCCTTGGTTTTAATGGTATTGCTTTTTAAAAAAAAGTTTCCTCAAAACCTGATGAGAAAGAGCTCAGGCTCAAAAGAGAGTGAAAAAATTATACAGATTTTAGGAAGGATGGTAAAGCCATTTCCCACTTTGTCCGTCTTTCCTTTTACATGTAAGAAAGTGTCAGTTTCATAATGAATTCAATAGAAATGTTGCCATTGAGTTGACCCTCTTACAGTAATTTTATGTTGTCTTTGAGAAAGTTTTAAAACATCTTTTCCTCTCTGGGACACTGATCTTACTCTTCTGAGAGGCAGATATTTTCATTACTCCTGTGACTGATTCTCTGAAATGATTTACAAAAATTTTCTATATAGGGACACAATAGGGAAGATATGAAACATGGAACAAAAAGTAATGGAATTCTAGAAATGTTAAAGGAGCCTTCCAACCATTTGTTTTCATCATCATCATCAGCCAGGAAAGTCAGCTCTGTTTTCCTGACTGTTTTCAGGCTTTTTATTCTGCAAATGTTCTCTGTAGACCCAAGAGCACTGGGAGTTCTGGATAAACTATATGTCCAACACATCAATGCTTCACTCAAATACTCTATTTCCAGGGGTTATCAACTCATGAATTCGCAGCCTACAGGGTCTTGCAACCCCATCACACAGCAGAAAAAAATGACAGCTTACCCATTGAAGTCAACTTACCCATTCAGATGGCAAAGCATGACAGTGGTCATGCAGTTGCATGACTCTCTTTGCTCTTTCATCAGGCGAGTGAAGTTCTATCAAAATCAACGGAATTACAACAGTTTAAAATATGTGCAACAGCTTTCCACAGGCAAGATGGTGGAGCTGGCCAAAAATACCAGTCAGGGAATAATAATAATAATAATAATTATTATTTACTTCAGCTACTGTCTTTGTTATTAAAAAGGGATGACCACATCAATATCTTAAAACTTCCTTTTATTTTAAATCTGTTTTCAAGAGTATGCACTGCTTTGGAGGTGTGAGAGTTGAAATTTATTTTGAGATGAGGTATAACATTTTTCATGCACAACACAAAACCACGGTGATTTTTATTGATCTGTTATTGATACTCTCCCAGGAGTCAGGCATTGCAGCTTGCTCCATCATACTGACACAACTGTTCAGGCAGGCAGAAAGTCACTCAGATCACAGACTGGATCCTTATGAAAACTACTAAATTCCTTTAGTGTCTTATTTTCCAGTTAGATCCCCTCCCCAGTCTGACATAACAGCTCTAACACCAGTGCTGACACACATGGGAAGTGGTGAGAAAAAGTGACTCGCGGCAGAAGTCAGCAGACAGACTGGCAATAATAGTCTTTTTGGAGTAGCATCCTTCCCACATTTGTACCCATTTGGTAGCATATCCCCACTTCCCAGGAGTCAGCTCACTGAAAGAGCTTTAAACTAAATTTGAGTAATAAATAAGCCCAGGGGCAGCACACTAATGTATGATTCTATATTTCTATATCTGCTTATAACAGCTGTGGATGTACATGCTAAATGTCACGCAGAAAGCAGCAGATTTCATTAAATAATTGTGTGGTACCCAGGCTAAATGGGAGACTTGAGTAACTGTTGGTAACAGCATAGGAGTTTCCATGGAGTGTCTTCTATATGACTTTAAACAAAAATGGTAGAACATCAAATTTTAGAAAGCAGTAATTTTGCAAAATATCTAACATATGCAACTTCCCACAAGAAAAATTGCATAGACTATTGCAAACAGATAATGAAAATAGTGTGAAATGAAATACTAACGTTTAATTTATCCTTCCTTAAAAATGCCTGCAAGCCTGACCAAGGCCTCTGCTCTCTGTTCATGTTTGCCAATTGTTCCTGTATTCATAAGGAATAAAGATAATGCCCCTTTCTGCCTTCACATAGGCATGTTTTGAAAGTCTAGGCACTTTCAAAATACTGACAAGTCCAGACAAGGGGTATCAGAAAAAAGTAAACCATAGAGATCTCAGTATTTGAATATTTGTGAGTAACAGTGAAAATCTAAGTAAGAGCAGCAGGGAATGACGACTGATGATGCTGAGCTGAAGTACAAAGGGAGATTCACAAGAAGTTCCCTCTCCACACCAAAACTGCCATTGTCACACATAGCAGCAGCTGTAGAGAAGGGTCAGGGGGAAGGGGGTGGTTTCGTACCAGAGCAGTACGACTGCTTCTGGTTTTTATTTTTAACTTCTGGACTCGCACGTAATTTTAACATCAGCAGGGGAAACCAAGTACAGTCTGCATTTTCGACGAGTGATACCAGGGGACTTCACAGTGAGGAGTGCCTGACCAGAACAGGCAGAGCTGTGGTGTTCCCCTGCCACACACATACAGAGCCCCTGCCACACACATACAGAGCCCCTGCCAAGGAAGGGGTATGTGAGAGCTGGAGTGTTGCATGAGAAGCTCTTGCATCAGTACAAAAGAAATTCCAGGGAGAGGAGCTTTTTCTGCTCAGGAAGCAGGTGCGACTCCCAGGTAGCCAGGACCTGCCACCCAATCCACCTTGGTTTCACCAGAGGAACCAGCTCTTCCTTCCAGCAAACAGCCCATGGAGGAAGTGAGGCTGTCACCTCTGCCCAGGCTCACTCAGCAGCTCTGAGGTCAGAGTGTCCCTGGAAATCACTTTCGATTTCTGCCCAAGGTCTGAAATTTTTGTATGACATATTTGAGCAAACTCCCCTTGAAATCCAGGTCAACCCAGTGAGATGGCACACGGGCTCCTGATCTTTTCTTTCTGACAAAAGAAATGGTTCACTTTAAGAGGAGGGATAGCAACATCTTGGCCAATATTCTTCTTGGGAGTTGGGAGACTTTCCTGTAAAGGAGTAAATCTGGGTTCATAATTCGTTTAAATAAGGAAGGGATATGATTCAACATCTCCCACATCCTGGTTGAGCAATCTAAACAAAAAAGCATCAGACCATTAACTGGCCATCTGAAGGAAAAAAGATTTTTTGGACCTAGACCACTCAGATCCTCTGGTGATGGGACCAAAGTCTTTATAGCAAGTCTGGCCCACAGGACAATTTTGCTTAAAGAACAGCAGTGCGGGAAGAGTGAGTATTTCAGATCCAGCACAACCTATTAATCCTATTACAGTGTGCTAGCATGCAATTAGAAAGAGCTTTTGCTATGGTAAGTAGGCTCCCTTTCACAAATTCACTTTGGAATAATAAAGAAGTTTGTTAGAATTCACCCAGAAAGGAAGAAGGACTCAAATCCCCCAATGTGTAAGGCACTTTCTGAGTAGTGAGACTTAGTTTTCTCAACAAAATGGTCTGGCCAAAGTGGCAAACTCCACAGCAGCTTCATTGTGTCACTACAGGATCCTTGAGTTAGAAAACCTTCATGAAAGAACACAACACTTACTGAAGGTGCACTTTGCATTTTGGTTTTCCAGTTAGCCATCTGCTAAGAGAAACTTCCAACACATATAAAGTGCTATTGAAAAGTTATCTCCCAAAAGGAATGTACTTTTCCAAAAATGCCTTGCATCTCATTCTGACAATGGAGTTACAATACCTTTACCACTGATACCACCCAACTTCTGTTCTCACTACAGAGAGAAGCCGTTGCTTTCCAAGAAAAAAACATAAAAATTTTGTTAAGTGACTTAGTTTATGTGTAGGTAATTTACCTAGTCACAGAAAGGCAACCAGCAGGAAAAGCAGAACAAAAATTCAGGAGAATGCATGGCTAAATGTCAAACCAAGCGAGACAAGAGTCTGATAATGAGATTATGGCCACAAAAACATTGGGCATGGACAAGGGTAAACATAGTGAGATTTACAGATGTCTCATGGCACAACACATGAGCTTTTATTTAACACGAAATAGATCCTCTTTAGTGAGGTGATCTAGACTTGGTATGCATTCATGAGTGGGATTATAAACATTGACACCCTTCAGTTTCCTTTGGCACTAAGCAAGTTCCTTGGTGGGAAAACACCCCTTTTGAATGCTTTGTAAAACAATCTATATCTAATGTACCATGTTAAAAATGGCAAACAATAAAGATAAATACTTACACCATTCAGTACCTCCCATACACTCAGGCTCCTCACTGTGTTCTCTTTTCAGCTCTGTCATCTGCTCTGGTGACTGAAATACCTCTCTCTTCATCATATAACTTCTCTGAATTTTCATCTTTCATGTTTAGAAAGCAAACTCAATGGGAACTGAGAAGTTCCTTAAACACAAGTGGAACTTAACAGAAAATTAATTTTTAAAAACAGACAAAATTTTTTTAAAGCAGTACAGTCCTACAATAATTCAAAACAATGCTGACAAAACAGGATCCCTGTCAAAACAGTGTGTTGTCCTCATGGGTGATGCTCACAAAAGAAGCCAGACAACAGCATACAGCTTGTGAAAGACCCAAGGCCGTCAGTATTTTTACCTTGGCCAGCTCTCTGCTCTGGTGTCTCATGCAGCCCTAAAAGGGGCACCATCCACCCCACCAGGCACACTGTGCTGTGATGGAGACAAAGCAACAGCTACCTCGCTTCCATGAGAAAAGTTCATCAAATTGCTTCCTGATGCCATTCATCAGCACAGCCACAGCAGCAAAGTGTTCCTACTACAAATCTAGTTTCACTGTCAGGTGCCACAATATTCCCATTCCAGCATTAAAATGCCTGCAATCATTTTGACTTGAAGGACATATCTATTTAGCATTAGAAGTGTCTAATTAGAAGGGAATAGAAATTAATTAGAAGGGCATATCTGTAGCATCCAGATATTCCCCAAGAACTGTTATATTTAGGACCTTTCACCTAGGACTGCACGACTGGAAGGTGTCTGCTGGAAGTTGACTAGAGAAGATGACAGCATTATTTATCTTCTTGAAATTAAGTAGATAAAGCTGAAAAACAGGACATAATTGAAAGGTAAGTAAATTCTTTTCCTCTAAACCTCTGATTTAGCTTAAGGCAGGGAAATTCATAGTATTTGCATAGGATGCACTCAAGAAAAAAAAATTCAAGTCTTACTCCACATCTTAGTCTTGTTTAAAAATTATGCAAGTCTTCCTTTAGGAAAGAAAAATGAGCAATCCCCAATGCTTTTCACCAAAAAATCCCCAAACAGCTTTGCAGTTACCTGGCAAACAACCAACAGAGAAGCAAAGAAGATGCCAAGCCACAAAAGCGATGGGCTGTTAGTCGAGTGCACCAGCTCTCCTTGGTGACATGCAGCTTGTCAAAGCAATGTTTGCTTATGAGAAACACGAACACAGGGTATTACTGACCTGTTCAACCTGTTCACTTCAAATACAGCACAGGGCAGCTTGGTTTAACATCACAAAGAACTCTGACACTCTTTAGAAGATCTGTAGGAATTCAAGTTCCCTCATTACAAGCTTTGAGGAATTTACCAAAAATATATCAGGGAACCAGACACCAGCTTTCCTCCTCATTCAAAATATTTGGAAGTTATTTGCTTAGTGATTGTCATGATCCTACTTCTGACAACTGACATTTTCTTCCACACACAGTCTAACACTTCTATAGAACACCACATTTGCAGTTGTATTTCTTCTCTTACTACCAACAATACTATTTTAAGTCATAATCCCCAAATAAACATTACTCCACTGTAAAATAGTTGAGTTTATTAGAAAGAAAAACACAATCAAACCAAACACACAGATCAGAGTGGAACTTACTGTAACCGTAGTAGTTCTACTTCATTGAAAGAAGACCTTAGTTTTCCATCTAGGAATGCCATTTATGTTGACTCACAACACTCAGCAAGCAAGGTCTCCTGCTGATGCCAATGGCACTGGGTTTTGCCTCAGCACATTGTGAGGATCCTTGTAGACATATGCCTGATGGCTGACAGAAGAGGGGAGACAAGCTTTGACCATGACAGCTCTGCAGTTTGTTGAATTCTTCAGTGGCAATAGCATTTCCATGTTGGTGTCACCCACCTCTCCTGAACACAGGCTCCTCTCTGCACATCTCCCAGGTTACCAAGAGCAGAAGCGACACAGGCTTGCCCAAAGGCAGATCAGTTCTAGAAGAAAGAGACCCTTTTCCAGAATGGGTCAATGAGTTGCACATTGATCCCAGAAAACACAAATGGGATGATCCTGGATTTGCTATAAACTGACCCTCAACTGGAACTGGGAACAATTTTCATGTGTGACAATCGGAGAGGAGAGAATTTTACAATGCTCAGAAATGGTCCCTCTGCTCCTACAGAAATGTGCAGTAGTAGTGCTCAGTTCTCATACAGAAGAAAAAGATGATTAAACACTGAGAATTTCTGAAATCCCACCTTAGGAAGTTCTTACATACCAGGACAGAGCCATCTTGTTGGCAATATAAATTAAAAGAAAAAATTTGTACAGTGAAACAAAGTGCAATAGGAATAAAAGGATGCAAGAACAGTGATCTGCAGTATTACAAAGATTCTATGCAGGAAAGAAATTCCTTGGCATCTAGAAACTATGCCTTAGGGTCTCAGTAATAATACTCCTACATTTTTAGTACAGGCAGATCTCCTGATCTGTAGGTAACTCATGAGCAAGTGCTGTTTGTTTGGGGCTTACTAAATTTTGAACAACATGACTACTGATGAATCAGTGTAATTCAGTGTGGTACAGTGAGGACTAATTGGTAATACAGTGCAGACCTCCTTTAAGCCCTCCCCAAAATTTAACCACTATTATAGATAGATCAGTGCAAAAGTATTTCTTCTATGAACAATTAAATAAGTGATTTTCCATAATAAACTGTCCAAAGCAATAGAAGTATTCTAATGCTATTGTGTAAATTCCAATTCCTTCTTCCTTTGAATGCTATGCTTTGTCCTAGATTATCAAATGGAGTTTCTAAGCCATTAATGAGCACCTTTCACTGGAGCATGTAAGTATACTTTGTACTTCTGAAAAGTCACACGGACATTCATCTAAAAAAAGTAAATAAAACCCTGAAATGAAAAAACAGTAACTGAAGGCTTAGAGACTTTCAGATGAGGAACAGTTGAAACTTGCTTTTATTTCACTCTGCAGATGCAACTACACACATCAGCAAGACTGTATAACACTGATCAGCACAAAAATGTTCTCTGAAAATTTTGAAGGAACAGAGACTTCCATGACACGAGAATATGACAAGTCATAAAATAAGTTTACTAAATTAAGAATTACAGAGCTACAGACAGAATGCTTGCTGAAAATATATTATTAAGGAAACACAGCCTTCTATCAAGCTTTCATCATTTTAAGAAGAGTATTTTCACTCGGGTTAGGTAAAGGAAAAGTTTGACTGTCTGCAGAGAACATCCTATGAGTCGCGTGGCAGCGGAAGGAAATCCCTGAGACATGTACATCCATGTGCTGTCGCAAGTGGAAAAAGAGGTAGGCAGAGGAGTTCCTTCCCTGGTGTATCTGCCTCTGATGGTTATCCAAAAACAAATACCAGGCTTTGAGCTCATCTGGCCTGGCTGTTTTAATCCTTTAGCACATTTCGGTAGGATCTTTTCACTGGCAATACTCAAACGTACTGCTAGTGGCATGCCTTCTTCTATGCCTAATGCCACAGACCTGACATTATAGCAGATACTCTTCTGGCAATATCCTCCCTGCTGCACTCAGGGACCTGGGCAGAGACAAATTGCTGCTGATGAGAACTGCTCTCTCACAATCACTTTCCAGCTCTAATAATTCTCCACTGGGCAAAATTACTGCAACTGCTCTTCTGTTATTGGCAGAAAGAGACATTGAATAAAAACCAGTAGTACCCTGCATCTTTTCCTGAGGCTCTCTTTTCAGGCTGTTCTTAGAAAATGAAATAGAATTATATGGGGTATTTTTCAGTTTCTGTATTGTCTCTAACACCTCTTTGATGACCCATGTTCTGTTCTCCCCACTCTGTACCCTCCTGTTAGCAGTTCCCAATGCAAATTGGTCTTCCCTTTGTGAGAAAACATAACCGATTTCTTACAAAAAAAAAAAAAAAAAAAAAAAAAAAAAAAAAAAAAAAAAAAAAAGACAATTTGGCCAAAATCAGTTCAAGACATTCCACAAGTTCAATGTCAGCACGCCTTATGTAGTTTGACTCATCCTGCATTCTACAAGGTTGATCCCAACAGGGACACTTGCCCTGGGTGAAGAGTCTCCCTGAAAGGTTAAAATTCCTGGAACAAGCTACCAGGTAGGCAGAAAGAGATAAGGTAGCAGATAACAGGGAACTTCGTGGCATTTCCTGCAGCCACCCCCCGTAGGAGCTGGCTTTGGTCCATTTAAAGCATTTGATGTACTTAATCCCACCCACATGTAGTTCACTCAGAAAGAGGCAACTTGGGACTTGTACTACCCGGCACCTAAGCAGGGGCGCTTAGTTTCACATATACAAACAATAAAAACAGCTAAAACACAAAGATAATTGTACATCATACAAAATCCATAAAACGTTAAACCACATTAAAATATTCAATTACACGGAAGTATGTACCATAAATAAAGTATATTTGTACATAGGTAGGTATGCATATATGATTCCCAGTTGTTTCTGCGCGGCCGGAGCTGGCAGGCTCGGAGGAAGCCGGGCCGGGGGGCTCCAGCCCCGGCCGGGACCCCGCGGGGCAGGTGAGCCGGCGGCGGGTGCGGGGGGCAGCCCGGCCCTCAAGGAGTTACGGAGCACGATGATTACTTCATGTTCCCACCGGCCGCTTTCGGCCGCCCCCCCCGGCCCGTTTCACAATCCCTCTCTCGAGCAGCCCTGTCAAAGCCGGGCGCGCTCCGTGAGCACACACCCCCCGTGTTCTCATGCCGGATTTTCCCAGGCCATGAATAATCTCGAAGCCCCCTCGATAAATACACGTTCAGGGATGCCCGGAGCTCATTCAACCCGCCAGCCTCGCAGACGAGAAGGGGCCGGGGCCGGAGTCGAGAAGAAGCCGCACCATGAAGTTTTCCCGGGACTGTGGCTGCGACCGTGCCCGCGCCGGCCGCCGCCGGCCGCCCGCCCTCCGCGCCGCGCTGCTGCCGCCGCCCGCGCTGCTGCTGCTGCTGCTGCTGCTGGTGCCGCGGGCCGCCGCCGCCCCGCTGCCCAACGCGGACTCCTCGGGGGAGGCCGAGCTGGAGGAGGCGGCGGCGCGGCGGGCGGCGCTGCCCGACAGCCTGCGGCTGGCGCGGCTGCTGCACGCCCGGGCGACACAGCTGCAGGACGAGGTGGGTACGGCCGCACCGCGGGCTCGCACACGCTCACACGCCCGGCCCGGCCGCGGCTGCCTCCTGAACAAGGTGCGACCAAACCTGTCCGTGTCTCTCCCCAGATGTGCGAGAAGTTTACCGTCTGCCAGAACAGCATGGAAATGCTCCTCCACAACAACCTCAACCTCCCCAAGGTGACGGAGGAAGATGGGTGTCTGCTCGCCGGCTTTAATGAGGCAAGGAACCGCTCTCCTTTCTGGTCTAATCCTGTATACCTGGGGCAGGTTTTGCCTGCTCAAAAGAACTGTGGAAGTTGACCTAAAGATTTGTGCCGGGTCTAGCCGGCTTTGGCCAGACCTCCACACCATATAAGCATCATCTGCTAACCTGCACACACCATTGAGATCAAGGCATTTTGAACTCTTAAGTGACTTTCTCACCTTTCTCTCATTTCAGGATAAATGCTTGAGAAAAATCTCCAGCGGGCTTTATACATTTCAGACATACCTCAAATACATACAAGAAACTTTTGTTAGTGAAAACCAAAATGTTGAATCGCTATCCCTTAGCACAGAGCACCTGGCACACATCTTAAGACAGATGGTGAGTTGGTTTTAAATTCACTCTGATAATTTTTGTGGCTTAATACTGATGTGAAGTCAGAAACAGAGGATGCTATGTTTCAGTTCCTTGAAAAAACAGGTGACAGTTCCTTATGCTCAGATCTTACCCTTATGACTTAGAGGTTTTACAAACTTTTGCTTTCTTTTCTTAAAGAAACAACTCCTCTTCCTACTTTCTATTGCTACTTACATTTTCCATACTATCTAAATCCATCACTGTTTTAAGAACAAATATATTAAACTGGCTGAAAGAAATAAGATTTCTCAGGGAGCTTGTTTCTAATTGCAGAACTGCAATTCAGTCCATACTAATGTTGGAACTCACTGAGAAGTTGGCAACTTTTGTTCAAAGCCCACATAAAAAAAAAAAAAAAAAAAAAAAAGGCCCAGTGTATTTTACAATATTATTTATCTTCAAAACTCTCCAAACTGAAGTTTTAAACCAAACTGTAGGGTACATTGAGATATGGCTGTTAATATGCCAGATAGCGCCCAACTGAAAAACACTTATTTGCAGGTAAAAAAAATCTTTTCATAAAAATAATCATATCTCTCTCTATTTGGTAAACTAAAATGCTATTCATTTCTGATGGACATTTTTCATGTTTTGGAGCCCTTTGAAATATCACACTTTAAAAATTCACTTAATTCCTGTAGTTCTTGCTCATTTTAATAATCTTTAATATGAACACTTCCTTTTGTCTTTGGGGAAACTATTAACTATTTGCCTGATTAAAAATCACCCATGTAAGGACTGCAGAAATCTTGGGGCATGTGAAAAGCTTATTGTGTATAGTGTTTGCCATACCTTTCCTAACATATTTACTTATGCCCATCATTCTTTATGTGAAAGGAAGCTGAACTGCTTTTTTTCACACTGTGCTGGCTGAGAATAATAGTCCTGTCATAAGACAGCAACTGACTACTGGCTTCCAGCTTGATACACAAGTTCGCAGAAAGTTTCATAACTGAGAGAGACTAGGTTCTTTAGGTTGGGTTTGGGGCTTTGGATGTTTGGGGTTTTTTTCAAAGGTAATCACAACAGGCAGAATAAAACACAGTGATCAAACGCAAAACCTGCACTTGTAGAAACTATGGAGTTTTTTTAGAAAAAGCCTTGATCTTCATGTTGGAATTCTTTTCTTTGTGAGAGAAAAATCTGCTATTTAAGGCAAGGACAGCAAAGCCAGAACCCATCACTTGTGGTTAAATAGATCCACCAGCATGATACCTGTGGATATCCAGATATAGACTTTACCAGAGCACAACAAGGAGATGGGTATACCAGGAAAAGGGAGTGTGATCAGAACACTCCCAAGTAGTCTGGATAGGAAGAATATCGCTCTCTTATATTTCACAAAAAAGATGTTCCAGAAGGAGGTTTGCATCTTTTGTCACTTGTTAAAAGGAAGGAGAGTCCAAAACACAGGATTGAGCACGTGCTTGCTAGAACTTTCGACTCCAAATCACCTAACAGATCCATGACGTGGATCTGTAACTCCCATTTTTAGAAGTCCCACTTCTTGGGACAAGTTCTTCAAAGGCCTTTAGATACTGGGTGCCCAGGACTGTGAGTCAGCATTAGATAAATAGCTTTTACTCATCTTGTAGTTATGCTCTCACTTATCAGTGAAAGTTGGTGGCACTTAGTCTCACATGTTACTAAATGCCTGGAAAGTAAGAATTAAGCAGCTAAAGTTGGACACCTTTGGAAACTTGCTAATCTGCAACAAAATGTTAGAGTACTCCAATGTCAGCCAATTAACTTATGACTCAGGATGGAGCAGTACAGGTTAGGATAAGCCATGATCAGCACCTCCCTACCTAACCAACCACTTGACTGCCAGAGCGCAGGAGGGGTGTACTGATCTGCTCAGAGCCTGCTGGACCGCAGGGCCAGAGGCTGCATTCAAACCAGAACAGTGTAGCCCAGAGATTCCCACACAGCTATCATGGCAGCTGTCAGCATCCCTCACACCTCTCCACAGAAACAGGGCTGGAGGAAAGCACAGGTCCCAGGGACAGCTGTTGTCTGCAGTACAGAAAGAGTGGATATGCAGCAGGTTGGGAACATACAAACAGACACTCTCCAACAGGTTCAGTGACAGTGTTTTAACCAAGACCCCCCCAATATTGACTTATTCACAGGTGATCGACCCCGAAGAAGTGATCATCCCAGATGCAGCTACCCAGGAATCCCTCCACACAAAGCTGAAGTCCATTAAGGCCTGGACAGAGAAAATCACCATCCATCTCATCCTCCGAGATTTTACTTCATTTATGGAGAAGACAGTGAGGGCCGTGCGCTATTTGAAAAACACCAGGAGTTTCAGTGCTTGAATGTTTTAGTTCAGGCACAATCCTTTTGCTACAAATCTGTCAGGTGGCAGAAAACAGTGTTGTTCTGTTTTAAGAACTAGAAGTAGTAACAGTGGTTGGCATCTATATACATTCCCATTTCCTTCTAGGAACTTATTTATTGTATTTAAAATATTTATTAGTTTTTAATATTTCTTATTTATATTTTCAACATTTACAAATAATTTAAACAAATTATGTATTTTATTTCCTTTTTAATGGTACTATTCAGATATAAACTTATTTAATATGTATTCAACAAAAAAAAATTCAGAATCCAGAAAAATTGTTGTATAGCTTATGTTTTTATATATTTGAGAGATGGTATTTATGACTTTTTTATATTTTTAGGACAAATAAAAGCCGATTTTTAAAAAAAAGCTTGTATAACCTCTGTGGACTTGAAACACTACTAAAGCACTCTAATATATCCAGGTATTAATACCTACAATTATCAGAATAAGCACTTTCAAGAACTTCCGAGTAATTAGGCCAGTTCTCTACACAGCACATATGTACACATGTACAGGCAACTTGATTACCATATAATTCTTAAAATGGGATATGAAGGAACCAGAGGCGCTGAAAATGGCACTTAAAAATGAACAAGATAAACCACCAATTCTCCTGAGAAACAAATGGACAAGTGCCTTCTACTTAATAAGGAACACCCAATAAAATTGTTTGTAAGGATCTTCTTACAAGTCAAATGAACTCTTTTAAACAAATAAAAGTGCTGAGACAACCACATTAACCACTTTGACATGAATACTATCCTCTGACTGGTTTTATTGCTGTCATCCAGGGGAATTTTCCAAGTTTGGTTAAACATTTCTGGCCCCTACCCCAAGAAGAAGGAAAAAAAATTAGGTTATTTCCTTAAGCAATATAAATCAACATATTGCTGCTAAGCAATGCAGCAACATGCATTTGCCTTTTATAATTTATATTTCACTAGTATGGACAAGCCACACACCATGAATGCATATCCTTGAATACCTGTGTGGGAAAAAAAAACCCCAACAAAACAGAACAAAACTTAAGCCTGAGTACCAGACCACTGAAACTTTCCTTGGCTGCATCATCTGCAGCACTGCAGCTGTGCAGGTACCTCACATACCCAAACTCAGAGGAATTCACAGGGCATGCAGGCAGCAGAAATCCCTCAAGCTTTGCCCCTAAAAATGGTAGGATATTAATTACCCTCACTTTTCCTTCTGGCACACTGGCGAAGATGTGCAGATGAAAGGCATGCCTTGGAATGTGGATAAGGATGTCAGGAAACTCTCCTCTTCCTCTGAGTGATCTGATTGTCCACATATGCATTCCACTGCTGGGGATGCCAAAACAGTGACCAGTCCACCCACTGCTCACATCTCAGATGTTCAAGACAACAAACCACTGCTTTGCCCAATATGGTAAAACTCATCTCAAATTGAGCAGCATCTGGAGAAGGAATGAGATCTCAAGGAGATCTTTAAAGAGGTCTGTGGGTTCTCTAACAGCACATAAGATCCTACTTTAACTGTCCTGGCACATGCTCCAGGGAACATAGGAAAGCCTGGCTTAGCCTTTTCACTGCTTGCATTCACAGGGATTTTCTTTAAGTGACCACTTGTTTAGAGACCCTTCTGGCCTTTATTATGCCAATAATAGCTGTAAGACCTAAAGTAAATCCCACACTGGAACTAAATACTATGTGAGAACAGGAAAAAAAAAAAAAAGCCACACCACTGACCAAAAGGAAAGGCATCTCCTGGTTTTCCTGGTTTCACTTCTCCCAGTAGACAGCAGCTGCCTGTGATCACCATCAGTTACTGTGCTGCATCTAAAAAACCTAGCAGTGGTCTCCTGAAAGGCCAAAAATCGTGTAAGAATTGGAGTGTTGAAATCCCATGCAACTGACAGACAAGCAAGCATCAACACTTCCACCAGCACCCTTCAGCTGATGGCTACACCATGCTGTCTGCAATTCCAGTAAATATGTACATGCTGCCACATTTTAGGGTGCAGAAAATGAGCAAAGATTACCACTTGTTGGGTGGGGAGGTCAACTTTCAAGTCCTTCCTGGAGCGAAGTGTTATCCCTGATGGTGCCAGTGAGCTGTCATTATTTCACTTGTGGCTCCTCCACAGCTCTCAGAGTCCTTCAATGCAGCAGCTGCCTTACTGGCCATCAATCTCCTGTCACAGTGGCAATTTCAGGGACTGCTCCCAGGATCAGCTCCACTTGCTGAAACCAATACTCACTGGTGCTTCTGGCACACCAATACTTGCAGTGGGGAATTCAGATGAAATCAGAGAAGACCTAAGCACTGCTGAGTATGCTACAGGGCCTCTCAAATAAATCAACTTATCATCTTTTTTCTAGTGTGCGGTGTAAAAACTATTTTACATCAGCAAACACACAAAGGCATTTATTTTACCTGGTAGACCAGCACAAACACATAAAAACCCTAGAACAACAGTAAATATGAGCAGTCCTAACTAAACTCAGCAACAATGCCTTAACACTTCTATTGAAGAGACCTCGTCCTAACTGACAGCCAACTCACTGAGCAGGAAAACCTCAAAAAAACCCACCAACACCAACAAAAAGCCCCACTAACACAACCCAAATAAAAAAAGACCTGCTAATAACTACCAAAAAAAATTAGGAAATTACTCAAAGCAGCATTTTAGCTGCTGCTGTACAGGACCAGCCTCGTCTTGCACATCCCAGCTAGCCTTTTCCCACATTTCCATTCGTCCTTGATTAACCACACACTGAGAGTCTGGAATGCTTCTGAGATTACCAGCTTCCTTCATCCTGATTTTGAAATCCCAAAGAAGGAAGAAGGTAAAGCTACATAGGAAAGCATGCATACATTATACAATATTCAAGAAAAGCCCACAGTATTCAGCAACAGTGTTTAGGATGAAAAACAAAATATCCCTAAGAGCAACTGTCATAACATCAGAATGCAGGACAAGGGGAAAAAAAACCCAGAACTCCTCCTCAAAAAACCAAAAAGACAATGCAACCTAATATTAAAGTCATCTGTAATAGAAAAGTGGGGAGGGAAGGATAAGGGATAGTCTCTGAAGTACCATTTTTCTATTTTGTTCCTCTACTTTATTGTCTAAGAAATTTCTCAGAAAAAAAAAAAAAGTGGAAAACATTTCAGCCTGACCAACTTCCCAGGCTGCAGTACCCAGTACTGGTGTAAACACTAAATTTTGGCAGAAAACAACAGCTACTTGAATGAGACTGCCTCCACCTCTAGTACCTCCACAGATTTCATTAACAGCAGACAGCAAGTGAGATTAGCAAAACCAAGCTGATGCTACAAGAGATGGAAGAGTTACACCACCAGTAAAGCATGGCAGCAGGATCACTCTTCAGCAGTGATGAGCCATTATGTCGGCTTGCCTTGATGGGAAACTTCCCCTGGTGTTTGCCACTGTTATTTGTAACTAATAATCTTTTCCACTTTCAATTTAAAAGATAAAATGGTGGAAAGGTTAAGTGTGAAGTAGTATACATCAAAGTCCTCATGGTGAAGGTGCTGGCAAAAAAAAAAAAAGTATATATGTAAGCTACAAACCTTGTGACTAAGTCCTTGCTTTTTAAGTCAAATGATTAGATAACTATTTCTGATTTCTCAATGAATTTCTTTCCTCTTCTTGATAAGGGGAAAACCAAAACCCACCAACCCCCTTGCTTCAAAAAATGCAACCTTAGCAGGCTTCAGCCTTGAAGTACTACTATCTCCATGAATTACTAGCAGAATCAACCAATTTCTGTAATCTAAATAATTTTAACCAAATCTTCCTATATTTTCAGGACTGACACTGGCAGTCATCAGAAAACACTCTACAGAAATTTTGCAATCTGGATTTCTATTCAGTGACCAGAACCTAACATTCAATCTTTTCTGAGAAAATGTTAAAAAAAACAAAAACAAAAACAAAAACAAAGGTCCACCATCAGAATCAAAACACTGAGATTTGATTTGCCCTGCCATATTCTTTCTCACACAGCAGATAAACATTCCCTCCCATCTAACCCATCCTCTAATCCTGAATTAAAATAAGCAGGACCAAGAAACAACGTATGTAACCCACAAGCTTAACCAAGAAATGGCTATTGCATCACACACCATCACAGAAAAGTATTCAGAAATTGCAATTAAGTCGTTATTTGTAAAAATTAAATTAGTCATATGACATTTAACAGGATGTGGTCTCTCCTCCTGTGGTGAAAACAGATGTAATGAGCTTTAATTTCCAAATATCATCAGCATCATCATAGCTTAAATTCCAAGCCTATAACAAAATATTTCCAAAAATATCCAGGGTATATATATAGTTTGATTTAGCAATTCTCCTGATAAAAACCATTATGTTGGATGTGTGTTTCATTTACCACACAATGCAAGAACCCAGGATCTTAAGCAGCTCTTTGTCACCTACAGCCATTTTGGAAGACAGCCATACAAAGTAGCAAAAGACAAGTTTTATACTTCACCAAAATGGGCATGTTGTGACAAAATTCTAAACAATTATTTGGTCTACACAGTTTATGTGCTTAAATGTTATAGTTTAGCTGTACAGGAGCTTTGCTGATGAATTCATTCAAGGAAAAAAATACCACAGCCTCTGTGGA
The DNA here is from genome assembly GCF_009819655.1 of Sylvia atricapilla. NCBI lineage: Eukaryota > Metazoa > Chordata > Aves > Passeriformes > Sylviidae > Sylvia > Sylvia atricapilla. The sequence continues at coordinate 31,999,268 of NC_089140.1, forward strand.
ATTAGAAACCTACTACAAATTCCTGATCACCTTAATTTTGCCTCACAACTGGCCAGGCCTTGAAGAGTTTATGGAGCACACAGATAGGTTTTTTTATAGATTAAATTATTAAGAACAAAATTATACTGAAAGTAGGGGGTTTTTTTCTCCTTTAGTGATGACACTAAACTGACCATTCTTTTTCTACCCTGCTACCAGGAGATCCACAGTTCATACACCAAGACAACCACCAAACTCACAAGATTCCCTCTCTGTCCCCTGCACAACTGCTTGTCACCAGGCTTTAGTGGCAGGTGGCACTTTCCTGACACTGAGGAAACCACAAGCACACTCCAGCTCCCTCCTCTTTGAAGGCACAAAGATAAAAGCCAAACAATCCCTATCTCTGGGATAAGATCAATAGGATACATCAATGTGAGTACAATCTCCACCAAACATAGGAAGGCATCAATGATTTTATTTCACACATCTACACTGTAGCCTTGAGCTCACCTATGATAGCCAGAGCCCATTTTTCAGTAAACTAGGCTCACTGGCTTTATCCCAGCACTGGGAGTTCACAGGACTCCGTCACAAACCCCATCACAGAAAAGAATCTGCACTTGGTTGTGGAAGGCACTGATTCAGTGACAGAGATCAATACAGTCAAGCAGGAAAACTCTATTTGTTCTTTATTAAGTGTCTCCCATGTGACAGTAAAATAAAATTTTCTCAAGTTCTACTGGGAGAAAAATATAAAGGAAAAAAATCATAGATTAAACCACTTGAAATTAATAACACCTAATTGAAGTCCCCAGCCTTGACCAACATGAGTTATTCTACCTCACTCCATAGATGTGCCCTCTTCTCCCTAGCAACATCAAAAATCCCTCAGTCTTGCGAAATCTAGCATATTTCCTGACCTTATTTAAGGGAATTAAGATTCTTCACAGGAATCTGTTTAATGCACAACTTCCCAAACCCCTGACTTGCTCTTACAAACACATCCAAATTTAGTAAAAATGACAAAAACTACCGAGTAACTTCAAAGCATCCATACCAAAGATTTCTTCATTTTTAAACTTGAAGAAAAATACCTCCTTTTTTCTACCTTACAATTAATTACCAAGATTTAAGAGATAATACTTTTTTTTTTTTTTAAACACCAGGGAAGAATATAAATGTTTATTTAAGGAGAAGTTTCACTACCTTTTAATTACAGGAAGAGCGCGGTACAGAATGAAAGTCCAGATATATAAACAAAAAACTTTATACTACATACTGGCATTCAATTTAACCTGATTTGAAGGTATTACAAAAGACTTTTTCCCCCCTCAATTTGAAAACCCAAGATTTCTATGCTAATGACTTTCCTGAAACATACTTTGGTAGCAATGAATTACTAAAAATTTCCTATCCAACGTGCTTAAAGTAAGAATTGCATATGCAATATTTATCCAGTAACTCCAAGTTGCAAAAAAACCTGAAATGCAACTATTTTTAAGACAAACTTTCAGCATGGAGACGTCACAAGATCTGGCCTGTGCTTGACATATACATGCTTTTCTAAAACTTTCCTTAAAAGAGGAAACATTTCCCTATTTCTCTACCTCTTGCAAAATACTATCACTCTTGGAAAGCAGCCAGAGACACCATGTGGTGGTTGCAACCCACAAACCACATCCCCAAATGTCAGAAACACAACAGAGCACACGAAATATACTTCTGCAGGTGTTTGGCTCCATCCACCCACTGCTGCATTTTGGATATTGTACACCCGTGGGAAATGCAAAATCTGATTGAGAAATATGAGTTACTTCACATCAAATACTGTACCTCTTAGTATTGAGCATCTCAGGTAACTGCATGAAATTCATCAGAAGAAAAATGTTCCTAATCATGATTAAAACTGCTACCAAGTACCAACAGATAATTTCACTACTATTATCATTAGGGTAAGTGAAGAAAAAGAATAATAATAAAAAAATTTCTTTCATAATTTAAGACATATGAGCAGTTACATTAATCTCAAGTTACCATAAGAGAAAAGGCACTAGAAAGGCTTTAAGATAGCAAAAGGATATACAGTCACAAGAAACGTTCTGCATTCAGTCCTTGCTCTGTTCCACTGTCAGCAATCCATCAGCATTAGCCTTGCCAGTATTTAACAACATTTGACTGAGTTATCATGATTAATGGAATTTTAAAGAACATGCTGGTTTGCATTAGCTGTCATAAACATTTTCACTTTTTTCTTTCCAATTCTTGTCTTTCAATTTAAGTTTTTTCCCCTGGCTCATTTCTCTCTGATTTTCCAATCACAGCCCTTAAACACAGTAACATTTTACCATGAATTGTCATGGCAGATTAAAAACTGAGGAATCTCCTGATCTTAAACATTGAATTAATGTAAAAATTGCCTGAAAAATATGTGGGGTAAAAAAAAAGCTATGCCAAAATCTAGAATACCTTTGTTGCAATGATAATTTGGGGCCAAATAAACATTATTTTTTAAAAATCACCGCAGAGATGCAAACTACCCTGCACAATCCTAGAAGGGAGAGAGCAATCTACCTAAAACAGCTTCTATTTAACAGAAACCAAACAGTCACCATTTTAGTGCTTGAACTTCAGTGTTAATTGGGAGAAAATCCAGACACCAAAACAACCACGGTCCAAAGAGCATGACTTCACCATAACAACAAAGCACATACCTTGTTTAGTGTAATTGTTTTCTTCCTTCAGTTATACATTAGTAATTTTCTCTTACAGTAAGAGCAATTTATACACACAGAGCACTTGACTGTTGTGTCCTCCCATCCCCTCCTAAATTCCAGGAAACACAGATAGCATTTAAAGGTAAGTTTAGCAGAAAAGTGTACTTTTTTAGTACCTGTGCTAGAAAACACAAATGTACACATGCCTCAATCTTTACTGTATCCACAGATAAAAGAGTCCAGAAGGAGATAAAAAACCCAAAGTGGATCAGCACAGTAAGCAGACACAGAGGCTTACCAACATTTGGGCAAGGAACCTTTAAAGAACATTGTTAACAAGGATAAGTATGGGAGTTAAATATCACCATATTTTGGAAAAAAAAAAAGGCACAACAAAACACACCCTCACCATGTGTTTCTGTAATAAATAAACCACTACAATATATTACACAAAGACTTAAAACCAATATGCATCCATTCAAACAGTATTTATTTAATTACACCGTAATGTGAATAAGTTAGGTCCATATAAACTCCATTTTGTTGTATGTACAACCTATGTCATTAGCAAGCTGATTGAGCCAGCGGGTCTAAGTGTCGGCCTCATCCTCCGGAATGTACGCATCTTCTGACACTCTGTCCTTCGGCTGCCTCTACAACAGGACCACCACAGCCTTCATCCCCAAAGTAGACTGAAAGGGGAGGGGGGAGGAAATCAAAGTCAGAGTTGCAGCATGTACTTGACATGACTTTAAATCGGTATTTGTAAAACACAAGTGCGGAGGAAGAGCCTTAAAAATGTACAGAATAAACACTAGCCCCCAAAATACTGAAATAATGCCACCTTTAAAGTAAAATTTAAGCCTACAAGAGCACCAACATGTGCTCACAAAAATGAGCATCTGTAAGCTTCAGATTAGACCAAACATCTGTTTCTAATATCTACATATATATATATATATATATTTTCTGGTACAAAACACATCTTTTACTCTGGACAGATTACAGATGCACACCCATAAAGTAAGTCTCAAACCACCAGCGAAGCTAAACACAGAAACACTGTCAGCAAGCAAATAACTGCAGCAACTTGGTTATTAAGACAAGGGAAGATTCCACTGAAACTGTAATATGATCTTACTACTTTTTTACCGTATTTTCTACTGTTTCTACTGAATCACTGAATCCTAAAAATGGGATTTCTATACACTGTAACTACGTGAAGCTAGATGAGTTAATCTATGACTTTGCAAACAGTATCATCCATCAATTATTTGTTTTAGGAATACCTGATCCTGCACAGTAATCAAAGGCATTTCTTGAGAACCACTTTTTTTTGCGAAACTTTAATTAGTTAGACTCATGGAAGCCCTTCTATAAAACTTAAATGTCACTAGAACTTCAGCATTACTAATGCCATAATATCACAGCACAACAAAGACTCCCACAAGAAAGAGGCAACATGAGCCAAATGCATTTTGCTTCATAACAGTGACTAATACTGAAGGATACAGCCCTTTATTCCATGCACCTTTTATGCAGTGTTATTCCCTCATTTGCAAAGGCAGGAGATTGGGTTTTGGCATCAATCTGTGCTAGAAATCTGAGAAGTTATTCTGCAGTGCAGAAACTTGCACAAACTAGCTCTACAATAGTTTGGAAGGGCAGCTGTCACGCATAAGACACAGGAAGTTCCGTATCTTCAAAACTATGCAAGATTAAGAGAAGTCTTCCCAAGAACTCTAACTTTGCTGACTTGTCATTTGAATTTCCTAAGAAACAATAACCACAACAATTAAAAACAAGGGATGGGAGCATCATTCACAACTGTTGCTGGCTGGAGATAACACCCAAACCAGTAACTGCACTGGGTTTGTATGTACATTTGGAACCAATACATACCTCCAGATAGTTGGCTCAGGCATTCCAGGATCTGCACCTCTTTTAAAACCTGAAGTGAAACATACATTACATACATATATAAAAAGAAAACAGTATGTGCAGATTCCTACATAGTTAAATCTCTATAAAGTTATTCCAGCCCATTAAATAGCAACGAAAGAGAAAACTACTGAACACAAAATTGTGATTCATGAAGCTGTGTCCTAACCTGAATAAAAACTGCATATTCTAATGAAGGTTAAAAAGCAAAGAAAATAAATATCAGTGTACACTTCTTCTTTTTTGAAAAGTCTTACCTGCATCTCTACATGACTTAAACTTCAGGGTCAACTGTCTGAGATAAAGGAAGTCATCTAATCCCAGAGATCAAGACACAGATACTTTTGCATCTTTTAAATGTTGTTCAGAAAGCAACCTAGCAGGGCTCTACCAACAAAGACACCTAAAACTGGTGTATGACGAGCATCTCAAGGCCTAACAGGTAATTCTCCAATGAAATCTGAGACACAACTTAAAAGCAGTATTTCAGTAAGTTCACTCCATTGAGCACGACAGAATGCTAAATGTTAAATCAATTAAACCTCAGATCCTCTATTCTGATTTGTACTTTTTGGAAAAAGCCACATACTACTGAAGCTTGCAAACAAACAAGCTGTTTTCTAATACCCAGGAAAAGGAAATGAAAGTTAACTACAAAGAGCTCAACCCCAGTCCCCAGTGACTCAAATATACCAACTGACTAAAGTATATGCATACTAGGAAAGCAACCAAAAGTTCAGTATATGAAGTATCTTTGCTCTCTGGACTGTAAAATAAAAGTCTTGAAACAGAATCATGCAATTCAGGCACCATTCAACACTACACTGGCTATCTAGAAGCAAATGTTTCATGAAAAATATATTATTTCCCTCATTTTCAGAAAGTAAATAATGCAATGGTGCCCAAAACACAGACCACAAAGGTTAATGGAAAAACTTCCATTAACTTCACAGGCACTGGAAAAGCTCTTTGAAGATAAACTTGAATGATCTGAGACTATTAGACATCCTGACCCAAGTTCTTTTGCTGCCATGCTGTCCAGCAACTCAGCTTAAAAATTCATGAATTGCAGTCACATTCTGTGTGTGTGGATGTTCCTGGCTCCTCCCCTCACACTCAGTATTTTTAAATAAGCAAACCAGGTTTAACTAAACTATATTGGTCTTATTTACTGACTTAAAACCAGGGCAGCCACTTCAAAGCAAGTTTAAAAAAAATACAACAAAACTCCACCAATGATCTATAATTGCATATTCTCATACTGGGCTCCTCGTACATGCCCTGAGCTAGAGACTCTTACAGAGAAAAGTAACAGGCTCAAATTTTCTGATAATTTTCTTGACTATGTTTAATTTGGTATGGATTTTATACACACACGAGTCAGACCTTCCTTCCCAGATTCAAAAGTAATCCCAGCAGAGAAGAGGTTCTTCTAATCCTGCAGACTTTGGGTACATGCCACCTCCAAAGGTCTATGGCAATCAAGGTGGCATCTGCACTTCCCCTTCCCATCTGCTTATACTTTCATTGCTGCAGATAAATTTATAAGAAGGAAACGCAGATGTGGTACAGCACACATATTTTCTGGAGATATGAACTATACTACTACAAGTTTCTCACTGATACATAACAAAAATATACTAGGCACTCTGGTGTTAGTGCAACTAACTAAATACAGTAAGATGGCTTTATACAATTTGAAGTAACTTATTTAATGTCACTAATGTAACTTATTAGTGCCACTAATGTGACACTCTGATGTCAATAAGGAAAAAGAGCATCTTTCCCACATCCACAGATACTGTGATGGAAGTAAAATCAACCCAAAACTTCAGTAACAAATTAGGTTACAAAACACCGCTGAAATTACCTCCCAAAACTTATTAATTTAAAATCACTGATAAATTAAAAAGGGAAATGCAATTAAAGTTCAGACCTAACAATGCTAATTAGTTCTTTCCATAGTTTTTGAAGTGGCTTCTTTTGATTGTAGTTGTTGTTAAAGCACTTCGGTAACAGCTGAAGAGACCAATATTTTCCTGGTGGTTATCTAGAAACCAATCAAAGCCCTTCAAACCAGGCACTGCATTCCCCTCAATTAATCAAAACAAGATCTCAAATTTGACTAGAAACACATCAAACTCCCAACCTTCCTTTGTGTTTGCATTCAGTGCAGAGACGCTTGCCTGCTTTAGGTGCTTTTCCCAAAAGGCCAAACAGTTTGAGTAAAAAGTAAGTTTGAGTAAAAAGTAATTGCAGAAATCAGTCTTCCTGGGCCCCCTCTTATAAAAAGAACTGAATAAAAGTATGCAACCTCTCTTTAACAAGGACAGCTGATGCTTACAGCTCTAACTCAGCAGAACTATCATGTATGTCATAGTGATACCTGGCCAGCCTGACGACAGGAGCAAGCAAAATATATCCTGGGCACTCCCTTAACATTCCACTGCGGCTTGGAAATAGGAGCCACACCATTTTTGGGTGGGAGAGAGACTGTAACCTGTATTCCCGCTGCTAGAAATTCAGCCTCAGGCAGAGGCTGGCAATGGCCTCAGTGCCATGAAGCGGCACCCCCAGCGCTCTCCATCCCACTGACTCCCTGAGCACAAAGCACAGCCTTGACTGCTACAGCAAGCAGCCTGACACAGGGTTACATCACAGCCCTCACACAGGACTGGCCTCCAGGGAGGAAAAGCGGCAAAAAAACTCATTATTACAGAACTACAGAATTGTTAGGTTGAAAGGGACCTCTGGAGATCCCTCAGTCCAACCCCCTGCCAAGGCAGGGCCACTTGGAGCAGGTGACACAGGAACGTGTCCAGCTGGGTTCTGGATGCCTCCAGAGAGGGAGACTCCATGACCTCCCTGGGCAGCCTGTTCCATTGCTCCACCACTCTCAACGCAAATAATTTCTTCCTCAGGTTGAGGTCAAACTTCTTGTGTTACAGCTTATGGGCATTGCTCCCCATCCTGTAGCTGGGCACTGCTAAAGAGTCTGCCTCCAATCTCTTGGCACTTGCCTCTAGGATATTTGTATGCTTTAAAGATATCCCCTCCCAGTCTTCCCTTCTCTGGACTAAATAGGCTCAGCACCCGCAATCTCTCCTCATAAGGGAGACGCCTCAGCCCCTTAATCATCTCCGTGGCCCTGTGCTGGACCCTCTCCAGCAGCTCCTCGTCTCTCCTCTGCTGAGGAGCCCAGAACTCGACACAGCACTTCAGCTGCGGCCTCGCTAGGGCCGAGTAGAGTGGGAGGATCACATACTTCTTTACAAAGAAAGGGGGGGGGAAATCAAAGAAATACCATACAAACACACACACCAAAAAAAACCAACAACCCAAAAAACACCCACTATAATAAAAAGCCTCCCCGTCTCACGGATCGGCCAAGGGCAACCCCGCCCTCCCCTGGCACATGCGCGGCGATGGCCGCGGGCGGCGGGGGGAGCGCGGCGGGGCGGCCCTGGTCCCCGGGCCCTTCCCTCGGCCCCGCCGCTCCCGGCAGCGCCCGGACGGGCCGGGGGGCGGAGAGCGGCCATCGGGGCCGGCCGCCCCATACCCAGCCTCGGCAATGGCCGCCGAGGGGCCCCGCGCGTCCCCCGCCCGGCACTGACCGAGATAGAGCACTACGGGGATGAAGCCCCAGCGGATGGCGAACTGGCCGCCCTTGAACAGCTGCTGTAGCCGCTGCTTGGCCTCCTTGCTAAGCTTCGGCATGCCGGCGGCGGGGCAGAGAGGAGGAGGAGGAGGAGGAGGAAGAGGAGGAGCGCAGCCGCGCTCGTAACAGCGCCGTGCGCTGGGCGGGATCCATCGCGGGGCGGGGACCGGCGCTGGCCGTGCCCTCGGGCGGGCGAGGAAATGGCGGCCGTGGGGTGTCCGGGGGTCGCCGGGTGTCCTCTGCCCGCTGCCACCCCGGCGGCCTTGTCCCGCCCGCCTTCCAGCGCCGCAGGCCGAGGGATCGGCAGCGGGATCGGGATCGGGATCGGGGTGGGCCCAGCGGGGCCGGGCGGCTGTGAGGGGGCGCGGGGGCTACAAGCGCTCTGGGTCTTCCTGCCCGCCTTGGCTCCGCCGCATCCTTGTGCTCGTTCTTCCCCGGAGCTCTCGAGGTGTTGCGCACACGGCGCCTCTGGAGGGTAGGAAGTGCCTTTGGTAAGTGAAGGGGAGAGATGGAGTGATAAGAAAAAGTGTTCCTGGAGGGAACTGGAAATGCTTCCCCATGAAGGTCTCCATGAGGTTATGTCAAGGAAGGTTTAGGTTTGATATTAGAAAAAGGTTCTTCCCCCAGTGGGTGGTTGGGCACTGGAACAGGCTCCCCAGGGAAGTGGTCCACGGCACCAAGCCTGGCAGATTTCAAGAAGTGTTTCGACAGTGCTCTCTGGCACACAGTATGACTCTTGGCGTGTCCTGTGCAGGGCCAGAAGTTGGACTTCTGTGATCCTTGTGGATCCCTTCCAGCTGAACATATTCCGTGGTCTTTGATACCAGGCCGTGTGATGTATCCAGTCCATGGAAACAAGGAGTTCAGAGGGTGACAACTTGACTAGAAATGTGGGGAGAGACCCGATACCTAAAAACTGCCAGTACAGCACCTGGAGCTGGTTGTCCTTAAAAACCTCAGAGGCCAGATAAGCACCGAGGCACTTTCTTTCTTAACTAATAAATGAGGTCACTGTCCTTGCAGTGCCCTAACCACCAAGCTACTCTTTGCTTGACACAACTTACATGACATCTTGCTGCATAGTGTCTATGCTGTCGACTCAACCGGTTATATCATGTCTTTACCATGTTTTCATTCTTTCTCAGGTAGCCTTCTGCCTTTTGCTGTAATGCCAGATCCAAGCCAGATGCAGTTCTTCAGGTTCCTGCTATTACTAATGCAGCTGCAGCAGTAAACAACATCAGGCTGTATCATGTCTGCTACCTATTGCAAAGTTCTGCATGTTATATATTGGTTTGCCTATGGCAGTTACTTGAACTTCTGTAGCCATTTTGTCACATTAAGAATAACATCAAGTCAGTGCTTTTTAGGGACAAGAAAGAATCCAGGGATATAATAAATATTACTTATTTAGATATACCATTTACTCTTCCAGTGTATGGATGCCTGTTCTGCCATTTCAAGATTATAAAAATAGGAGCTTTTAGCTCACTACTTCCTCTCCAGGTACAGGCAGGTAGCAAACTGCAGGCAACATGGGGGGTTCTGGCAGCCCATGGCTTCCTTTTGCCACAGTCTGTGAATAATCAAAGTGTGGGGGATGAAAGAGTATTTTGTTGAGGTCATTGCACAAACGTGCAGTCATGTTACAGAATGCACAGCCTTTCCTGTTGTACACCAGTCCCAGTCCCCTGTGCTTCCATACACATTAAACATGGGATACACCAGTATTTCTAGTCATATTACTGAAACACATTCAATGACATCTGACAAGTAAAGTAGAGGTATAGAGTTTGTGAGTGTCTCCTTTATAAACTGGATAGCTTATCTCTGTGGAGAATTTATGCACCAGTGCTATCTGTATTCATCACGAACATGAATGTGAAGTTCATAGGACTATAAGCCTACACCTTTCCCAAAAGAATATGCCTTTGGGAAGGAAATTCTGGGAATTCTAACTGACAACTGAGAGAACAAGTCATTCTATCTACAGGTTTGTGTTGGATTTCAGGTTTTTTGGTATATCACTGTTGTCAAACTTTTCAAAATAGTACACATAAGTAAATTGTACAAACATTCAAAATTACAGATTAACTCTTCTTCTGAACCAGTGGAATGCAAGAGGCACATTCATCAATTAGTAATGGCTTGTCATACTCAAGAGAGAACTCAAACCATTGAACCTGGTTTTTTGTCTTGCAGGAACCAATTTTTCAGCAGCTTGTATTAAATTGGTTTTCCTTTGTAGATGAGGCCAAGTAAGATTTATTTTCACACTGTGGTTACTGTTACAGCTTGTTCTTTCTAAACATACAGACTCAACTGTTTATTACAGCACACAGCTTGTTAATCATCTCTTACAAAATATTGCAATAAAGTATGACCCACTGTAGTGGAATTAAATTCAAAAGCTATTTTTTCTTCCTGTAATTTTAGTGGAAGTGGGATTCAGAAGGTTCAAATGTACAAATCACCTGATGATATGAAGAGCTGAACAGTTGCTCCTCTCCTTTGAGAACTGGTGTAACAGTGTCATGTGTGACACAGTGCATATAATGTTATTGTGGTTGTTCTTGAGAAAGACTCCTCACCATAGTGTGACACATGTACCAGATTTCGCTTCTTCCCTTCACACATTGAGTCAAGGAATAATTTTCAGAACACAGAAACTTGTTAGCCTTCATTTCTCATGTCTGCCAATTTGAATGTTTGACTAAAAGCTTGTCGGTTATTTCATTGATTTAACTATAGAAGCCAAGAAATTAATAGCAAGAAAGTTAGTATTACTTTGTTTTGTTTGTAGTTTTCTCACAAACAAAATCAGTGCTAGAAGAGCACAAGAGTATGTGTTTGGTATACAAATAAACCAGTGTTGATTCTGTTGTTACTCATCAAGATTTACATAGTCTTACATACTGAAGCTGTAAAAGGATGTCTGTAAACTAAGGATTTTGACTGGAGAAGAGCGCTTATTTTATAACACATGTCTATAGTCTCAAACTGTCTGATATGTCAATTAGCCAACCCAAAGACCTCAACTAGTCAACCAACCAACCAACCAACAAACCCACAAAACCTTGACAACAAAAAAACCCAGTAAATGGTTCTGCTGACTCCAGAAGTTTTCCATGGCTCCTGTGTCACCTAGGATGTTAGAGGGTTAAGTGCTCAGCAGTCCTTTGTGATCCGCTGACTCAGACAGAGGGGGAAGGAGAGCAGCAGTCATCCTTCCAAGTTCATGGGACAGCACTAGTCACATAATTTAGCCTCTAAAAGCAAATGTGCCTGTGATGGGGCATGAAACAGTGAGCTGTTTTGGAGGGAAAAAACCTAATACCCAAAGAAACAGGTAGCGTAAGATGGAGGTGTCTGCCTGGAAAAGACGGAGGATTTTATGTGTGTGCTATATGTAATCATGCTTGTAATTTATTGTGGCAACACTTCGTGTGAAGGATTTTGATTTTATTTGATTTTTTTCTTGTGGCTGATAATGAAGATACACTTGGAATAGTGTATCCATTAACTAAGAAGAATAAGCCTCCAATTGCTGGAGTGATGAAAGAAAATTAGTGATACCATAGATGTTGACAGTCTGTTGTTGCAAAAAAAATTAAATCTCTTTGCATTTCTTTTGCCCTGCAGCTTCATGTGATCAGCAATAACGATAAAATCACAGAGTTTTCAACCGGGACAAGAACATGAATCCCTACTGTTTTATTAACTTGATTAGAGTAATTCCACAAGTGTTTTCACAGCATATAAATACCACTAATACTCATGGTAAAATGGCCAAATATTTCCATTTTTATAGGTAAATGAGGGAACTGGAATTCTTAGAGGCATGACTAAATAGCTGAAGTGTCAGGCTCAGGGGAAATAATGTCACTTGGTCAGATGGCTTTAACTTATCTTTTTGAGTGTGAAGGGTACCTTTCAGGTTAAAGAATTCCAGACGTCTAAAGCTTTATCTTAGCAAACCACAAAGTAAAACCATACAATATTACATGCAACTCAGAGGCTGATGAAGGAGACAAAGTGCAATGACACATTGAAGTCTGTGAAAAATCACTGTAAACTTCATAGGAAATCCTGCAGGTCTCCATTATGCACTTAGCAGTCTCACTTCTGAGATTTCCCTGATTTACTGACAAGAAGCTGCATTAAATTCATCTGCTTGAGAACAAAGTTTCAGTTTGACCCTATTTAGGAGGAACTTAGATTTCAAAGACACTACGGTGGATGTTTCATACTTTGGGATTATACCATAAATCAGTATAAATAGCACAAGAACTTAAGGAGGAGCTCTTCCAAGAGATTTCCACTGCAGGCTGAATCTTTATGATCTCAGTAAAAACAGTTGTCTATTATGACTAGACATTCTATTTCACTTCAGTGTTACAACTAATCTTCCTATTTTTATTGTGGTCTAATAATGATCTTCCTTCTATTCCATTTCAGTATTCCTATTCATCTAGTCTAATAAATCCCTGCCTCTCTGCAGTACAACTGATCTGGGAAATGTTCCTTTTCATTTCACAGAAACAAGAAAAGACAGAGACAAAGAGAAATGGGAAGTACTACAGCCAAAATAGCAAAGACTTAGGCTGTCCAATTAGGTCACGTGCGAAATAACCAGAATTATAAAATGTCTCCTGAGTGTTATTGAGACCTAGATTACTTTGGGGTGAGTATATTTGAGTTCTTGCATTTAGTATAGTTTCAAAACATGTTTAGAATGCAGAGCTGTAATGCATATAAAAAATTTCTCTTGAAATTAGACTCTTCATAGAAATTTCTGTTGGATGTACCCTGGTCACTGTCTGATATGAGATATTTCCAAGAGAAGTGATATTACCAGATGCTGTGCCAGTTTAAGCTGGAGTAGACTTAATTTTCTTCACAGTGGCTGGTATGGGGCTGTGTTTTGTACCTGTGCTGAACACAGGGTTGATAATACAGAGATGTTTTTGTTATTGCTAAGCAGGGCTTGCACAGAGCCAAGGCCTTTTCTGCCTTTTGCACTGCCCTCCTGGTGAGGCTGGGGGTGCATGAGAGGCTGTGAGGAGACACAGCCAGGACAGGTGACCCCACCTGGCCAAAGGGATATTCCAGACCATGGGACATTATGCTCTGTGTATAACGTGGGGGAAGGAAGGAGCAAGAAGGGAACATTTGGGGTGATGGTGTTTGTCTTCCCAAGTAACTGTTGCATGTGATGGGGCCCTGCTCTCCTAGGGATGGCTGAACACCTGTCTGCCCGTGGGCAGTAGTGAATTAATTCCCTGTTTTGCTTTGCTTGTGTGCATATCCTTTGCTTTCCCTATTAAATTGTCCTTAACCCATGAGTTTTCTGGGTTTCGCCTTTCCAATTCTCTCCCTGATCCCTGTGTTTGTGAGGCATAGTGAACAGGTGGCTGTGTGGGGCTTGGCTGCTGGCTGAAAATTATTCAAAATTCATCGAATGATCAGAGTGGCAGGAGCAAAAAGCAAAGAGTAGTGATTTTGTATATTTCATACAGGAGCTGTACAATTCATTTACTTAAAAATGAACCAAAACTGAGTGGTGACATGGAGTTAAAAATTCATTATTTATTATTGCAGCTTCTGAGGCCAGGGAAGGAGAAACAGCAGTCTCAGGTGAGACAGCATTGAAAGAACCTCATTAAATGCTTTTAGAGATCTCTGAGAAGACCTGTTGGTGTGCTTGAAAATGGGATATTACCTGCTTCACAACTGTAGTGTTGTTTGAAGTGTGACTTTCCCATTCTGCCCATCTTTACTTAATAATGAAAATAAAACGTTACACTTAGAGATACTGCTACCTTTTACCATAGATAGTTTTTTCTAAAAATACAGCAGTTCTTCAGTGCATTTTTTTATGATTGCAGTACTTGGCCAAGGATGAAAACAATAATCTGATTCCTTACATACTTTCAGTGATACGCAAAAATCTGATGGATAAAAGGATTTTCTGAGGCCAAAACTAATACCCATATTTACTCATTCATTGTTTTTAAATTAAGCTCTTTTAGCAGCTGAGCAGCAAAGGGTTTGGTAACTCTAAGAAGATTTTCCTCTAAAGATATTTTATTAATGCAAACCTTTTCTTTGTCAACAGATGTCAAATAGATTTTTGTTGCTGAAGAGTATGTTATTTTAACAGCACATATCTCTAAAGATTTTAAAGGATTTAAAAGATGCTTATTATAGGCAAATTTTTACTATGATTTAAACAAGGTGAGGAAAACAAATAATATATTCTGATTTATCAAAATCTTTGCTTGTGTGCTTACCTTTGTACCAATTCCAGCCTTAGTAAACTGTATTGTGGTGAAACAACCATGAAACTGATAATGTAAATCTTTGCAGAGACAAATGAAATATTTCTCTCTGATACAAGACACAGAATTGCAGCATTTGAAAAATAATAATTCTAACTGTAAGTCATATTCTGCTTTGTCTCTTCAACGAGTGTTGTAATGGTCTTTCATAGTGTACAACTACAAAAAATGCTGCGGAAACAACTCTTTCTGACAATGAAATATTTGAAAATGTAACTGATTGATGCACAGCACCCACTTCACTGATTTACAATAGAGCTTTTGGATGCCCTCTCAGATTTTGCAGAGATAACAAGCTACTAATTAACTCTGGTTATAAGCTAAGATAACACGCATAGTAAAGCAAAAAGAAGAACCTCTGAGTTGAAATACGCCAGGTAGATCTGAAACAAGTCTGTGTGGGTTTTTTGCCAGTTTGTTCTGGGTTTTGTCTGAAGTCCCCGTAAAACAAATTATGTATTATTTCAGTTACTGTATATATCCTTAAGTATCCTATTTTGGTTGTAATTTCCAAAACAAGAAGGGTGTTTGTTGAAACTAGGAAATTTTTTTAAGAGTTAATTAAATTTTAATTCAGTATAGCTTCAATTTCAATAGAATTTAAAGCATAGCACAGCTAGGTTTTAGTGTTGTCATTATAATAGTTTTTAACAACTTGTAATGCAAATTACAGAGCCCAGAGCATAAAAGGAAAGGTAAAAATACGTGTATTTTCAGATCTTGAATAAGATTGCCTGGTCAACAAAGGAAATGTGTCATGTAGATGTACAAATTGAATAGCTCATAATAAATCTAAATGCTGAACTAATTATTTAGTAAACTGAACATAGGTATTAATTTATCTTTTTTGTTCACTTTGGGTGAATTGTCTTCAGAAACTTAAGGACAAACCTATTGTCATATTGCTCATTCGGCAAGGTGAGGAGCATTTCACACCTCCTCTGGCCAAGCCTCAGGGTGTGCTGCCTGAACTTTCTGCTGAAGGTGACACTCCAGCCAGAGCTGCCTTTCAGAATTTGGAGATTGAACGTGGACAAAATATCAACATTTACGTCTGTCTTTAGTTTTTGCATTTCAGTAGTTCAGATTTCACTGAAAATTCTTAGAGATCTTCAGCATATGGAAGATTAGAATCAGTCATTTAATACCATAATGAAGAGTAATTAAGGCCTTTCCTAGATACCAGAAGGCATTCAAGGAAAGCTCTTTTCTTTTTTTTCCAAGTCTCATCTGGTGCTATCAAGATTAAATGAAGCGCAACTGGTTAATGAAGTTTTTACTATTCTACTAAAATAGTCTCTTAAAATGCTTCCCTTTTGCCTTTCATACACAATTTTTGTCCATACCTTGTCTATTTTAGTGGAGTCATATGCCATATTTAGCCCAGACAAATGTTTTTAGATTTTACTAATTTCAAAACCTTGTCAAGTAGACACACTAGTGTGTCTTCTCTATATACTGTCAGCCTGATGCACATGCCTGTGAGTTCAGCTAAGACTCTTTCCACTATTGCACAGAAAACAAATGACCTTTCAGGGAAATACCTATCAGTGTTTCAATCACTGCTGCTGCCTTTCAGTTAGGATTATTAAAAATCTCAAACTTTATTCTCCTAGAAGTGCAGAACAGCTGCATTTTTGTCATTTTGGATGCTGCAGTCCAGTTTAAGAGGGTGATTTGTAGCAGTAGGTATTAGTGATGAATGAGATTTCAGTAGCTTTTCCATAGCTTCCTGCCTAGAGAAAAAAAGAAAAAAATTAAAAATCAACAAATAAACCCACCCCAAAGCCATAATGGCACATTTGCTAAGTGTCTTTTGCTGCTTCTTGTAAAATGTTAATAGACTCCTAAAGGTTTCATTTTTGAATGAGAACCATTTAAGCAAGAATTTTAGCAGATGCAAAGGACATTCAAGGAACCTGTGAAAATTCCCTATGTTCTGCTTTATAAAATCTGTTAGGCTCATTTGGCATAAACTGTGAATCTGACCCTTATTTCCAAGCATTTGAACAGTCAAAAAAATAGCCATTCTTGTAATACTTTTATTTTTTACTGTTTTTTCAAGTGTATATTAAGTACACATCTGAAGAAACAATTTTGTACTCCTTTATTTTAGATTTAGGTAGCAGCCACAAGAGATTAAATGCTGTTATGTGTAACAAAGCATGAAGATGACAAGATATATGAACCAGAGGCTTTTCAGCTTGATCACGTCATCCAGCACATAATGATACAGATTTTGTATTTCAGACACCAATGTCACCTTGGGGTTGAAATCACTCTAGTTGAATCTGTGTGAGTAAGTATAAATAAGATAGTTCCCCACACTCCAATTACCTTCCTACTTTAAAAATAGAAAGAAAAATGAGTCGTCCTGAGTTTAGAGATGAGTTATTTGTGTGTGGTATTTGTGATGGAAAATTCTTTCTAAATAAACACAGTAATAAATGGTCTTCTTTTTTCCTCTCATATTTTAAGGGGACAGGCTGCTTCTAGTGACAAAGTACTAGACTAGACTGATCCTGGTCTCTTTTAGGGCATTAGTACTTGACTAATACATACAGCACTATCTATTAGAGTCATTAATTATATCAAGCAAAATATTTTTCTGTCGTTTTTCTATTGAATTTCTTTAATAGAAGAATTAAAGAAGAACATGCAGAATGTTACTTCCCATGTTGTGTTTTAGTTCCAGCAACTTTAATATGGATGATATGCTGATGGGCGTTTGAAGTCCTGAAAATCATGAATCTGATAGGGAGCCTAGATGGACTTCAAAAAACATTCAAAAATCATTTAACTATTACAAAATTTTCATAAACGCTGAATAAATGTGTCAGTTAATAAATACATCAGCCTCTATTACTTAAGTTCCTTCACTTCATTACAGAAAGACACTATTGATACAAAATTTATTAGCAGTGTTCTGCCAAAGCCAGCGGAGGGCAGACTTGAATTGGAAACTCTTTCTGCTACTGCAGTTACTTGAAGTTGAAATATCAGGTAGTGCCTTGAGCTCAAAGTTTCATCTCTTCTCTACTATCCTAATTACCGTTGTGCTGGATAAAAGCCTTTTTGCAGTTGCTGTTTGACAAAATGGGTGTTTTGTGAATGTTTAAATAAAGATGCTAATATGAAAGTGAATAAGTCAGTGTATTGGCAGCTGTGTGTTACTCATCAGGGATAATCCACACCGCTTAATCCTTAACCATGTATATCCTGAAATGTTTTTTTAAAGCTACTAAATATAATTACCCCATTTTACAGGTGAAGAAACTGAGGAATAGAGTGGTAACCTTGCAGATTACCCATCTGGCTGATCTACAGAAACAAGAAGAAAATCCAAGTTTCCAAGGTCTAATCCAGTATTTAGCATGCATAAACTATTTTAACTCTTGCAAACATTATGGAAATGATGGCTAGCAGCCCAGATTGTGGAGATTGAGGAGCTTACGCTGAGGAAATAGCAGGCAACCTGACAGTCAGGTTGGAGATTTTAAGAAGAATATTCTTCCCAAGAGGATGGGTGGCAGTCAGATCAAATGCCTAAAGATCCGCTTTATAGTATTAAAACTAGGACTTCACATTTTTAGGCATATTTGTCATTCATTAAGTTAGGTTGTAGTCTTTCCAAAAACCTTTATGATACTCGGTATCTGACTCTTGTTATGTGTAATGTGTTATGGCTTCACACATTTTTAAGTGCAGTGTGAAGGTTTGTAATGTATTATAAAAGAGGCCACTTTAAGCTTCTTGGTCATTTTTCCCAGTACCTTGTGTAATTGTAGACCTCACAAAGAATTGTCACCTCCAAATTGTCATCACTTTCCGTGATTCACAGAGGCCTGAATATGCAATTATCTCAAAAGGGAAGAGATTCATTTGCTCTTCAGCAGAACATAAACTCTCCTCAAAATAACCACTAATTGAAGGCATTTGTATACAGGGTTATTTTACAGTAAACCACTGGATACTTTAGCTCAAGAAGCAGCAAGAAAGATAACGATTCAATTAATGAAAACTGCTGCTTTGAGAAATGTGTTTTCCAGTGTCAAAGTTATTTTATTCATCCCTAATTATACATTGCTGAAAAGTGTTAACCATTATTAGGGGCAAATAAGTCTGCGGTTTGGGGGTATGGCTGGTTTTGCCTGCTGTAAGCTTCACAGGTTTCCACCTCTATCTCCACAGTGATATTTTCTTTCACTAATCCTGGGTAGTGTATGTTTTGTTTGCGCCCAACTTTCCCTTTTATTTGTAAAATATGTGTGAAATGTTCAAAACATTAGTGATTTAAGAGCAGTTAAGACATTACTGCCTCAGAAACACATCATTGTTATACAGGTTGTGTTTGTTGTGCTGAGCAGGTCCAACTGAGCTGCAGAGGGAGTTACAGATAATGCAAAATAACTGCATCGGAGCAGTAGCTGTTGCTATAGGCAGATTAGCCAAAAGCCTGTCCCTGTGTTTCTTTATATGGAAAATAAGGGATTTATATATGTACTGTCTGCATAGAGAACTGATATTGCTGTGTGCCTTTGCCAAAAAAATAGTATTTTATTGGAAAGTAAACTTGGTTTTGAATTTAAAAAAATTGATTATGCCGTGTATAAAATACGTGTTTGATCAAGATCAGTTCCTCTGGTAATGTTCCTTCAGAGGTGAAAGTTTTACTGGCAGGGAAAAGATACTTATCCATCTATGGAATTTAAAGCCTGATGCTCTCAAGTGGCCAGGACCCTTAAATGTGTGTTAAAGTGTTCTTCCTCTTAGTAAATCAAAAATGTTTATACTTACTGTCCCAAGTAGTAGAAAGAACACCAGAAACTACTTCCATGTTTAGAATTCTGTGGAGTCTGCTACCTGTGAGCAGACTCCGCTTAAATCAAGTCTCTGGAACTACTAATTGCTAACCTCATTCTTGACATACTTCAGCCTTCAACAGCCTGCTGCAACTTCTGTTGCACCTTCTGGGATTCTATCTATAGCAATTTCTTTCTCTCCTCAGTTGGCTCCAAGCCAGAAATATATCCATTTGCACAAATGTTTCTTAACCTTGTTCATACTGGGGGTGGCGGGGGAGGAGTCATATTTTTTTTTCTGCTTCTCTGGTTGGTGGATACTTTTATAGTAAATTCAGTACTTGCTATGTTTCCTGTGTGATGGACCCGTGGTTACAATGCCTTTTCTAAACTACTGTTTGTTTCACTTTATATGCACTGAATAAAACTATTTCTCTGTGGTCGTTTCATGGGCATTTACTGTAACATGGAAGTCCTAAGTATACACATTTAATCAAATTTTCTGATATGGTTGTATTCTTCCTTCTCAGTAGGACATTCTTAGCTGACAGAGAAAGCCTTCAAGATTTGCAGAGTAACCAGTGCTTCTGAAGGCTGAAGAAAACACTAAAGCACAAACACTTCTCACCAGGCAAGTTCCAGTCTCCCTGTCATGAATAAATTGGTTTATAACTGATAGGGAAGTTTTGCTTACCACAGGAATGCTACTGGTACCCAAACTAGCTTGTCTTCCTTCTGAAAAACCTGCAGCTCACACATACACATGTCCAGCATCCAGCTATGGAGTCCTCAGTGCAGGAAGGAGGAAGGACATGAATCTGTTGGAGTTAAGTCCAGAGAAGGCCACCAAGATAATTCGAGGGATAGAACACCTCTCCTACAAGGAAAAATTGAGAGAACTGGGATTGTTCAGCCTAGAAAAGAGAAGGCTTCAGGCTGACCTAACTGAGACCTTTCAGCACCTGAAGGGAGCCTACAGGAAAGATAGAGTGGAACTTATCAGGGAATAACAGGACAAGAGGGAATGGATTCAAACTGACAGTAGGCTTACATTAGATAGTGGGAAAAAATTCTTTGCTGTGAGAGTGGTGAGGCACTAGAACAGTTTGTCCAAAGAAGCTGTCGATGCTCCATCCCTGGAAGTGTTAAGGGCCAGGTTGGATGGGGCTCTGAGTAACCTGGTCTAGTGAAAGATGTCTCTGCCCATAGCAGGGGGGTTACAACAAGATGGTTTTAAGGTCCCTTCCTACCCAGGCAGTTCTGTGATTCTATGTACATGTGTATAGATACTTATGCATTATATGTATATAAATGTACACAGAACAGTGGATTTATCAGAATTAATAGAAAATGAGCCGGCTTGGATATTAATACCAGCATAATTTCTGAGGATGTATGTATAGACACGTATAGCAAACGTCAGCTGCAGTTTGCAAGTCCTCAGTGTTTCAGCTGCCTTGAACTACCTATGCAAATATTTGTCATTAGAAAATTAGGAGCACTTTGATTGGAGTAGTTAGGTTGATACATAAGACTTTTATAGTAGAGGCAGGAACAGGTAGTCCTGATTTTTCTGACTCCAGTTTCCACAACAAATTTTTAAAAAATCGTTTTCATGCACTTCCGTACAATAGTGGTGAGTGCTGTACCAGAGTCCAGTCCAAGCTCTGAAAAAGACAGAAAGTGTGTGGTTACAAACATAGTCACAGACTATGGCACAATGTTTGCATGCCAAATTGTGAACAATGATTCTGCATTAATATTGTAACATAGGACAGTGTGTGGCATCTCTTACTGCATTTTTCTGTGGCCACATTTAACTTCCATTTCTATTAGATCTCAGCAGTAGGGGAAAAAAATTGCAAGTTCTAGTTTGTGCAAAAATTGGTTTATTTCCAAACTCTAATAAATCCAGCCTTGCCACTTCCAGTCCTCTTGGGTGTCCAAATACTTGTCCCAAGATAACATTCCTCTGCATTAGAACTCATAGGGTAAACTGCTGTATCAGTACAGTTATGTTCTCTCTAAGGTACTGTATCATGCATTTGCAATTTTGTTCTCCCCTTAATGCAGCTGGAATTTTCAGGCTATCCCATTTAACTGCATCTGTTATATCTGTGTCACAAGTTGCTGACATCAGAAACACATTTTAGCCTTGGTGTCACAAATTAATTGAGGTACTGAAAGAATAAGGTTACTGAAAGAATGGGTTTTGAGATTCTACTTTCAAATAATAGTGAGTAGCTGAAAAAACTAAAAGCCAGGAGCATGCAAGCTCCTACTGGTGAGTTTTCAGTTGATTAGCACTGGCTTCTACCTGCAAAAGACTAATCAGTAACTTCACTGTGCTATCCTACATTTCAAAGTGTCTAATGCTGTCATGTAGCTGCACACCTAACGCTGACTGCTTAACTCAACTTCATACTCAGCACTGGTCAGCACTAGCAAACCTCAGCTTCTAGGTTTAAGGTAAAGTCAGCATTTTGCCTTCTGTCAGCAATAATCTGTAACTTCCATTGCTGGGAACAAGCAAGAAGATATTAAACCAGGAATGATTTGGTTTTCACCTTCTAACAGTAAATTTATAGCAGTAACTTCATGACATCAGTGAGAGCAGTGTGTTCAAATCTTCCAGCATGTCATGGGAAATACAGGCTATCAGTTTTCCATTACTATTTTGGCAGGCATAATTTTGTTATTTTTAAAGCTGTTTATATTGGCCACCTCAGTGTTTTCATTATTTCACAGATATTTCAGCATTTCAAGAAGTCTGTGCTTCAGCAGATATAGGGGATATAGTGTGTGTGTCCCCAAATTTTAGAGTTTCTTTCACCAAGTACGATGTATTACATTTACAAGCTTCATTTACACTTCAACAGAGCATTCATGTGTGTGCTGTCAAAGACTTGGGGTGAGGGGCATTAGATTAGGTATTTTAGAGAGATTCTAAATTCTAATAACAGGGCAGCAGGAGTGTCTAATGCAGTTGTAGAGATCTGTAACAGCAAAGCAAAAGATGATGGGAATTAAGAATGAATGAAAATGTGTGAAAGCACCATGAGGCACAGCAGAATAGAGGGTTAAAAGGACTTGTTGACACAGAAAATCATTCCTGGCAGAAAAGTTAAGGAATTTCTCTGTTTATGTCAAGGCAAAAGACCTGCACTTTGAAAACAGCCATGACCCAGATGACCTGTCAGCAAAAGACCCAGGATCCTGATCCCAGGAGGATGGTACCAAGGCTGCAGCGTCAGTTACGCCCTGCCTTTCCTGTTGTCCTGTCTGGAAAACACATGTTGAAAACAGGGAAAAACAGGCAATGGGCAGCATCCTGGCCTATCATTTGTGGAGAACAAAATAAACAGGATTCTGAGGTAAAAGATACCAACTGATGTCTCCTAAGGGAAATGACAGATCTGTCCAGAAAACACTTTGTTGTCCATAGTCAAGGGCTTGTAGTCAAGGGCTTGTAGGGTGTGGCAGCAGCATTCCCATCTTTTGTGTCAAGCTCCAGGGACCCTGGCCAGGCTCTATGAGTTGGTGATCAAGAATATACAAGTGTCAGAGTTTCAGAGAATTAACTCTGCAGCAGAATGAGTGTGAGTGCATAAAATCAACTTTCTTAAAGGTTTTATAAATAAATACCTTCTCCCCTTTCATAAGATGTCACACTGAACTTTCTCACACTGATTCCTGTGTTACAGCAATTTTCCACTGTTACACAAATGAACAGTCATGCTTGTTGAGGACCATGTCATAATTCCCCAATAGACAGAGGAACAGAGATGCTCATGACCTGCATCTTGAGATGCTCCAATTCTTGCATTCCTTTCTAGATATGGCATAGTATCAAACTCTGTGGCAATTTATCTACAAGTACATAGATGATAATTTCCTCCTTCAGCTTTTTCAGAAGGCTGGTTTGCCCAACACAGATGGATTTTATACAGCATTTCATAACGAATTTAAGCTTCTTTGAGGAAACTCATGCACTACTGGAGTAAAATAATCATCGAATCATAGTTGAGTATGATAAAAAACAAATTACTCCATGGAAAGCCACATGTAAAACAAAGGACTGGAAAAAAAGTGAGGGAGGAAGGCTCAAAAAGTGTGCTCTAAGTCCTGGAGCAATAAAAATGAGGAAATAATGTGTTTGCCTGATACAAGGACAATATGGAATTAGCCAGAGTCACAGTATTACTCAAAGTTGGTAGAACACATGAATAAAGCCTTCCAACACCCCACACTAGTCTGGATCTGTACTGCCAGAGAAGGAGACTGCTAGAAGGGCTCAGCTACAAGGCTGGGCTATAGCATGCAGAAAGGGAGATTTGGATGTATTTTCTTTCACAAGCTTTGATAGGGTTCACGTATCAACTTCTGTAAATGACAAGATTAGGGCAGCAGACTGTATGGCCCTTTGCACCACCCAGTAAAAACCTCATGGAGAAATAAACATCTTTGTTCTTCTCCCTCGCCATAGTAACACTAAAATAAGCTACAGTATGTATGTCCATTTACCTTGTCAGCCAGATGTCAGTAAGGCTCAAAGTCCTTGTGTTAAGTACTGCAAAAGCCTTTTCCCAGGGGACTGTTCAGATGTTACTTGGGAGCTGTATTGATCTTAGTATTTGATCTTAGACACATTTCATGTTTGTTCTGAAACAATTATATATTTATTCTTTCAAATGTAGGTTGGACTTCTGCAGAAAGTAGAAAATCTACTGGTAGCTCACCAGCAAGTCGGCCTCTGCTGTAACCTTAACCTGGTCTTTCTAAATGTATTGAGATTATTACACATTGCTAATTTAGCAAGGACTGGTGACGTGTTCAGTGTTGCATAAAAGAGCTGCTCCCTCACAGCAATTGAAGGGAAAGAGAGCAGGTGCTGTAAGGAATTGATGCTACTTAGAGATCAATGCCTGGCAATGCTAACAGGGTAAGTGTGAAATCTTTGAGATGCTAAGTTTGTGTCCAAACATTCAAATGTTTTATCATTATTGACATCACAAGCTGGATTTTCTACCCAAGTAAAATGTCTTAAATCCAGCACAGTCTCATAATTTTTCTCTCTGGAGTGCCTCTAGATCTATAGAGCTCAAGAGCAGAAATTCGCTCTGTGTTTCTTCTTACAATCGATCCTAGAAGGCTTGCCAAGTTTCTGCATTCATATATATTTGGCACTCAAATCCAAAAATAAGTTCTGGGGAGTGGGAAAGCCTGGTTTGCTAAGAACTGTGACTGCCACACAATAAAGTATGTATTTGAGGGGTGAAAAAAGTGATGTGCAAAAATAGGTTTAAACCAAATTTGCTCCCTTGCACAGCTGGACCAGGGTAGGTGACCTGAGGAATACCCTCAGTTGACTGCCAAGACTGACTGGAAGATGTCTAGCCTAGCCTGTGGTGACAATAAAAGCTGGTCCACTGGGGGTGCTCAGGACTTCCATGCTCAGAGCTGACAACATCAATCTCTGACTTGTCAGGCAAGACAGGTCACTGGAGCCCAGCACAATGAATAATCCACTTGCTAGATAATCTTCAAGGATAAAGAGTCTTAATTCAGGCATTACTAAATTACAGAGCTTCGAAATTACACTGCTGAAGTTTAATTAAGCAGTGAAAGCAGCCTGGCACTGGGTACTGACAGTAATTCAGCCACACCACAAGCACTCAGTCTCAGTTCTGCTGCAGCTCCATAGCAGGCAGCAAGACAATAACCAGGAGCTCGAAAAAAGAAGTGCATGAGCCACTGCCAAAACATAATGAGCTCTCATTCAGCTGTGTAACAGCTGTTTTGAAGCCATCACATAAGCATTTTCATTAAAATATAAAGAAGCTCATTGGAAAACCCTAAAAAAAAGAAGCCTCATGAACTTGCCTGCATAAAAGCACAATGCAAAGAGGCCAGCCCAGGCATTACTTGCAAATGAAGCTTTCAAATCTCCAAAAAGATGGGGCACATGCTGAGGAAAAAGTTTGGTGTGTTATTCTGGCTACAGAGGGGAAGGGTGCTCTATCATAGGCACATGGTAAATACTGCTTTTGTTAACTAATGGCAAGAGAGAAATCTGAGGGGAGCTGACTGAAAGACTGGCACCTCTGACAGTTGTCTTGTGAAGTTTGTGTGACAGTAGTACAAAAACAGTCATGGGAAGATTTTTGACCATGAGGGCAGAATTCAACTGCACGCACAGTCTTTGGAAGCTGTCAGGAGTGGACAGGAGATGGAATAGGATCATAGAATGGTTTAGGTTGGAAGAAACCTTATAGATTTCCTAGTTCCAACCCCTCTGCCATAGGCAGGGACACCTTTCACAAGACCAGGCTCCTCAAAGTCCCACCCAACCTCACTGAGATAATTTCCTTCTATACATTTTGTATACAACACATAGACAAACAATGAAAAAGATACATACTAGTGTTTCTGACATACTTTCTTTGTAAAAGTCCCATTTAGGGAGAGAGCATTTTAAAATGTTGACATTTCTGTGTAAGAAAATCTCATGCTCCCTCCCAGCCCTGTAAAGGTGGCAAGTGTTTCTCTGTCTGCAAGGTCATGATTAGTTCTAGCAAGTGAAATGCAAAACATTGGAAAAGTCACAGTGCTATTCAACAAGCAACACTGTCTGCCCTAACCAGCCCAGTGAGAAGAAACTGAAATTATGGAATAAATGCCTTGACACCAAAACTCTAGAATACCTTTAAATAATGGGATAGGTTCCCTGCCTCCAGAGGCAGGTTTGCACTACTGTCAGAAACTCTGGTTTGTTCTCACTCACCTCAGGGCAGCTGAGTTTCTGTTAACACAAAGGAAAGGTGAAAAGTCTGATAAACACTGTTAGGAAACCATCTCATCTGGAAACATGCAGTCCATCATGCAACAAAGAGAAGCAAATCCCATTTACCTCAAGCTGTAACACTTTGATGTCTGTGTAGGCTGCCAATGGTATCAGTGCTGTCATGTCTTTTTTTGGCTCTTCGACGGAGATATTCCATCTTCCTCTTTCACAAGCATCATAAATGGTAGCTGTTCCTTCTGCAGAAGGACTCCTTATTTCTTACACTGCAAAACACCATCTGAGTAAAAGGGAAAAGGTGGAATGATATTTTTGTTTCTGCCTGAAAAAGCAGTTCCATACCATAACTACACAGACAAGTGCAGGAAGTGGGATGTATAAACACTTACATTTTCAACTCAAATGCCAGCATTTCTGGGCATGCTGCCCCACACAGTCTGGTGTTTGAGTAGATACCAGCTCTTGGATAGATTTCTGCACTTTAAGAAGTAAAAGTGCCTCTCAGAAATGCCATTCATCTTGGCCTTTTGGAGCAGAGAGATCCAGAATTATACCCACTCGCTTTTCTGCCTGTGTGTTCCTAAGAGGGCCAAGGTGAGAGGGTGCACCCAAGGTTTGGTCAAGTTAGAGAGGGTTCTTATGCCATAGGGGCACACATGACTGATACACCTTTTGAGCAGACACCACCTGTATGACTGAAAGGTGACCTCCAGAGATGCTCAAAACCAGGGCCACAGCATTAAAGACCTAGGACCAAACAGAGCAAGTCACTGCAGAGGCTCAGAGCTTGCATGTTGAAAGTTCTGGTTCCATGAGGTATCTCAGTGTCAGCCTGGAAAAAAAAATTTGAAAGCCACTGATTTTCAATTAATAATCTGCATGCAAGTGACGTTCTTCTAGGAAACTGTGGATGTAAAAAAGGAAGTTTAAGGTAGGTGCAATGAAAACACAGTCTAAGATGAAGGAGGACATTCTTTTCTCACGGGCATCAACACTGCCACTCTTACTGAATTCAGAAGGCAAGATGTTTGCTGATAGAATACAGAACATCCACCTTCATTCCAGGTAAGTGGGAATACTTTGAAAGGATGCTGGAGCCTCCCATGAAACGCTGGGAACAGAAGAAAACAATACTGTAGCTGATCTATTGAAATCAGATCAATGCTGTGGCCTCGTTTTGGAGCAAGCCTTTCTGGCTGCAGCTGTCATGAGGAGGAAGTGACATTAAAGGCTCTGGTCTAAATGGGCAAAGCAACAACTACCCTTTCATCTTCCTTTAATTTTTTATCCATGCTCTGGAGTCCTCAATGTAAGTATGTGCAGATATTCAGGCAGATACCAAATTCCCTGTTTTCCTGACACAGGTGAATAAATAAAGGTTTAAGTAGCGTGCTTTCTCCTATAGGTGAGGGAGAGTACTGGATACTTTCTCACCTTCAAACAATTCACTAAATGTTGTAAAGACTCAACTACCCTTTTCAACTTGTTTGTCTATTTTTTCTTAGTTTTTTTTTTTTAGTTATTAGGGAAGAAAAATGATTAAACAAACTGGCTAATGCACAGTCAAATAAACTGGACTAATAATGTTTTTCCTGCCATCGGAAAACATGACATTTTTGCATCCCATGTCTAACATCGAGCTACCTGAAGCAGAATGGAAGACATAATCAATCTGTATTGGAAAGTGCCTCCCTTTCACTGTTAGCCTGCCCAACTTCATTAAGCCACCTTCTCTACCATGCTGAATTGCTCTTCTTACTTCATACACAGTTAGATTCTGCTTGATCCTCAGATGAAAAGTGCTTACTCAAGGCAAACTTAGAGGAATATCTGCCATCATCTCCAGTTCCAGGGCCTGCAGGTTACAGGTTTGGGCTTTGCTGCATCCAACACTCAGCCTCTGAGGTTTAAGGCTTTGTCTTCATTCCCACAGTCATTTGTGGTATCTGCACCTACAACAGGCCAGTCCTAAATCCATCAGAGCAGGAGAGATAGTGGATTAGTTTCTGTGGGACACTAATTTGAAAATCATGCTTGGTTTCTAAGCAGTGTTTTAGAGCAGGCACAAGTAAACTATCAAATGGACAACAAATTTTTGAGAAAAGCAGTCCTTTAGACAACTCTGCATTTTTAGTGGACAAACAAAGCTGTTCTAGATTAAAAGTAGTCAATTTCGAGATAACCAGGACATTAAATCAGTTTCAGGCAGCTCTGCTTGGTTTCAAGAACTCTATAGAAAAATTGCACTTGGCAATAGCTCTCTTCTCAGTAATTCTATGCCTGTTCCTAGATTTTTCTGCCACTTCATCTATTTTATTTTGATTTTCAGTCCAAAGAAGGGCAGTGAAGCTGGTATGAGGTCTAGAAGATCTTACAAGGAGCACCTGAGGGAGATGGTGGTATTTAGCCTGGAGAAAATGAAGCTCAGAGAGGACCTTATTGCTCTCCAGAGCAAAGGTGGGGGCCAGTCTCTTCTTTCAGGTGACAAGTGAAAGGACAAGAGCAAATGGCCTCAAGTTGTATCAGGAGATTTTTGGATTGGATTTAGAAAAGAGTTCCTCCCTGAAAGCGCTGTCAAGCATTGGAACAGGCTGCCCAGAGAAGTGTGGAGTCATCATCCCTGGAAGTACTTAGAAGATCTACATATGGCACCTGAGAATGTGGTTTGGTGGTGGGCTTGGCAGTGTTAGGTTAGTGGTTGGATTCAATTATTTGAAAGATTCTTTCCAACCTCAATGATTCTTTGATTTTTACATCTATTTACTATTCAAAAATCAGACGAATACAATGTACTGTACATATGTTAGATTCTGGTAGGATATATGGCCTAATTTTAATTCCTACACTTCAAATAAAAATTAATTTTATGCAACCCTGAAAGCAGTCACCTCTCTGTAAGGCAGTTTAGCACAGGGGGATAGCAGCTCTCAGCTCCTCCAGTGCAGTGATCAATAACAGCGACACGTTACTCTTATGTCACAGCAAGTGACATATGGCCATGTAGCTGCACATTATAATTAACCACTGATTAACAACAGAAAGAGGATTGACTGTTAGATTCAATTAACTTGCCTTCCTTTCAGCTGACAAGCAGCTGAGTGCTGAACATTTAATATACTTTTTGCAAATTTCCTTCTCTGCAAGTATTATAATTGCTGTAATTAGCACAGATCAACTATGACAGCAAAACTCTCATTTCACCTATACAATACAGTAGCTTAGAAAAAGTTAGGTTTTATTAATTAACTAACCAGTATTCCTCTTCTACAACAAGTTCTCATAGATTTCCATGTAGTTTTTCAGATAATGCAGTCAACTTTTAAATTACTCCACAGAAAATTTTCCCAAGAAATATGATTAGGGTGAGTTCAGTTAATGACAGTCACATGCACATGTACAAAGAGGTACATCTGCTTACCAGTGTGAAAAATAATCCAGGTGTCTCATATTTGCTGTTCAGTGAGTTGGTATTTTCTCTCATGCCGTTTCCTTTTCTTTGGACTCTATATAAGTCCATAAGGAAAAGGCTGCCAAGGCACCCTGAGCCTCTTTTTTCACGTTCTCCTGTTTTCCAGATGGTGGCCCACTCATATTCCCCAATAGGGACTCGATGTTTTATTTGACTTGACATTTTGATTTACCTGTCGGAATAGCATAGAGGTTAGAAGTGACTGGCAAGACTAGAGAGGAGTTTATGCTAGCTAATAACCTCTCCACTGAGCAGATAGTGAGAAATTTGAGCAGAAGTGGTCAAGTCAGATCACACTCCTGACAAAAGGACCCAGAAAGTGCCTTCAGGACTGTATCCTTGCTGAGCTTCATGTCATCCATTCAGGCAATGAAAGTCAAAAAGAAAAAGGTTAATACAAGTACTTTGTCTAGTACAGTCAAAGCACATAGAGACTTGTATTACATTTGCTTAAACCTCAAGGAAATGTTATCTGCTGTGATAACTGAGAGCAGATCAGGCACTGACCTTGTGAGTCACCGGGTTGTTCTCCTTGGCAGAACGAGCTCTCTCTATTCAGAGCGTGGTAAGGGAAGCTGCAGGGTCACCGTGGTGCCTGGGGGGAGTGAGGCACAGCTCCGGCTGTGCACTGCCCAGGCTGCTCCACCTCCAACTGGCATTTCTGAGGAGCAGTGGTGAGTGACACCGACCACAGGACACCAACACCTTTGGCCTGTGCATGTGCATCACTCTGTCCACGTACTGACTGGCCATGGGGTGGCAATGTCAATCTTCTGGAAAATACTTTCTTACCCTTGCTTCCTGCTCCTCCCCCTTTGTGTGTTTTCTCTCGTTCTCTCTTTATAGTGAAGGAATCTGTACTTACATTTTAATTTCCTTTACAGAAGTTGAATTCAGCTTTTTCTTCTAGCAATAGTTGACCACGAAGACTTTCTGACCCCACTAGACTGGACATTCTCTTCTGCTTCCTCTTCATTTGGTTCCTTACAGGTGCTCAAGTACATTCCTTAGATCAATGTTCAATGCCAACTTTCTATACAAGTTTCCTCTCCTTCTTAAGGTGGCAAATGCCAGAGACTCTATCCTTTGGCTAAAGCTTCTTTAAGCATTTCATTCTGTGCTTTCCAAAAGATACCAGTCACGCATTTCTTGACAGCAAAGCATGACAAGAAAATCATCAGCACTTAAACTTATGTAGAAGAGTGCAGCCACCACTGCTACCCACAAATGTTCTTCTAGTCCCATGGTAGGTTGTTTCAGGACTAAATCCCCTGCAATTGTTACTGTGGTAGTTCCAGCACTTCACTTCCACTCCAAGAAAGAAGCAGAGGCAGGGATGGGGCAGAATGCCATAGCACACGTTCTGCCTGATGGAAAGATGCCTGCCCTTGCGGTCAGGCGGGAGCCAGGGGAGGAAAGGTTTCTTCCAAAAGCTCTCAGCTTTATGTGTGTCTCATTTTGTGCAGTTTCTTCATTCATTCAAAAGTGCCCCCAGGGACAGGCAGAGAGGAAGTGACATTTTGTACTGCTCTTAAAGCCTCTGGTTTCGCCTCCCATTCACCTCTTTTCCCACAGCTCAGTACAGAGTGTGCTTTGTATGACACGTTCCTCCTTTCAAGCACGAAACACAACTATCCCTCAGCACTTGTGTGGTACACTGCCTACTCTTACTGGAGTAGGAAGGAATAATTACAGGGATTATGAATGTGGTACTGAATGTCAAGGCACATTAAAACTGTTCAGTATCTCAAGAGCAAATCAAGATTCTTCTAAGGGGCTGCTTTTCTGCTTGAAATTGATTTACAGCATCGAGTACCTTGTAAGTAAATTTACCTAGTAAGTGATTTTGTTGGTGTATTTAAGAAGTTACTCATCTCACCATTACCAGAACGCATCAAAACTCTCTGTGCTCCCAAACATCACCATCTTTGATCCAGTACAATATCCCAAGGTACAGTAACACCCTGTCACTCACGGAGAATGGGGCACACGTTTCATGCTGCAGTACGTATCACATGTGCCAGGTTTTATGAAAAAGGTGGGTCATACAGCGTGGAACTTGGAGAAATCCATTGCTCAGTAATTTCTTATTCATCCACAAGCACATTTTCTTTTGTGCAATGATGCCAAAGCAGGGGACTAGCAGGAATTGTTCAGTGTTTTTGTACCATGGCTTCCTATGCTGGCAGCAGAAAAAAGCAAGTTCTCATGGATAACCAAGGAAGCTTAAAGGCAACAATTTGATACAGTATGGAGGGAGTCAAGGAGCTCTTTCCCAACCCAAATAGTTAAGAATCAAGATTTGTCAGAGGACTCAGCTAGAGCAGAACATGTATCATCCACTTGTAAGGAAGTTTTAACAGCCTTGCTGCTATTCTATCTTAAAATTCAAAAGCTGGTTTCAAATTCACATACTTTTAAGTGGGATCGCAAAGCAAGAATAACAGAAACGAGAATGATATAGATCTGTACTCCCTGTCCTCCTTCATCTTTACCACTCATCAGAGTGGGTAAAAGTTTTCGTTTGCAAAAGGTACAAATTAGACTTGATGCTGTGATTGTCCTGTAAGTGTGTAGGATTTGCAATTTCAGTTACCTTCTACTTTAGGCATTTGAAAATGGTTTAAAATGCAACTGCTTCACGATTAGTCATATAATCTGAACAGATGCAGTTTGAATCTTAAATCCCAGCACCTGTCCCAGCTGATCTTTACAGGCTGGCCAGAGTACCACTAAACCAGACCTATTCTTCCTAGACATCTGCCTGTTTGTAAGGCCTTTAGCAAAGGGGACAGCTGCTGACATTCAGAGCTCTGCTGAAGCCACTGATAGTGTACTAAAGCTTCTTTTGGCTTAATTCAGCAAGAAAGAGAATGTAGGGATTCAATTCAGCCAGAATCAGTAGGAAGGCAGCAATGCTAAGCCAGTTGTTCAGGGTGAGAAGGGAGGAAGACATGGGATAAACACCCGTGGGTGTCAGAAAGGATCTTCCTAGCTCAGGATATCCCAAATCGGTTTGATAGTGTCTGTATCTTCCTCCAGTCAATACAGGGAGAGATGAAATCAGTAGTTTGCTAAAGAGCAGTTAGATTGGTATTTTCTAATGGCTGAAACGAGGAATATAAATCACAATGAACTAACAAGTAAACGATTTCCTAGGAAATATCAGTGCTGTTATCTTGGGAAAGTAGTTCTACTGATTTTTATAGCAGATTTCTTAAACACCAGTATTTTAGGGGCAAGACAGTTTGCTGAAAGATGACATTTGGTATGACAGCTGGTTCACAAAATGTTATCATATATAATATTATCCTGATTCCCTCCCAATTATTAAGGAAGTCTGAACTGGAGGTTATTAATAATGAACACACAATGCATTTTACTAACTAAAAAAGCAAAAGGAAAAAATAGAAGTAATTTGATTTTTTAAAAAAGAAAATATCTTTAACAAATAACTTCAAGAGCTTTTACAATTTATACTCAAATCAATTTACTGCTGGCAAATAAAACCATGAAGAAAACATACGAGTGACAATACAACCTCCTTCAGTGCCTAGCTACATCTACTTTAGACAGTATCCAAAGTCATTGACACCAGTGCTTGTCCAAGCTTTTGCCAGCTCCAGCAGTCTCCATGGCAGTTCTACTATCTCCATACCTTGACAGTTGAAGAGGAAAACCACACATGTAAAATACATGCATAAGTAACATGTATGTTCTATATGTAATTTTTAAATGAGGGATATTCAGTGAACTCAAAGATGATGTACAAGTTCAGGTAGTGACATGATACGGAGTAATGGATTCAAACGGACAGTAAGTTTACATCAGATATTAGGAAAAAATTCTTTACTGTGAGAGTGGTGAGGCACTTGAACAGGTTGCCCAGAGATGTTGTGGATGCCCCATCCCTGGAAGTGTTCAAGGCCAGGTTAGAAGGGGCTCTGAGCAACCTGGTCTAGTGGGTGGCATCCTTGCCCATGGCAAGGGAACTGAAACCAGACAACCTTGAGGGTCCTTTCCAATCCAAACCACTTTGTGTTTCCATGATTCCATGCATCACAAAAGTATCTTTCCAGAGAAAGCATTGAACATTCATTATTCTGGCTGACTATTTGTACTGCAGAAATGCAATCCACACCAAGAACTTCTGATGCCCATACGTGACACGCCTTCATTTACTTTGTTGTGTGTTGTGGAGGCAGAAGCTGACATTTCTTATCACCCCTGAAATGTGCCCTCTCTCACAGCACAAAAACCTACCATCATACTCCAGACCAAGCAAGTCTATGTAGAGGACTGCCAGTATTAGTCAGCACTACTGATGAGAACAACTTGTCAGAAGTGCTGTGTGACTCAGACTGACTTCCACAAGTCCTTCCGCACCATTAAATTTCTGTATTGTCCCTGCACATGTAGAGTAACAGATGATTAAACACAACCTCATTTTAGGAATCAAGTTAACGAAGCGAGCACCGTGCAATGTGAAGGCTTGTTTCACAAAGGCTTCTGGAGTTTCACTGTGACATTCTTCCCACTACCCTGAATTAGCAGGTGTATTTATTACCTGGCAGCTGTGGGCTGGGAGAAAACCTCCATACTGAAGTCATCTTTGATACAGAGCCAGATTAACATAAAACATGAAAAACAACCATTACAAGCTCAGTGCAGGCAACCAGCTGTGAAGTCTGTAGGAACAAATGTAATTTCTGTAACTCATTACTAATTGCCTGTAATACCTTCACACACTCCTTTCCCCGTGAATTGTCAAGCAGGCTCTCAGCAATACTCTCATCCTTCAAAAACAGGCAGTATTTTGGAGTACCACATTTTGGGAAAAGGTCTTAAAATTTATGTTGTCTTTCACTAATCAATAGCTATTTGAACCTGAAACGACGTAAGAGCCTATTTTAAGCATTGCCTTTCACTCACTGTAACTGAAATTGCAAATCCTACACACTTACAGGACAATCACAGCATCAAGTCTAATTTGTACCTTTTGCAAAGGAAAACTTTTACCCACTCTGATGACTGGAATCAGATTTCCTTTCTAGCCCATTGAAATGAAGAGAAATTGAGTTTTGTCCACCCAAAAGACACTGTTAAAGACTGATATCTGAAAAAAGAGGAAACTATGCAGCCAGGTCTTCCAGTGCTGCCCTCTACTACAGCTTTCATTCATCCAGATTTCTCTACAGCATTGCACCAGAGACTACACTTATAAGGGCAAAGGAAAAAAACCCTTCAACTAAATGCAGGATTGTGACCCTGGACCTACAGACCAGAGCTTGCCTTCCACAGGAATTTCTCTGGAGGTGCCCAGAGAAAGGCCCAGGAGAGCTGGAGGATATTCAAGAACCATCTCTGCCAGGCTTAAGAATGGTCTATGGCTACACACAGAAAAGCAAGCACAGGTGGCAGAAGGCATCGAAGCATGAACCAGGAGCTCCTGACTAGACATGAAAAAGCAGCAAAGAGGTGAAAGCAAGAGCAGGCGACCTGGGGAGATGCACCATCCAAGCATGCACAGGTGGGGTTAGGAAAGATAAAACCCAAATGAAGTGGAATATTGCAAGGAAGGTAAAGGGCAATGGAAAAAAAGATTTAGCAGACAGATCATCAGCAACAGGAAGACTAGGGAAAAATAAGGCAGCACAGCTGAGTGGGGCAGAGGAGCTGCAGGGGACCAGAAAAGGCTGAGGTATTTGCTGCCACCTTTGCTTCCATTGTTACCAGCAAGAGCAGCCTCCACAGCAACCCTGGACACAATGCAGATAATAGCTGTGCATCAAACCACTGTTAATATTCACATCACCAAAACTATCAAGCTGCCCAAGTAGAGCTGCTTTACTGACAGGATCCCAATTTGTTTCTGCCAGTTTGCAACTCATCTGCTTGAACTGGCCCTTAACCCATCAGTGTTTCTAAGCCATGGTGTTCTTCCTGACAGCACTGCATCTGCAGACCTTGGTTGTATAAAATAGGTATTCAGCATATTTTAGGTACTGTAGTCAACCTTATTATGACTTCTGGATGTTTAGAATGAAAACTGAACAAATACGTTGCTATGTAATGTGCATTTCATCAAAGTCTGTAAAGAGGCAAAATTTTCTGCTGTACAAAGTATTTGCAAAAGCACACAACTTCAAAAAAACCAAATTTATTTTACTGCCAAAATTATTAAACACTAAAAAGACAATCTTGTAGCCTATACATTAGGAATGTAAGTTTTCATGTACAATCAAGAGAACACTTCACTGCAAAAAAGGTGAAAAACTGTGTTTCTAAAACAGTGTCACATAATGAGCTGAAGAATGAAAGTGTGGCAGTTGCTTTAATTCAGGTTTTCATGTGAAGACAGACATCTATAGACTGATGCAGATATTCCACAGACTTCAGGGAATATCAAATGTGCACATCTAGTCTTAGAAGTAGACTTATACAAATACAAAAGGCAATATATTATACATCTATATACAGCACTGTAAGCCTCAAAGACCAACAAAAGGTATTGGACAATTACATTAGAAATTTCTAGAATTTCTCATAGGAAACCTCCTTAGAGAAAAGTGTGGCTAAAATAGCTCTATTTATGTACCTTTCAATTTTTTTAGGTAATCAAGGCAATTCAAGACATTTTAATCCATTCAGAAAAGTCATTGCAGCTCTCCAGCAAGTGGTTGGAGGCCATATACTTTTTGCATAAATGTTACATATTCTCACAACAAAAAGAATTCTTCTAAGCCTCAAAAAGTTCTGCAACTGTTGCTGTTCAAAGCCATCCTTGGAAACAGTGCCCTCTGATTTGGAACAGTAAGGTCAGTTATAAACGTCAGCATTGAAACAACTTCTCTTATTACAGTGTGAGATGATTCACTCCTACATAACATTTTCCCTGCAGAATGGTGCAGCTGTGTATGTTTGGAAGGTATTCATCAGAACTACCCACACCCAGGCAGACTGTAATATGTGGTGTCTTAATAGGTTTCCTTTACACTGTTAGAAGACATCTACTTCTTTAACAAAGACTTTACATTTGACAGTCTGAAGTGATTGGATAATGCTCAAACCCCCAGAGTTTGACAATTTTAGAAATACCTGCTTCCTGCCCTACTTCCCCCACTGCTCTTCCTACCCCTCTTCTAATCCTGCATCATGGATATTTGGACAAATAATTCTGCCCTCACTCTCTGCTGATGTGCTTTTTTCTTTTGTGTAAAAAAAAAGAAAAAAAAACTTTTCAATTTTTAAGAAAAGAAAGAAGCACAACTCAAAGTTTTGGTACTCAGGAAAGAAATTCTTTAGACTCGATCAGCATGAAGGTGTAATGTCAGCTCACAAAAACACACTCATCACTTGGGCAAGTTACTCCAGAGACCAATACAAATTTGTTTATATGAAGCCACATATGTATGGACAGAACAGTCTTTAGTACCAAGAGCCTTTCCTTTTATCATTTTCTCAAAAAAGTATCAAGACTTATGTTATTTCAGTTGTACCAATATGAGCCTATTATGTCTTGGGTTCAAACCAGACCAGCTGGATAAAATAACTTCATTTCAACACCATTTGGCTTGTAGCCAAGAGTACTGGAAACAGTGTTACATATCTACACTTTATGGCATTTTAGATCCTAATTTGAAATCCTAACTATTTAGACCTAATCTTCCCAGCATAATAAATATCTTTTATACCAACACCCAGCTTGAAAGTGTGTCTACCACGGAGGTAACAAACAATTATGAATTAAATGAAACAAAGCAAAACCAGCAGAATTCTCAAAAATTGCAACTAATTGCAAAACTGTAACTAATACCTTATCAACAAATATTTGTCTGCTGCAATTTTATTCATTTATTCTAGTTTTATGTCAATTTAGATTATTGCAATTTTTTTCTAATGTGCTCTTTAGATCCTACACTGCAAAAGCAGATTAGGAAACTGCTGCAAGTTCTGCTGGTTATTTCTTTGCAACATTTAGATCAAATTTCAAGGGAAGGAAGAGCTGTACATTCAGTGTGTGTACAGACAGCCAGTGCCTACCATCAGCTGCCTAACACCCTGCTGTTGTGGTGGTTATGCATGTCCAGCAGCCAGATGCATTAGCCAATGTGAAACAAATGTCCTGCCTAATGTGCACTGCAGAAAAACCTATAAAAAAGAGGCTAAATTTTCTGCCGTAGAAAGTATTTACAAAAACAACCTCAAAGAACCAGTTTTTCTCACTGGCCAAAGTATTAAAAACTAAACAGGGCAAATTTGTAGTTTATCCATTAGGAATTTAAGTTTACATGTAAAATTAGGAAAATACTTCACTGTAAAAAGGTCAAGTACTGCATTACTAGAATAGAACAGTGTCACACAACAAAGTGAAGAATGAGAAATTGTGGCATTTTCCCTTAAACTCAGGCTCTTGGGTAAATATAAACACCTACAGACTGATGGGATCATACTGCATATTTTGGTGAATTCTCAGGAATGTACACAAAAACAGTCTGTGGTCTTATTCATACAGTTCTACAACTTACTTACTCTTTTCATTAATTAATCAGCTTATTAATTGCTATGAACCTGAATAACATCAGCTGTTTAAAAAGTTACTTGTGCTTCAGTTTAAGTCAAAAGTATCTAAACTCATCTCCAAGCAAATGGGAAAGTCTAC
Organism: Sylvia atricapilla; assembly: GCF_009819655.1. Lineage (NCBI taxonomy): Eukaryota > Metazoa > Chordata > Aves > Passeriformes > Sylviidae > Sylvia > Sylvia atricapilla. Next base: position 32,037,639 of record NC_089140.1, read on the forward strand.
TAGAATTTTAGTGTTTGCTTTTTTACAATGTTCTTGACAATAATGGACTAACAGCTGCAGAAATCTGGACAGTTGGGAGCAACTATGCCTTAGGTCTTCATCCTACTCCTCCACTCATAACAATATGTTGTCTGTTCATCAGCTAGTAACTGCTACTGGAGTGGTTTTGTCAGCAACTGCTTTTTCAGATTTCTGCATAAGAAGTTTTAATGTCCACTTTTAATTAAAATCTTAACATTATAAAAGTTGTTGTCAAACTCACTGAAGGTTAAAGGCTAGGTAAAACCTTTAACAGGTTGCTGGTGTAGAATTTTAAACTAGAAAAATAATAGATATAAAACCCCCTAGGAATTACAGTGCTAATTATATTTACATTATAGTTTCCCCTTGTGCTTGCAAGTTACTGAAAGTACACATCCTTTGGTAGCATTCTCTTAGTCTCAAGCATGAAATTCATGTTAAGCACATTCACAGTCCTGATTTGCTTGAGTGAGTGCAAAGGGCTTGTATTTCCACATAACACTGGTATACAAGCACATCTCTTCCCCACAGGCAATAAAAATACTGATGACCGACTTCTCAGTGAGTAGTTTTGGAACTGATAGTTAAGAATCCTAAAAAAAGAGTATGTCACATAATTTTTAAGCCTAAAGAGTGACTATTACAGCAATTGATAATAACTCCCAGACACAAGCACTGCTGCTGTATTAATTTAGGCCCAGTTTTGAAGACATATAGGTAAACCAAAATACATCTAAAATTGGACTTATACAGGCCTAAAGAAGTATGAACATTTACTAACTACCAATACAAAAGCCACCAAAACATCAAACACTGAAGTGATGCTTCTAGTTTAACCTTTCATGTAAACACAGCTTACACGCAAGACAATGTTTGTTCTTACAATGCTCTTCCAAAATTGCATGACAATACTGCAAGACTCCTCCTAAAAAACCTCTAAGTACTTGCAGTTTTGCCTATGCCTTTTTGAATACAAAAAGTAGAATCTGGGAGAGACACTTTATTTGTTCCCACATTGTACATCTGTATGAAGCCACACGCCTTGGTCAGTGATAACCAATTAACACTTGTTCAGCTGGTGAAGGTATAAACTTTCCATGAAGCTGTGAAGCTATCAGAAGTTGACTCAAAATAATTGTAACTGCTGTCTATTCATTATTACTGTCAAACACGAGCCAAGTAAGAATTTACGGGTTTGAGACTTCAGGAAGTAATGTATGGCATATTAAGAGCTTAATGTACCAATATCAGGGTAAAGTCTCAGTAATTTATTTTTTATACTGGCCAATTTAATATCAATCTGTTGACAAAGTTATGCTAATACTAGGAGGTCGCTGCTGATTAGGTTGTTTGCTCAAAATAGGCAGATCTGTTCTTTCTGTTCCATATATCAATTTTTCCTCCTGAAGACTGCAAGCTGAAAACCTGTTTGCCTCCGTACCAGAGACACGATTATTTGGAACTGGGACACCACTGACCTGTTCAAAGGATTTACTAAACACAGTAGTGGTCGTTCTGGCCAGGCTATGGCTGCCAGGCTTAGGCAGGGACTGGCTGGTTGTCAGTGTCAGTCTCTTCAGAGAGACAAGCTCTAGATTCTCACTCATGGCTCTCTGAGTTTGTTTCCGTGATAAATGCTCTCTGCACGTTTCCCCTTCTTTTTCTTTTCCTCCAGGTTTGCTTCCTCCAGACCTTCGTTGGCTCTTCCCTAAGAGGTTCTTGCTGCTTGGGGTGCTGCTGTTAGACAGGGCAGACTGACTTGTACCAGAAGTAGCCCTAGAGTAAAACCCTTCATCGGTTTCAGACACTTCTATCAGTTCTTCTTCAATTGCTAAATCAGAATTATCTGCATGGAAGAAACAGAAATAAAAAATTAGCAATTGACTGTCTCACATTCATTGATTTTACATATTGTTCAATTTTGATATTTATAAGCATGAAGCCATAAAGCAGTAGAACAGAAGACAATGCTTACCTATCCCATGACATTTTGGAATTAAGGTTCATTAGGATATAGAGCTACAGCAAGTAATGCCGCATTACTACATCAAAAAGCATGCCCCCAATCTCATTTTGTTGTGATTTTGAAGAGAAGGAAAAAAAAAAAGAAATGCAGTCTTGTTAATTCATGCAGAAAATTAGAAGATAGACGCTAGAAAATACCATACAGACCAAAAAAAAAAGTGTAAATCTTATTTTGAGCAAGTGATCCACTAGAGGATTTGGCAAAGCTTGTTAATCACAGAGGTTTGTGATCAATGCCCCAGGACACCCAGTATGGCACCTGCATGTTTAGCAACCCAAGAATGCTTTTAGGACTGAAAGGTCACTTTCTGCATCACAGGTCTGGTGGTAAGAGTTGGAAACTCAAGCACAACCTGAGATCTCCAGTACACAGTTAAAAATAAAATCTGGGAAATCTGAGTTACATAGCAAGATACTTTTAACATCCACTTTGATGGATTTTTCATACCATTGATCACTGGATTTTGTAAACTCACAAATACGCTTAATAAATTCAAAGGTATGTTGAGTCTCAGTATATTTTCTCCAGTTCAAATACAGCTACTTGTATGTATGTCATCATCTGTGGCACAGACAAAGCTGTGTGCAATACATGCAACTGTGTTATTACACATGCAAATATATTAACTGCATACTTTAATTCTTGAAACATGCAGCAGTGACCCTTTCAATCAACAGCGGTACCTTAGAGTGCAGCTACAAGTGCTCTGCTAAAACTGCACTCTGCCAGATGAGTTTATTCCATCCTCCATCATTTTTCTTACAGATTTTTGCCTCCTGATTTCTGGCATGCCTTTGCTGTCAGTTCTAGGATCTGTAGCTGTTTCCTGTACTCCCTGTAAATGCTGAACATCATTGTCTGCTAGAGCTCTGCTCTTTTCCCCATTCCCGGTCCTCTCTCCAGCCACACTTGTGACACTAATCTCAGGTATGATAAAGTTGCCCAATTCAGTAGCATCATTACCATTCTCTGGTTGTTCTAGAATTAAAGATGGATAAGAAAAAAAACAAAAAACAAAAAACAAGAAACAACAAAAGATGTCTGAAACAAAACATGAAACAAAAGCCAACAGATACAGATGACATAAGCATTATAAATTAAAGCAGATGTACACATATTAACCTCTTGTTAATTAGCAACATTAGCAAGTATGGAATTTTGCTTTATTTCTAAAATGGCAGTCTTCAATCTTCCAGTTACTGGCCTACACCACATACTGGAAAGACCCATGCTTGATCTTTCAAAACTGAAATTTCTGAGGATCATGAAACAGAATATCAGAAACTGAAGAACAGTTCATCATTCCCTTTTATTACTATATTCTCTGTATCACCATGCTAGAGTGAAACTTACTTTTACAATGACATTTTACTATTTCATACAATATCATTCAAGACTAGAAATTTTACACATACAATGTTATGATGCTGCACCTCGGTCAGCTTGAAAACTAACAGTGAAACAATGAAGCCAACTCAAGCACACTTTGATTTCCATTTTCTTCCTTCCTTTCAAAAAACTGTCTTCCATCAGAAAGCTATTTCTGCATACCCCAGAAAAATCAGTGGAGAAGAGCGCTGTGGCACAGAAACTTGACAAGACTAAAAATGCACTAAAAGCACAGCTCAGAATAAAGCTCATGTTAAAAGCTTATTTGTACTGCAGCTCTTTCAGACCAGAGGATGAAGTAAGGATCCCCCAGACTATACTGTGCCAGTCTGCTACTGCACATGACAGAAGCTGGCAGCACATTGAACAGACAGTACGAAGTCAAAAACCAGAGCAATTTACAAGATGATTTTTCACACTGGCAGCTCTAATGCTCTTTAATTCAAGGGGATCCCCTCTTCCTCCTGTCTCCAGGTCACTGAAGACCCTTGTGCAGGCACAGTGCAACTTCTAGGTCAGGTGCCTCCAACACTGGGCTTTTTACTACCATTTGTGCAGTCTGCACTGAGCAGAGCTGAGCCAGGTTATTCTGGTAGGGATGGACATCAGGGTCCCCTGGTGTAAGAGCTATCCCTTATTTTACCTGAAAATTCTCATCATCATAAGTATTTCTAACTAATCAATGACCAATCAAAGTATCTATTTAAAAAGATGCACCATCCAAAGGAAACGGCATTAATAACTGATGCTATTCCTCACTAAATTGGGAGGAAACTCAAAACAGATTCATTGACTTGTAATGACTTGCACTTTCTGCAAAAGTCTTCTATTTTCAGTAGCAAAGGTGACAAAGAGCACCATGCACTGCAATAGTAATAACAATAAATAAACAACTGTGATAATGTTACCACCATCAAATACAGCCTTTATTTTTCTAAGAACACAGGAGCAGAAAGGTTAGCAAGAAGACCACTGCTCTGATTAGCCTCAGTGCTCTAACTTCACTGGAGTGAGGAATTTGTGGCTCTTCAATGGCACTCTTTGAAACTCCTTCCTGCTGCCCAGAGAGAAAAGGGCAGAACAGAGCTTAACTGTCAGAAAAGCACTAATTATCCAACTCCAAAGAAAAAGGACTCAAAGTACACAGCAGAAATCAGAAAAACAAAGGTTCTTTTTTTGTAAAAGATTCTGTATAAAAGCAATATCCAGTTATTGTTATTTGGTGGTGTGCACTTCTAAATGTAACATCCAGCTGTGATATCAGCACTTTACCTAACATTGCTGCATTCCCACAACTGACTAACCTTTACTACAATGAACTAAGGGAAAAAAAACCCAAAAGTTATAAGAGTTTTTTATTATTAGATATTATAATTATGTCTAAAGGAAATATACCTTTCTCAGAATTTAACTAACTACAGGAGGAAAATAATGGAAAAATGGGACACTGGGTATCTCAACTCCCATTAACATTGTCTACCATAGCATCTACAGCATCTACACAATCCCTTCATAGCAGCATACCCTCCTTATTTTACAGCTTTTAAGGACACCCACACCAAACCTTCAGCTTCACAGTGCTTAGTGGTGAAGATAATACTGCTTTCAAGCTGGACAGCTCTGGGAGCCTAGCCTTGTTGAGAGAGCTATTAGTACCCAGTGCACAAGATAATGTAACAAAAGAAAAAACCAAGGACACTGCTGAACAGTGTGAGATGAAAATGAATAACTATGTCAGTTTGACTGTTAACATAGATATACCCACAGCAGCTGAAGGAAAATGTATTTGGTGTCACATTTCTGAATGCTTTTAGTAGTACAAACAACCTTGATAAATGCATTTCATGTTTACAAACTGCTAAAACTTAATTCAAAATTATAGTCTACCTTATTACAGTTGTCCAGATCATTTACCTCTAACTGCACAGGCAAACTGCCTATTCAGACTCTAATTGAATTTTAACCCCCACAAGCTCAAGCTGCATGCCCTGCACAACTGTGTTAGCATATTTAATTAGTCATAAAAGCACCAGGCTTACACCCCAAGATTAGCATTAACTTTAGACATTTCCAAGTTACAATTATTTCAGGAATTAATACTGTTAAAAAAATTTAAAAGTAAGAAAATTCTCTCCACAGAGAGAATTCAAAGAGTAGTATTTCTAAACCTTGTGTACTACATGAAAGTCAATTTCTGCAGTGAAGAAAGAAGTAACTTCTTGTCCTTCTTCACCAGTTGATGTCTTTGTTCTTTTGTTATGTATCTTACCAACATCTGGTCAGCTCTTCTCAGTGTGTTACATCAGAGTATTTTTCTTACACACATCTCTACACATAAGAGCTAATGCTCCCCTTCAGGTGTCATAATTTATAGGCAATCCAATCCAATGGCACTAAATTATTTGTTGGTAAGTAGTGGCTAGTATCAGCTCACACCATGAACACTACCCATTTGTGAATAGATGGATCCATTTTGCAAATCACCCTCACTTTTAGTACCTCTAAAGTACCTATCTGTGAAGTCCAAATTCACATTACTAATTGAATTTAAAAAGTCCTTCTATATAATTGCTCCTAATGAATGAATTACAGGGTTATGTATCACAAGAAGATTCAATGTTAAGTCAACCTTTATTCAAAACTGACTTCAATCTAGAGTTCTAGCAAAGGCTAGCAAGATCTAATGTCTGAAAGCTTTTATACTAAAGTGAATCTTTTAAAACATAAAGAAAATAAAACCCATGCTTCTCAGCTGGAAATGTGATTCACTGAAGTTCTTCTGTTTTATTTTACACACATAATCAGTGATTGAAAATTGCTGCCCTTGCTTCCCCAAGAGATAATTTGCTTCATCAGCTCTCCTAGTCCACATAATGTATAATATCAAATACTTCTCAGCTGTCTCCTCTGACCTCCAAATCCATTTATACTAATTTTTATTACAATGAAAATAAAATAAAAATAATCCCGCAATTACATTTTTCCTTTTACACTGCGAGAGAGAGAAAGAATAATGGTCAAGAGGTACGAGGTTTGTAATCTAATTTCTACCAATTCCAGTATTCATTTTGATTCAAACAAGCTTGTGTGAGCACAAGCCTTAATATTCTTTCTGCATGCCAATTCCAAAGATGTATTTCATATCTTTGTTTCCTCAGGAACTGTGTGGCAGTCAATTAGGTTAGTAGGAATTTTGAAAACAGGAGACCATCCACTCTGACTTCAAAAAGGCTGTCCAAGCCACAAAGAAAAGTTTTGTTAGGATTTTATAATGAGAATTTTGAAGAGATTAGCCCAAGTGATTTGCGTATGGAATATTTACCATTTAAAACTACACAACTGATAGTCACTTAGCTAGATACCACAGATTCAGCTTTGGACTCTAAATTAGCCTAATGCTTACACAGCCTTCAAACTTACAATTACTCCCACAACCTGCCACACATTCCACTCCAACCCACCTTACACCAAGTGATTTTCTTCCTCTTCATTAAATCCTGTACTGTTGAGACAAATCCAACATTTGCACAGAAACCCAAACAAAATGTTGAAATGAGCTGTTTTGAAAAAGTCCTTAATCCTTCAATCTTCATCCCTGAACACTGACTCCTCACTCCTTGTTCAGATCACACTAACTAGAGTATTGCTGTTTCTCTCAACTTGTCCCACTTTATAGGACTGTCACAAAACACAGCATTCCACTCCACTTCTGAGTACAATTGGTATTCTCATTTCCCTTTCTCCTTACTGTTATCTGCTGCAGGGCATACTTGTCCCACACTTTTTTTCCTTTAACTTCACCAAGTCACACTCCCTGCGAGGAGGCAATAACTGTAAAAACTTCTCTATTTCTGTATCTGCTGAAAATTTGCATTCTTATAAAGATGCATCCAATACTCAATTTGTACCGTTTTGGTCTCCTGAATCTTCTCCTGTAAACACAAAGGGAATGTTTATTTTAATACGCTTTCAATTTCTCTGGATGACCTAGCACTCAGTATCCTTGATCTGTGTTACTCTCCACCATCTCATTTGAACAAGCGTCAAAACCACTCAAAAATAATAGCTAATAAAATTGCCAAGCTTCAGAGGGCATTTGTCCATTTAAAACCTGAGATACTATGCTGTTTTCTTGCATCTGGTCAATAATCCATGCTTTATAACCTTCAGGCTGAAGAAAGAAAAATAAAATGGTCCTTAGCATCCTTGAGATGTCAGTAATGACCTGCTATTCCATCTCACTGAAGACACTAATGTTTTGCTCCTCAGGTTTGTCTGACAGTTTTAAGTAGGTTCTCATCATCTGAAATGAAATTCGGTTATTTTCCCTTTCTTCTCTGTCCTTCACCCCCTCTGGCAGCTTACCATTGGTACTACTACCACAAATGTGTTCTACCAGCAAGTGTTTCTCAACACTTACCTGAATTGCCTCTTGGTCAATTTGTGACAAGTAACATTGCAAATTTTTTCTAACTGAACTGTCCATATACTACAAAAGCTCGCTTAGTACACATCAGACAGAAATCTCACTATTTACTATATTTCCTACAAAATCTTCAGTGAACCTATTAGAATTTATTTGTTATTAGAACCTATTATATTCACTAATTTTTAGAATTTATTTATTTATTAATTAGAACCCATTATATTTACTACTCTTTTACTATTTACTATATTTACTACAAAATCTTCAGTGAACCTATTAGAAAAGCACTCTTATCTACACTCACGCTCTTAGCCTGTTACTAGGATTACAATCCCAAGAGAACAATTGCCAATTCTGATCGCTGGTCCAGGGGCTCTTCCCTCATCTGAAGATGGCAAAGGTGGAGAAATACAACATTTAGACTCACAGAATCTCTTGCTGGTACTGCTACTTCTGCAGTGCATTCGGAACCATTTTTTCCTAGTTTTCAGCCCAGACTTGTGTTCTGCTTTGTGGAAGCCCTTAAAACTAGTTTGCCCAAATATACATGTTTTGGCTGGAACAGAGACAATTTTCTTCACTGTAGATGATATGAGGCTGTGCTTTGGATTTGGGGTGGAAATACTGTCGATATTTTTTTGATACAGGGGTATTTTTGTTACTTGCACAGATTTTTGTTACTTGCAGTGCTTGCACAGATCCAAGGCCTTTTCTGCTCCTCATCCCAGCTGACCAAATGAGCAGGCTGGGGGTGCACAAAAAGCTGGGAGGGGACACAGCTGGGAAAGCTGCCCCCAACTGACCCAAGGGGTATCCCAGACCATGTAACATCATACTCAGTATACAAAGCTGGGGGAAGAAGGAAGAGGGGGGATATTTGGTGTTTGTCCTCCCAAGCAACTACTAGGCACGATGGAGCTCTGCATTCCTGGGCATGGCTGAACTCCTGCCTGCCCAAGTGAAGCAGTGAATGAATTCCCAGTTTTGTTCTTTTTGTGTGCACACCTTTTGCTTTATCTCACTAACTGGCTTTATTTCAACAAGATTTCTCACTTTTACTCTTCCAGTTTTCTCCCCTGTCCCACTGTGGGGAATGTGTAAGCAGCTGTATGGGGCCTACTGGTTGTGTGGGTCAAACCACATCAAAACATAGTAGCTTATCCCTCTATCCTTAAATCCAATTTTTATTTAAGTACTTTAAGACTGATGAGGTTCTGTGGTAACGTTGTTAAATATTTATTTTGCTTCAGGTACTAGAAACTAGTTTGCAAAAGAAAGCAAGAGCCTTTTTTAAGGGAGCAGTAATTTTGTACACCTCCATTTAACAAAAAAGGGTTTGTGTGTGCTGTGGTTTTTTTTAAAACATGGTCAAGGAAATAAAGAATATACTTCATCTAAATTGTGTTGAGATTCCCATTCACCAGTCAAGAAAATAAAAACCTCCAAATTGCTGCTTGCCTATAAGCACTGAATATGTGAAATAATAACAATTCTCAATATTATTTTAAAAACATGGGAAAAGCTAAGAATTAATTGCAAAACGTGTTTCTTACCATGCCTTTTCCATCTATGTCCTCTTATAGACATGCTAGTCACAGCATTTCTTGATATTCTGGATGAAGTAGGTGTAATTTCAACCTGAATGCATCTTGTACCTTCTTTACTAGATTTCATGGCACCCTGAGGCAGTGAAGCTTTTATTGCATTAGCGACCTAGAACAGAAGAGATGCACTTAAGTTCTTATCACAAAGGTCCAAATTTTAGAAGAATTCTGTTGGAGGTTCTTACTATTTCAGGAAGAATACTGTGTACAATTCCAATTTATGGTCAAAAAGCACACCACCCTTTTGTGTGGTCTGTCACAAATGCTGGCTGCAATTAGCTCTCACAACTTACACTTGCCACTTCCTTAAAGCAAAGTTTCCAGTTTCAAGATGTGGCTCTCCCTTCAGAGTTCTGCTGCACTACTATCCTAGTTCTGAAGACTTAGAAGTGTTCTACTGAGAACAGCTTGGTCACAAGGAAACGTGACACCATGACTAAGTACAGTGAAAAGCCCCGGGTCGTGTGTGCACTTACAGATCGGGCAGTTTGCACAAGCACACACAGGTTTAGGTTCCTGGTATTACCTTGCATCATGCATGCTCACAGAAGGGATTTCCCAGGCTAGAAATTCTACTCAACAGACAGTTGAAATAAAATACCTACCAGCAGAGGTTCTGGATACAGTTCAAGCTGTGCTCTATACAAAACGTCATCCATAGCTTTACGAGCCAGATCCCATTCTCCATTATAACTGCAAAGGTAAAATGATATGCAATAATAAGCATTTATGTCAACAGATGAACTTTCTTGGTCACATAACCTTCACAGCTCTGGTGTTCCTTGAGAGTTCAGTTTAGAGGATTGGAACTACTTGTGCTTGTTAGCAGTAAGCCTGCTAATTAGAGAACATTGAAGTACCATTTATGGAGACAAAGTTTTATTTTTATTGGCCACCCCAAGCAGTTTAAAAATGGTATCATTAGCTGTTGATCAGCTAGTCATGAAATATTCTGAAATACAAACAGAATATTTTAATATTACTCCACCTTTTGAGTATTCCAGTATTACTAGTCTCCAATTATTTCAGTTACTAAGTAAGCTTCACACATTAACATGACTGTCAAAGGGTAGATAGTACACATCAGCATTTCAGAGAAAAAAATATAACCTCTTTTCCTTAACTAGACTGATATCAAAACTAACCATGCAAAAATGCAGAGAGCAGACAATGGCTGGAAAAGGCCTTTTACAGTATTTTCTTCCCATCAGCAGTTATAGCTATCAAGTGCTGCTCCAGCCACCTTTCCCCAGTATGACACAGGTAACTTCATCCAACTTCTTGGAGAACAGTCTCTTCCCAAGGACCTTACTGCTAGACACAACATCTGCCCACTAGAAAAAAAATGCCTCCAAGGTGGAACGTCTGAACAAGCATACAAACTAGGCTGGCATTTCTCTATTTTGCTGGAATACTAGGGAAAAAAAACACAAACAACTTACAAGGCATAATAGATCCCTGTTAGCATTTGCACCATGAATTCAGATGAAACTGGAATCCTACTGTTGACTCCCTTGTACTTTCTCACTTGTTGGCGAGGATATCCACAGACACAAATTCTAAAGAAAACATGCATTTGTCATTAGTAAATAATGTGGAACCATCTTCGTGGTTTACATACTTTCAATACTTCACCAGTACTGATCAGTTTTTAGAAGCCCCAAGTTACTTCTAAAAACACAAGAAAGACATCCACGTAAGATAACATTCTTATGAAGAGAGACTTAGAACTGCCCAGATGCAAAATATATGGATTTACAACTTGAGATCAGCACAAAATATTTTGCGCTGTAATTTTCACATTTACAATCCATATTTGTAATTTAAGAAAGTGATAAAAATTGAATTAGACTTACTAGAAGAAAACACATTCATTGCAGATTTTAAAGAAAAACCCCTAAATTCCATATTGCTCAAACCAATTAAAGGAGTTATTCTATATATCCAAATAGCAGAATATAGATTCCACCACATCCAAACAGGATACTGAAAGATATTCAGGGCTTCTGACACATATTCTCCATATTCTAACATGCTCTCTATTCTAAAATGCTGTCAGGGTAAGATTTTTCCAGTAAGCAGAGAAACATGAATGACAAAACTAGTCAGGAATGAAGAAAAATGAAAGAAGTTAAATTGTATGGATACTGAATTATTTAATGCTAAACATTCAACATTTTGAAATAAGAAAGACTTGCTTGCATCTACTGTTGACTTGCTTGGGGCTTTTTTGGATGCTTTAAGTGTTATTTATTCGAAATACAATCAAAACCTAATAAAGCAGAATAAGCAACATCAGTCTCCTTTCCACAATCCTTAGCTTCTAAGTATTTTTTACCTCATATTTTAGAGCAGTTTATCTAGGACAGATCTTTTAATTACTCTTGTAAATATTGCCAAGTTCTCCAAAGTCTCTTGCCTCCTTTGAAGAGAAGGAAATCTTACAGGAATCCATTATCACGCTTTAGTTGTGAGAGAAGCCTAGGAACTATCCTAGAAAAAAGTTGCTGCACTTGACTTCTTGGTCTCTTGGATTTCCCAAGCTGACATTCTAATTTTTCTTTTAACATACAAGGCCACTTTTGAAAATCCAGAGACAAACATGCTTACTACCCATCTCTCTTCTTTGAAAAAAGATATTAATCAAAAAATACACACTGTAATTAAAGCTGAGGTAGGCTTTTTGTTTTGTTTTGAGGTCAGGAGGAGCGTGTTAGTATTCTTTTTTTTTTTTTTTTTTTTTTTTTTTTTTAAATGCAACAGCTGATTTTGGAAATGCTCAATCTATCCATAAAAATGGATGTATTTCTATTCTAGTTTGAACACCTACTCTATTTACAAGAAAGTTTCAACCTGCACAGCATCTGAATTTATTTAGCAAACCTGCAGTGCAAAATACACCACACTTCTAAAAGACACTTCTGGTTTTCTTTAGTTACCACAACTACAACTACTGCTATTAAAAACAAACTGTCCCCTTTGACTTCTCCTCTTAAATGAGAAGCTTAACCTGCATATAAGCCAGGTACTGTTCCTCATTCTGGGTTCACAACCCAGCATTACATATGAGATACTTTAAAAGCAAATAATAATCTCTAAACACCTATGAGAAGAAGTCAAGTTTAAAAGTGGCCTTTGGGAACTCAAAGCTTCTTTTTTTAAAAACAAGTCCAAACTGATTGCTTTTCAAGCTGGAAATGTCATTTTAAGAGTAAAGAACCTACAGAAATTACCTTGAACAAATTTGACACAATGACTGAAGAGACATTGCAGGCATGTAGCTTAAGGCAGCATTGTAACAGAGCAGAAGGAAAGTCAGCACTTCAAACCTGGAATTTGAAAGAAACATTGGAATCCCATTACCAACTTTAATTTTTTAAAAGAAAATGAATTTACAGGGACATTTTTAAGGGTTACTTGAACAGATCTGGCACTGTATTTCAATACAATCAACAACTGAGTAAGCTTTTCCTCTACATTCAGTAACATGCCCTGCTGATCTTTCTGCATCTACATCTATACATGTTTAGAAACAAAAAAACACATAACAAAACACAACACACACCTATCCTCCTTCAGTCTGCAACTATACTAAAAATTAGAAGCTCAGATCCATTCTGGACTCTTAAGCAAAATCCCATGATACGATTTCACCTGTTCTGGGCTGTCAGCATCTCCCTCTGAGGATGAGGTCCACTGTACACGACCCTGGACAAACCGTGCTGCGACAAAGCTCCTTCAGTGAGAGCCATGGAGCCAATGCTGGAAGGCTAAAGGGAAAAAGGGTCACTCAGAGCACATCCACCTCAAATCTTGCTATAAAGCAAGTGAAAATAGACAACAATAAGCATCACCATATTTATATATAAATTTCCAACAGGCTTAATGTTGTCTACCTGTTTACATGTTACCTGTTCGTTTTATACCAGATAAGGTACACGGCTTCAGAAAAGAAGAAAAGACACAGTTGCTGCATGGGTGTTATGCAGTTATGACTATTCCACCTTGAAAAGGCCTCAGAGACCGGTTAGCAGTACACAAAAATCTCAGAAATATGTTCCTATGCCATTGTATAACATGTTTGTACAACACGTACAAAACTGCTTTTCACTTTTGCTCTTAACAAACAGGCCCCCAAAGTATTCTGCCCTTCTCAATCAGGAATTCCACTTTGCAGGTGGCACTTACTTCATGATAGACCGAAGGTTTGGACAAAGATGGAATTGTGAAACTCAGCACTTTGCTATGTCCCTCTTTGTCAACTATCTCCTGAAAAAAGACAGAAGATATCAATGGTTACACTGTAGTACAGAAAACAGACACCCTAAAATGTTAAATACTATTTATTACAGGGACTGATAGGGATACTACAGCAATCCAAGCTGCAAGTTAGAAATTATCTCTCTATTTGCTTTCTATCACAGCATGGTTTGTTTATGAAAACTCTTCCAGGGCACATCCATTTGCATACATAAATCACCTTAAAAACACTAACGGGAAACATCATGTTTAAAATAGCTTTATTTTTTTTTTTTTAATTATATACTATCTTCTAATTGTGAAGTCTAGTGATCAACAATTCTGTTCTGAAAACTATTAACTATCAAGTAATTGCTCTACAAGTAATTTGTTTTGGAAATACTACAGCTCTGGAATGACTGCAGCCTCATATGGTTTGACAGGAGCAGACTGCAGCATCTGCAAAAGCCCATGTCAGATAGCTCTCTCTATGGAATTAAAAGAAGTATGGATTCAAAGCTTTAGAGAAGCTACTTTCCTGAAGATACCATGACAGCAGTAGCTGGCAGACTTCTTTCTCCTGTAAGTTAACAGAAGACTAATGGGCAAGGCAAAACAAGATGTGGTTTTGTACCACAGAAGAACATTGAAGTATTTCAAATAAAAAGTTTTTAAAGATCCAAAGCAGACTTGACCAAAACAAACACCACACACTAGATTTTACTTTCCTCTTCTCTAAATTTCAGCAGCTGATTTCATATAACCAGAAGTAATAATTAGAGAGGAGTTGCAGTGTCTCCTAACACCTATGCATTGGAAGGCTGAAGGTCTAACTTCACACAGTAATTATTAAAACTCCATCTTAAAATAAAATATGAGCTGGTAAAGGAAGACTGAAAAGGATCAAAAGGGCACACAGATCTGCTCCTTCTGAAAAACTGCACAGCTCCTTCACTCTCCACATAAACCACTGATACTTTAATTTTTAATATTGCTCCTGCATCAATATGGAAAACTTGTTCCTCAATATAAAGGAGAAAGGGGAAGAAAATGGCTACATCCAAACTTCTAAATTCTAAAAATACTATATATTTGTATTCTTCATTATAATCAGATTTGAAATTAAGTTTCAGGAGTACATTTCAAGATATGAAGTGTATTTAAAAAACAGCATATAACTACAGCTAGGCAAAAAAAAAAAAATTAACTGCATGCACTACCACTGTACATTCCTAAGCTGAAGGCAGAACAAACCAGTTCATGATCTCAAGGTTCAGCCACAATAACTCCATACCACTCACAATGTAGCCAATTTAAAAATTATTCTGAGCAGTATTTTTCATTTTCCTTCAGTAAGAAACTTCAGGACTCCTACTGAACATGTTAAGTTTCCAAGAGTCCACTGCTCATATTTACATAGGAATTACTATTGATATTAGGCTTTGTATTTCATCTTGGTTTTGAAAACATTAAGTAGTTAGTTAAAGAGAAAATAAGTATATAAAGCAGGTCACCTACTACCTTTTCAACCTCTATATTAAAGAACAATGCAATCTTGATTGTTTCAATCATAAATTTTATGCAACACTAACAGCAGGGAAGAAATCAGTGTGAGTACCACGGCACTGTTTTACCACAAGCATTCCTTATGTCATAAAGCAAAATGGGGGAAATTAGTCCCCAAAAGTCATGCTGATCTAGAGAAGCTTGCTGTGAAATTTTTATGACTCCAGGCAGCTGGAGATGGAAAGCCAAGTTTCTTATTGAGAAAGAAACTGTTCACAGCTGAGAGAGGATGTTACCAGACTGGTTTCAAGCTTAACTGTAAATGTAATCTCTTCTGGGAGAAAAACAAGCCATTACAGCCACATTCATGAACCACTTTAAATTACTTCATCATGGATATAAAGGAGTGCATTGCCTTAAGGTTTAAGATAAGACCAAATGCTTTTCAGGAATGTTCTTCTTGTCAGATACAACTAAGCATACAGAAAAGGCAGGAAGCCTGTACTGTGCCTCAAGAGGAGTGGAACATAAGGGCTCAGGTCTTTTAAATTAGACTCCTGGGTGAAAAAGACATTTTCACTTGCTTGGTGAAGACACTCATGATTATTTCTAGGAGATGGATAGCAGCTGCCTTCCCCAAATTTTTCAGAACTAAGAGACTAAAGCTCATCATTATTTCACTTCACAAAAAGCCTTCCTAAAACAACCAGAACAAACTACTCAGACAAGAATCCCAACAGACATTATTTTAAAATAGCCATAAAAATATTAAAATATGGTGCTTTTAAGGGTTCCTTTTTAATTCTGTTCTTCAAAGCATAGATTAAGCAACAAACAGGATATTTTCATAAAAAGTATTTTTAAATGTCAAGGTTATTTCAAAATGGACACCTTTAATTTCTCAAAGCTAATCAAGCTGTTCAGCAGTCAAATATTAGCAGAAAGTGAGGGGGTTTTGTGGTTTTCGTCCAGATAGTCAAAATACGGGCAACAATTTCAAAAGCAGTGCCTCGGAAAGTTCTCAAGCAGAATGTGAGCTTAATCACCATAACAAGAAATAAGAAGCAAAAAAATTCAAGAACCATAAAAAGAGCAGCGAAAATATTGACCAAAGAATGAAAGTTCATGTAGTAGATTTCTGACAGACACCGATTTGAAGAGTTGAGACTGAAATAATCATTTCAATTCTAAAACAAAATGTTGAAATACAAACCAAGTTATAAACTCCTAGGAGAAGAGCCTCTATGCATCCACTGCTCTGCAAATCTCTGCTGGCTGAGACAGCAAGATAGCACCACATCAATTCTGGCAGGAACTGCAGCGTAAACTGTAGCAATTTTTCCTCACCACTGCGATAGAACTCAAAGAGCTGATGACAAACTGGCTCCAGAAGCTGAAACACAAGTTACAATCATGAATGAATAAAACATTACAAAAATCTGCAACTTTGTCTGGATCAATCCTTTGGCCAAAATTGTAAACTGATAAAAATGACATCTTAGTTATAAGGGCATGCTCAAGTCACCTTACACACTTCCAAAGCCTATAACATACTTTTGGATGACAAAAGTAGAGCCATTCATCCTACATTAATAAAAAAATTCCAGTGGCTGCTTTGCCTCTTTTTTGGCTCACCTCCTCCAGCCTCAAAGGCAAAATATTGAGGATAGTTATCCCACACCTCATACCTCTCAATACCTCTAACATTCAGACCTGAACAAAAGGTCTTGTTATTCTACAACTCCAACAGCATACACAAAATGAAGCTAGAAGCTTTACCCACCCAGTGAGAAGAGTTGTGTAACACTTAAATTCCAAGTATTACAAAAAGTTAGTACACAATAAAATTGGTTTATTTTGCCACTCTCATTAAAATCTTCTACAAGCTTCATTGTATTTATATATTTGAGACAGAAATGGGAAGCCTCAAGAGTAATTTTAGAATCAAATTTGTTAAGCAGATACAAATGGATGTAAAACACTGATCTGGAAGAAACACACTGAGTTAGATCAAGATAAAAAAAGATTTCGAAACATTGAATCTATCAGCCTGCACTGTGTTCCTGGATTTAATGTGCCTTCTTGCACTACCACCTACCTTGGATATACAGATGAAACACTGTGTCAATGTATGGCAATGAGGAGATTTCCTAATTTTCTCCAATTAGAAAATACTGACAAAAACAAGCAAGCACTTTCAAAGCCAGCTGAACTACTAAATTCAGTTCTGCTATTTGTCTAGATCACAATTTTAGCTCTAATAGAATAAGTTTCAGAAAAATAAGAAAGCCAATTCTATATGGATCCCATTATTGAAGCAAAGGAGGTAAAATCACCAGGGAGACCATGCTAGAAAAATACCTGCTTGCTTTCTTAAGCTTTGCCTCCTGAACACAAAAAAAAGTTAAGTCAATGTTTTTTACCTCTCTAAGTGACTTCTGAAACTGAAAAATCTCAGCAGAGCTGAGTTCTTTTTTGAGAAGTAATCTAGGACAGTCTGATCCATTCTAAAAAAGAGGAACTTTTAGCTTCTGAGAGATACGGCTTCACTTTGGAAAAACCATATCTGAAAAATCTACCAGAAAGACAAAAAAGCTATGCCAAGCTAAACCAGCCATCAGTTTTAAGGGCAGTACAGCAAAGATCCTTCCAGAAAACTTTACCAAGAGAATGATGTTCCATCTTTGGCTTACATTTTTCATACAATTTGCATCCTTCCCATAATGAAGCATCAGTTCTGAACAACGTGCTTGAACTTTAAAAGACACATAAGTAGCTGTGACAGGTATCCATGTTTACATCGTTATCTCACTTGAGACAGCC
Organism: Sylvia atricapilla; assembly: GCF_009819655.1. Lineage (NCBI taxonomy): Eukaryota > Metazoa > Chordata > Aves > Passeriformes > Sylviidae > Sylvia > Sylvia atricapilla. Next base: position 32,055,673 of record NC_089140.1, read on the forward strand.
TTGTAGCAGCACATTTAAATGCATAATCAGTACAAAACCAGATTTTCTTCCTCAAAATGCCACCACATGCTACAACCTAGTATCAAAATGCACTAATGACTGCTGCTGTTTTAAGATATCATTTTGAACTGTTTCAAGATATTGTTTTGAACCAAACAGTTCTGAAAGAATTAGACTGAGACATTTTTTAGTGCTGGAACAGAAGAATGTCCAAACAATTTCATCCCTCTTCCTTTTAAGCTGCACCCAAGTGTGTTAGACACTCCAAACATTTGCTATTTCCTAATGCAAATCCTTGGGTGCTATCTAAAAAGACAGCAAGACTGTTTTAAGTAAAAAGCAAAAAAATATTCAATCTCTGAAAAAAACCTCTGTCACGTTTATTTAATTATTTTTTACCATTGCAAGTCTTTAGTGAATTTTAAGTCCTTTAAATCTTCACATCTTCTGGACTCTCCTTTCACTGAACTCCATTTTTCACCTAGCAGTGGCCCAGGAACCTCAAAACTACCTAACAAAGTCTTTACTAACACTGCTACTAAAAAGTGGATGTTAAACAATAGTTCATTTATTTTACAAATGGATAATTAATTTTTTGGAAAAGCAAACCAAAACAACCCATATGGAAAGCAAGCATGAACCAGCAAGAAAATGCAGTTACAGATGTAAATACCCACGATTACTTTTCAAATGCTTAAAAAACCCCACATCCATCTTGCAAAACAAGATTGATCGTAATTTTACAGTACTGATAATTATTATAAGTACATATATTCAAAGCTGCACAGATGGGGCTGTTTGTCCATTTTTAAACTCAGCAGTATTTGTAGTGCTCATGCATTAATCCTTCTCCTTTGCATGACACCCATGAGATAAGAGAGGACAGTACATACCCTCCACAGTACAGCAAGATGACATTACACAACGCAGCTAACAGATCTCAAATAGCAGTTAAAAGATAGTACTTTCCTTTTAACTGCTGGTTCGTAATTATTTTCACAATGTGGAAAGCACCAAGTACCCTCTTCCACAGAGCAACAGCTACTTGGAGAACAGTCCAAAAAAGATTTTAAGACCTTTTCTCAAAGCAGCACAACACTCAGTGTCAGCACCAGCTTTTCATTTCAATTCAGAGTCTCACTAACAGGGAAATCTTGAATACCTTGCTCCTGGAATTATCCCAACAACCTTTTCAAGCAGAAGCTGCAGCAGCACCCTGCTATTAAGGCCCCTGAGAAAGCTAGTGATAGTCAGAAGTAGTAAGAAACCAAAGAACATATGAAAGTATTAATTAGGCTATCAACAGGGAGACTCATCAGATTAATTTACGTTTTGATATGAATTCTGAAGACCAGACAGGCTTGACTCAGTAGCTGGAATGACTCAGAATGCCTTTCTGAGCAGCAAATTAAAATTACATTTGTTCTTTGCTGGACAACCTGGTAGTTTCACTACCAGCACTCTCTCTAAAAGCATATATACTGAAAGCATTTTATCCTGTGACCTTTAGTACTGGCATACTCTCAAACTTTGAGAAGATGCCTTATTTCTGGGTCTTTTCAGAAGACTTAAGGATTTGGTGCAATTTTAAAATGTGCACAAAAGGATTTCTGGATGGTAGGAAGCAGTTAACAACACACAGTTAAACCCAGTTCAGGATGTTCTCAACGTACCTAGACATTTTAAAACAAGGGCAGTCATGGGTTACAGAACCTTCTTAGTAGAGGCACTGAGAAAACCTGCCCCCCTTTCCCCACAATTTTTTTCATATTTTGCCCTCATTTCAGTAAGGGTATATCCACTGTAGAAATCCATGTCTTTGTACTGTATGCATTTTAAACAACAAAAAAACCTGAAACCAAAGCAACAACTTAAAAAAGCATGGCTAATCTATCTAACTTTGTTCTCTTGCATTGTAATGGACAAGCTTCTGACATCAAGAGATCCACACTCAGGTGGTAATTACAGAAAGAATTCTGTCAGACATAAGCATCTTTTCAATTCCTTAATGTATTTCTCAATTCTAAATCCAAGTCCTGGAGCCTATGAATGTGACCTACAAGCTTAGCTATGAGCAGTAGATTACAAAACTTACAATTTTTTTTTCCATGTCATTGCTAAGAACAAACTTTCTGAAGGAGACTCCTCATCAATTAACTAGCATGCAAGGTCTTGGTTTCATTCTGCCAGTGTTGTCAGACATTTTAGGTGAGGGATCCAAAATACTCACTTCACTCTGTGGCTCCTGAATTACTTTGTAAAGAGATGAAATCAAAGCAGTCTTATCTTTCAAGCTGGTAGCATAGCTGGATATGGATGCTTCTGGCAGTGTCTGAAATAAAAATATTATAAGCAATTTCCATCATTAAAATATAACAGTTATTTCAACAACGATTTTCTATTACAAGTCACTATTAATCAGAGCTTACTGTAAACTAAACCTTGTTTCACAAAGAAATCCTCACATTTTCAGACCATTGCCAGAAGACACACTGCACTCTATCATTTTGCAATTTCATACAGAATGCAACAACAGTGGATTGGAAACTGATAAAAAACAAGTTATAAAAATGCAACCACCACTGAAATTTCACTGTCAGTCCTCTAAAACTTCTACAGTTTTGAAATCCATACTTCAAAGAGTTCTCAAGACCAACTATATACAGGTAGTGAACATTATTACCAGATACAGGATTACTCTGGAAAAATACAAATTCCGGTTGATGCAAATTCTAGCTCTTTTCTAACACTAAACATGTTTTCTATCCCTAAAAAAGAAGGTGAAAATCTAATCTTTTTAGCAACCCTTTAGAAGATATACATTTAAATGTACATAAGTCACACAATAATTCTTATCTCCAGTCCTTCAAAGAACTGGACTCTACAGACAGGAAAACATACTTCCAGTGTATCTAAGCAGACCAGGAGCAAGACCTGCAGTCATGTCTGGTACTCAAACCAATAAAATCACTCATCTATGATATACATTTTCACTGCTCTCTGTCAGGAAGTATGTCACCCCAAAGAGGCAAGGAAAAGCAGACATTTGTATTTATCACATGCTCTCAGCAAACCCAAGGTTACTATGTTTCATTCTCTAAAGGATGCAAGCACTTCTGCATACTTCACCAACAGTGACTCAAAACAGTTCTGGCTAGATATCAGAGTGTATTACCTTGAACTCTGATAACCACTCCTCCACAACCCCAGTATCCACAGCTAACATCTTCCAACATCTGCTTCAAAACCTTTAGCCTGAAAGAATAAGCAAACACAGTTTGTGAATACTCCAGTCGCTGCATTAAACAGATGATGAAAATTGAGTCTGTGTGAATATTTAGAGAATCTTACCATGCTTTTACTTGTTAACATTTTGCATGCTGACATTACTTTGAACTTTTATTGTACCTCACTTATGCATGCTGCTGGAAGCATTAAACACAGGAGTCTTCACATACAGCAGTTTAATAAATTCCAACTATGTATTGCGTGGGAAGTAAGTCAAAGATTTGCACAAATGGCATTCTGAAAACAGAAAATATTACCTCCTCGATTTCAATTTATTTTTCAGCTTACAAAACTCAAGAGGAAACTGTATGGCCTCACTGAAGAGAAACTACTATTTAGGTTTTTCCAAGTCAACTGTTATTCCCAGCTTGGAAAAGGTCAGTGAAATAAAGGCGGATGGAAAACCTTTCAGTCCTCCCCCACCATGGCAACTGCAAGACAATGAGCCTGCTGCCTCAGCATGGAGCCTAAGACACACTCCCCAGCCCAACATTCTGCCCCGTCTGAGACAGAGAGAGGTCATCAGCAGTAGGACTCAACACAGGAGACACAGAGCGGCTTCTGAAATTAATTTCTGATTTCTCTTCTATTTTGAGAAACCACTTAAAAACAACTGTCCGACGGAGCAGCTCATTCGGACAAAAAAGATGAATATATCAGTAAGATACAAAACTACTAAAAGTCAAAAGTGCATGCTGCTTATGCAAATTGTGCCCATAGACTTCAACCAGTGATAAAATTAAATACTCATCTGAGAAAAAAAATAACACTGTCTTGGTGGAATGCTCAGTCATGGGAGATACCCCATCAAATTTTACTTTGCCAGTTTAAAATTAGCTTTAAAGTATTGATATCCAAGTATGGGGCTGTCCATGAATGACAAGCAAGGAAAAGATGAGAAAAATTGCCTTTTACAGCACAAACACAAATATTTTGTTCTGAAATCCAGACTGTAGTGGAGCATATACAGACTATACACAGTATATTTTAAGAAGCCTAAAGGGAGAAGAACCAGATATGGTAATAGCAAGAGCTCACTATAACCCTCCAAAGCAAGGGGCGTGGGGAAAGCACAAACTTAAATAAGGCTTTAAATAGTGACCAAGATATTTCAACACACAGACAAGGTTGTGAGGAAATTGCTATTCAGAATGAATGGCAAAAGGAATAAAACTGAACAAGCGGTCCAGCAGTTTCATTTTCAGATACATTTTAATGCACAATAAGAACATAAGGCAACCAGAGACTTCTGTGCCCCCCTCTGCTCACTTGCATGACCATTAAATAATAGACTGGGACAGGTGACAACATGGGGAGCCAGCTGTGGTAATGTCCTCTCACAATCCTAGAAACACACCCAAGTCTGCACAAAGCTTACAGAACACTGCCTTTGGAGGATGAAAGGACAACAGGGAAGGGCCAAGGAAGGGTAACCATTTAATTTCTGGAGATGAGACCACTGCTGTGGCTGGATATGGGCTCTTCAAGGACTGTGGGGGAGGAAAGCTGTCCTTTATTTGGGACAGCAGGGACACATAGAGCTTGGCCCCACTGTGGACAATGAGACAGCTGGCAGCTTATGGGTCACAGATGAGAGGGCAGAACAACATGGGTGACATTATGGCAGGTGTTTTCTGCTCCTCACCTGAGCAAGACAAAACACAGGAAGCCCTCTTCATATACAGCAGAAGCCTCACATCACAGGCACCTGGTCCTCACATGGAGCATGAACTACCCTCTCATGCCTTGGAGGGGAAACAGAAGAGGGAACAAGTGCATTGATCATCCTGTTCCTGAAACAGGGGACTGAGGAGCCAAAGGTAGGCCCTCTGCTGAACATCCTAATTACAAACACGGAAAAACTGGCCAGTGACATCAAGGTCAGGGCAGACACAGTTGCAATGACCATGACAGAGTATCACAGGATCCCACTAGGAAAGATCAAAGCAAGGAGGATCAAGAATGTTCTAGAAGGGTTCATGGGCTTTTGCAAAAATAGCAGCAACAGGAAAACTAGGGCTCCATGACTGAATTAGCAAGGGATCTGCTGAGAGAAGATACAGAAAAGGCCAAGGCACCCACTGTCACCTTTGCTTCTGCTGCTACCAGCAAGAGCTGGAGCCCTGGACCTCAGTGCACAGAAAACTGCCTCAGGTGCCAGAGTGGCTGAGGAGCCTCCATCCCTGGAGACACTAAAAACACAGTTTGGTAAGATCTTGAGCAGCCAGACACCTGTTTCAATTTTCACTACTTTGAGCAAAGGAGGTTGGACTTCATGATCGCCAGAGATCCAATTAAACCTCACCAATTCTGTCATCCTGTATCAACAAAGAATTGGGAAGGATTGCCAGGAAGAATATTAATTTATCTAAATAACAAGTCTTTCTGATCAGCACTGACAGTCTCTGAAGGTGTAACAATGAAAATACAGAGGAGCAGCCTCTGAATGCTCAGCATAGGTTGTGTGTTAGACCTTGCTGTTAAGTGAGGCTTTTAAGGATAATACCATGTGCTAACAAACACAAATACTAGTCCTACTACAACTATTGAAGCAACCACCTTGCCAGTCCTTACAGAATCCCACAACCTACTAGCCCTACTTTCATTCCTATGAAGGTGGACAAAGACTTTTGCAGCATCTTATGCATCAGCACAGCTGACAATAGTAACCATTCCCTACTGAGCCCCATCAATAGCACAAACTCTCTTGGTATTGACTGCCCAAAGCAAAAATGCCATTATTCAAGAGTCATGAGGAATCTTGGACACACCACGTCCCATAGTTGATATCACATTTATCCAAGAGATTAATTTTTTCTCACCCTTCTCTAGTGATCCATCAAACATTATCTTCAGATTAAAGGTTTCCAGAGAACAGAGGTTTCATTTGACCAGTAAGAACAGTAAGAGCATCCTTGGCTGGCATTATTCATTGGAACAACACTTCAAGTTTTTATGACTAATTTTATGACTAAGTATTTAAAGATGACTCTTTTTTTTCCTTTTTTGTGTAGAAGAATGAAGTTTTGAAATGACATCTATAAAAAAGAAATAGGACAAAGTTTTTGCTGATCAGATCTTTTGTATTTATTTTTAAAGTAGCAGAGGCATTCCAGTGAGAGTTAAGGCAGTAGAAACAAGGAGATAGACTGTCCTTATATTACCTTCATGCTTTTAAAAATCCATATATATCTGCTAAAACCACAGCAACACACATTTGAGTATCAGAAATAAGAACTCTTAACTTTAAAATTATTTTCCATAGGACAAGGATTTTGTGTTCAATTTATTTCGCCCAGAAGGAAAAAAAAACCCTTTAATTCCATGTATCAGCTGAGTGAGATCTATTTAAACAGGCAGAGGATTGCCTCATTTTGTCCTAGTTAAATAACAGATCAAGTCAGACTGGCACAACAATTTGGACAATTGGAAAACCCAAGACTGTCACAAAAGAAGGATTAACGAGTTTCAGTTAACAACAATTTCTTTTTCAGTTAACAACAATTTTAATAACAATTTTTTGCTGAAGCCCATAAAAAGTTTTTAAAAAAGTAACTCTAGAATGGGATTTTTAACACTAAATGCACCAAAATAAGGGTTAATTTATAGCATCTGTTAACCTTTCACAGAAAAAAAAAAGATCCAGAGGATTAAAAAAACATGCCTTAATTACAGCTTTGCTTCAGTGACTATAACTGCAAGATATAGGCCACTGTAAGCATGAGATGTTCCAGTCACTACAGAATTAAAACAACATAAAGTGGATAAAATAAATACCTGCTATTCTGAGGATTAAAAAAAAAAAAAAAAAAACAACCATAAAATTGCATTAAGAATGTACTTTATAAATACCAAAACTGTAATGGAAATTCAAATAACACAGCAAACACTACACAACATTTTTTCCCAAAAAATCTTGTTTTAAGGTACATCAGTATGTAATTCTCTTAAAACAAGTTTTTTTTTTCTTGTTCTCTTCCTACTAAGTCCCTGCAAAGATTTCAAATGAGTGGAGCTTGAAAATTTCTTTAAAAACAACTTTTGACACCACGAATCAAACAATACTTGGCTTAAACGTGAAGAGCGGCTTCAAATATCCCCATGCTCCTTGTTCATTTGGATGTCCTGATGAGGATTGTTACAGGAAAGAGAAGTCTCAATTATTTAAATAGCACAAAACTAATTGTGATGCAGCTCAGTAACAGCCAGGTGGTCCAGCACTGCTGAATTTTTATTAGGCACATATATATTCTTTATCTCACACTTGAAGTAAAGCCACTTTAGATGATACTCTTGCATTGAAGGTCTTCATATTTGCCATACAAAAGCAGGCATAGCTTATGCAGTCTAGCTAACACATGGCTAATTGTCTATATTTATATGGCTAATATAGCATGTAACCTTGTGCCTTGTGAGTTAAAAGCACTTTGGAGAATTTTCCACAAGACTCTCAACTTGGATTAGCAGCCAAAGACAGGATTTATAATAAATAATAATTAAGAAGTTCCTGAGTCCTAAGCAGCCTCTGACAGCTGTTAATTGATCTTGCTCTACTCTAATACAGTAATATAAGTCTTTCTCCTTTAGAGATACCAATTTTTGTTTTGTTTCAAGGTGAGTATTACAACTTTAATAAGATATCAAGGAAACTTATCTGACAAAAGCAGCTTGCATTTAGAAGAGGCCCTAAAAAGGTAATTTCCCCCCCACACACACACACCCTTTAAAGCACAAATAAATCAGGAACTTACTGAATTTCCTGTTTTTAATAGAGGAGGGAGAAAAAGTTACTAGGCACTGAGTTGGTGGAGGGCCAGCCAAGACTAATTAAGACATATTCTTTGGCAAATTTACTAATGCACCCTACTTAAATGGCTTTGGATTTTCATACCTGTCACACAAGACTTTAATATAATAATATCAAATTATGTCTTTGAATGAAATCACAGACAGCACATGCTCAAGTTTTTCTTTAAAAAGAAATTCTTACAATAGGTGGCTTTCTTGCTCTTTACAGCCACCCAGCATTTTCAGAATTCATCCACAGAATGCATGTGGGTAAATGCAATCTGGATTAAGCACAAGGAGGCTGGACTTGGATAAAGAATGAATTGACCTGCAGAACTGACCTTCTGAAACCACAGTATTAGACATTTGCTAGGAAAGGTCACAGAGCTGGAAAAAACAAAACCAGAGGCCAAAAACTGCTCAAGTCTCATCCTCTGGGAATTGCTGGAAGAGGAAAATAAGCATATACTGCATCTTTACTTAATCTGTAAAGTATCTGCTTGGAAGTCTGTATTATTTGCTTAAAAAAATAGCTTAAGGGAAACATAGAGCAGAAAGTTAAGCTATTTATGAAGCATCAGCCAAATCTGTCAACTCACCACAGAATAGGAACAAAGTAAAGCTGTCAGCATTCCATCAGGATGCATCAGACCCATAAAAGATCAAGCCCCTAGTAAATGTTCATCTTTTCTTCTATAGAGGTTTGCACATAGAAGTAGGGATGGGCCAATCAGGACTCAACTTTTCTTCCCTTCTGAAGTGGTACTAGAAATATTAAAAAATTTAGTCAGCTCTGCTTTATTCGTCAAGTTCATTTAAAAGGATTACAGTCTACACTTTAAATTCATATTGCTGAACCCTTTTTTGTCCTTCATTTCAGAGACAAAGACACAATCCTTGGCAAGCCACAGAACAGAAAAGAGCACTCAGGCAAGCATATTCTTGATTCAATTGCCAAAGAAGAGAATGTATTTTCCTGATGTTAATGCACAACTCATTTTAGTGATACAGTGATCTGTTCATTTTCTATACAATTTCAAATATGATCAAGATGTTCTGTTCAGATACTTGTAGCTGCAATAACGGGCAGCAAAACACTTGAAGTCTCTTGAGAAAAGAAACAGATGCTACTGTGGACTCCAAAAGCCACTCTGACAGGTTTCAGAAATCACAAAGGTCAGGTCTGACCTCTTGATATTTTTCAAACTTCCACAAAGAAACAAAACCTCCATTGTGCTAAGCCTGAAACAGTCACATGTTCTATTCAAATATACAACTGCAAACAGTGCTCAAAGACTCGGTATCAAATATTCTCTGACAGTTGCCATCTTCAGCTTAAAACAAAACAGCTATGGTGCACCAAGCATCACTGACTTAGGCTCAAGCAAACTCCTAAAGTAACAGATGGTTAGCATCTTCTAACAAGAGAACAAGTTTTAGGTGACACTAGAGGTGACAGGCTCAAAACAAAGAGGAGTTACCAAAAACAATGTAGGAAGGAAGTATGCATTGAGGTCCAGGTGCATGAACTTTACAAAAATGCACAGAAAAAAACCCCACCTGGACATACGCATGGAAAAATCTACCCAGAGCCACTAAATATATAAGCATTTCTGGTTCAGAAAGCTGGAATCAAAGGTTGCTCCCCCAGCAGTGTCTTCCAGTTTTCTCTCAGTTCCTTTCTTGGCCTCTATTAACAGCCACTGCTGGACAATAAGGTTTCAGAAATTCTCATCTGGTTCACCACGGTCATTCTGCATCCTTCTGCACAATACAACAGTGAATGCACAAAGATAACTGCTCTGAACATTTGTTTCCAGTGGTCTGTAAAGATTACTGAACCTTAGGAAGTGAAACTGCAGTCAATTTTAATTTCATCTTGCCAAGGGCATTATTCAGTTTTGCTTCCCATTTTCCCCTCCCCTCTGTCAGTGACAGAAGCAACCTGAGATAGAAGTGTAAGTGTGTAAGTGTAACCTCTCTTATCTAGAGCTTACACTTTATATCACAATGGGGAACATCAGCCTTAAAGACTCAGGAGTCAATGGACTCTTCCATGATATAGATTTAAATAAGATTTCCTAATCCTGTGCACATATGCTTCTTGAACAATTTACACTTGGATATAACAAAGTAATAGATATTTACCCACCAAATGGAAAACTCCTCCTGAATGATATCCACGACAATTTAAAAGAACCCAATAGATCTATTAATATTCAGACACAGATGATAGACCTCAATTTAGTTTTGATGCCAGCAATTAAGGAAAAGTCTACAGAAAGCAACTATACATCAACTAGATCTTATAGAAACTATAAATAACTGTCTTAAATGCAGCTGTTTCTTGTGCAAACAGTACCACAGAATACTGTGTGGAGGTTCCTGGGCTGTAAAGCATCAAATACTTGATGTATTGAACTCCAACTCAGTCTTCTACAACCTTACAATTCTGTCAAGAGAGGGGAAAAAAATAAAAAACAACAACCACCTGTGGTTGAGATCATGAAACCACAAGGCCATTTCCACAGCTGCTAAATAGTCACATGGGCACGTATGACCCAAAACATTCATGAGGAACGCTTTCTAAAATGTCTCAAGCAGAATGTAAGACTCCTAATAATACAGGCTTTTGAGGGTTTTAACCCTGATCTTTGACTCCTGGCAAATTTATTTGCTCAATTTCAGATTAGCCATCAATTACAAACCACATTTGTACTTAACTAACCTTGTATTCACCCTTTACTACCAAGGGGCAATGTCTCCCAAGAAAATCAAATGACTCACGCCAGTCAAACAAGTCACCAGGAAGAGATATGAGACTACAATCACTGATATATTGCCTTGAATTTATACAAGCCACAGTAAATCAGATATATATTGTTTAAGCAAGACAAAAGCAGCCCTAACAGTACAGTGCCGAACTGAAGTAAGAGGATATAACTTCCACAGCTTGAATTTTATTTTTTTTCACTGTCTTCTACTACTTCTTCCTTGCTACCTTTTTTTAATCCTGCTTTACTATTTCTTCCCTGTTGCCTACTGCACAAATGCACACTCTAAGTACATCTGCCATATTAATAACAATAGTCAGTCAAAACTGACCACCTGTAAGTCAACTTATTCCAGTTACACCCCATTCTCCGGCATGCAGAATTCCTACTCTTTCAAGCTATTTCATCTAGAGTATATCCTCAAATGTTAGCTTTTCTACCATCTGTAATTTATCAATAGTTTCATTATAGGGAAATAAAGTAAGATTTATTACTTCCAAAGCAGTTTTTTTAGCAGCTAAAATATACTTGCTTCCTCTTTTATTTCAGGCAAACATTACTATTTACATCTTATTGACTCTTTAATAAAAAACAGACATATAAACAGCATAATCTTAGACAGAATGGAACACATAATTGAAAAATCTTGTCTAAATCTAAATCCTTATGTTTTCTGGGTTAATATAGTTAACTGTTCAACACATACAAAGAAAAATCAAGATAATAACTGTATATATCATAAAGAAATAGAATTTAAATTAAGTAACATTTAAATGAGTACAAGCACAAGCTTATCCAAATGAATGAACTAGAAAGTTTTAGAAATCTTCTCTATTTTCTATGTATGAAGACTTCTGTAACTTGTGTTGAGAACATCAGTAAACTGGCAGTTCCACAATACATGACACACTGCTCTTATCACTCCTCTAAGGGAAAGTGGTGCTGCACGAGTTCACCACTGACAAGAAACATTCTGTACAGAACCCCAAACAAATTTATTGTTCTTTTATACCTTAGTTCCCTAAGCCCAAAGGACACTACATCCCTAGGAAATCAGGAAGGTTTCCCAAAACCCAAAGGCAAATTTAAAACAGTGAAATATAAAAAAACTACAGAGAGAATAACTGTGTAGCAGCTTTAATTTTAGTATTGCACATAAGTCTTGAACCAAGTAACTGTCTCTTCAAAAGCATGGAGCATTATTTTGGTAGCAATGCTGTGTCATGGGGTTCCTTGCCTCCTCAGCCTTCAGTGTTACCCCAGTATGACCTTTACAGGCAAGTTACTCAATCTATTTGTGAAGCCTACTTGCTGTGAGCTAATTTTAAAAACCAAGTTTTGTTTTCTAAGTGAAAATTGCAAGTCACCTCATGTTAGAGTTTGTTCAGAACATTCAGCCATATGAAAAGAAAGGTGCTGGGTAATTCGGCTGCTGAAAGGCTCTCAGCGTACAGCATGCACAGGCAGATGCTGCACAATAGCTTGGGTATGACTAAATAGCATCTGGAGAACTGGGCAGAGGCTGAAATTCATCTCTGAGCATTGACTGCAAAGGACACACTTTTAACACCTTCTACCATTACAGCACATAGTTTCAGCTAGTACAAATCCAGAAGCATTCATCTGGCAAGTAGTTCAGCAGTGACCTATCAGAAGGAAAATGACACAGCTCACAAAGCAGGATAGGAGTTTGAGAGACTCTTCACCTACTTTTTAGCAGCAACATTAAGAATGCAAGACTTTTGACCAAAACTTTCCAACTCTGCTGGCTGAGAATGAGATTTTAGGAGACTGCCTATTTCCAACCCTGCTCTAGGTATCTACACCTCATTCAATTTGGAAAGCAGAGATGTTGACCTGCAAGCCAGACACTAACTTTAGAAGATTCTACAGAAGCCACACGAGGAACAATTTTGTAGCAGCTCATGGGACTTCATTTCAACTGAAACTTCCTTCTGCTTTCATAAAATGAGAGGAGCTCCACAAACTGAAAATTGGGCTGCAAAAATCACAATTGCTTCAAAAGTGGCCTATGTCAGATTCAAACCAGGACAGGGTTAATTTTTACAGTATCTAGAAGGGCATAGGCAGGATCCAGATGCTATTCTATACTGCCTCATCATTGCCAGGGGAAGCACTGGGGTAGCCAGTTCTGCATGGTGAGCGATCATGTGTGAATCGTTTGCCTATTTTGTACACTTTGTTACTGATAATGTAACTGTTACTGTTCGCTTTCTTACTCCATTTCTGTTTCCAGTAAACTGTTCTTATCTCAACCTGTAATCTTTACTTTTTGTGCCCCTAATTCTGCTCTCCATCCCTACGCAGGGGAGGGGGAAAGGGAGACTGGGCCAGCAGTTGCAGTTTGGAAGGTTTTGGTGGAACATTAAACTGGGGAACACCATTCCTATGACAGGACAGCCTTATCTGGTAAAGCACAGGCCCCTCTTTCAGGCCAAACCCATTCCAGGGCACCCAGCTCTTCACAAAGAAAAGAGAACGCTCCCCGGGGCTCCTGTTGGCTTCTCCACGTCAGTTGTGTCACCCCACTGGGCTTACCCAGGGAACATCTACAATGTAGCATAATATCAGACATGAGCAAACACAACTGCAATGGAAAGGTTTGATTTGGACTCCAGAACCTTCATTTTAAGTGCCATGATACATCCCATGACCCTAACCCTACCAACGAAGCAGCATTAGCACTCCTGATACCTTTCCATCTACAAATCGTCTCTACTGTACCGTTCTACCATTTCCTCAAAGATCACGAAAGAAGAGCAGGAACCTTGCTACCAGGAATATACCCCAGACTTTATGGCAACAAGAGGTTTATGATAGTCTACTGATAGGTGTTTTAATAGGTCATTTTCACAGGGGAAAAAAAAAAAGAAAAAAAAACCAAACCCCATACAAAGGTGCATTTTCCAGAAGAAGAGTGCATCAATACACCAAATAACCTCGGGACTTAGTTTTAGTGGTCAATAACTGCTCCCTGTTAAATTACAGAACTAAAATTATCCATTGGTATATGCATGCAATGCATGTATTTAGCAGTGTTAAACAGTTTCAGGAGAAACATACCTTTTCTCTTCATGACAGTTCTCTTATTCTTCCTCATCCCTCAACTTTCCCCCACCCCCACAACAGCCCATCCGTGTATACTCACAAGACTAGACACAGTCATCATTTCAGAGATACTAAGAACAATTTTGTGGGTTTTTACACACTTTACAAGCTACAGAAAAGCAGGACTTCTCAACCAAAATTTTTAAGAGCAGGACTCACGCTTCTGTCTCATTCAGAAGATACATTCAATATATTAAATGCTCTACTGTCAGATATAAACACTGCAGTACAGACAAAATATATGCAACTCAAAGTCTCAAGAGAATTTACTACCCTGCATGTCTTGCTCTGCATCGTAATTTAAAAAAAAGTCAAGTCCCAAAAGTAATAGTGCCAAAGCAGAAAAGGATTATAACTGTCTTACGTCAAGAGATGTATTAATTTAGACTGAATTCATGTTAGATGAAAAAGCTTTTAAAATAAAAAGCTTCCATTTCATAAAAGCATCTAAAGGTCAGAATATTAATTACTCCAAGAAACAGAAAGCTAATAAAATTCAAATTATACAGGTTCTGGAAGGCCTCTTTATTTGAGTTCAAATTTCCAGGGTAATGGTGTTACCAAGTAATCTGCCATTATTCCAAAGTCACAACAGAATGTTTCTAAGGAATTTATATTGTTCTCCCTTGAGTAGCAGAAAACAGTTTAAGATTGCAAATAAAAGAAACAGGAAAAGAAAATTAATGTATGCTCTGTTATTTTTATTCTCATTAAATCACACAATGTCCTCTCCTCAAGACAGGCCTGATTTTTAAGATTTTTTTTATTCTTACATATCTAGTAATTCTAAAAGTGAGTGGTGCTTCTATAATCAGTCATCAATTCAGAGTCCTGGCTTAGAGCACAGATTTGATGATTAAGAGCCAGGCAAATATTTCCGTAGCCTAACTACAAAGTTGTCAAAATGTATTTTTATAATGATCTCAAGTCTGTGAACTTGGGAACTTGATTTAGAGTATTGTGCTTACAAGCAGCAACTGAGAAGTCACTTGAATGGCACAGTTGTGCCAATACATAGAAATTGCTCATTCATTGATTGCACATGTTTTTGGGGAGCAGTGGAGTAGATGAACCACAGCTGAGGGACATCAATACAGCCTAACAACCCTTGGACACAACATGTTCTGCTTGTAAAAGCTGTCATGAGCATAGGAAAGAAGCATTGCAATGAACCAGGAGCAAACAACCTCCAATCACATTGGATGAAAAAAACAAATATAATCTAAGTGAATGGCCACTTTGCAAACAATATGACATTTGAGAGGTGGGGGTTAATTGCACAGAACAAAAAGATCATACACCTATCATTTAACATCAGTGGACACATTTAAAGAACTTCTTCAAGGGTAAGTGTGGCATCACTTTGTTCCTGTTTCATCACTCAGTTAACTTCCTATTTTCACTTTTGTCAGTTCCTCTATTTACTGTATAAGCAGGACCTTCATCGAGGTGCTCCTTCTTCCCTTGACATCAAATGTATCCACATCCTACTTCATCTACTGAATTTATACAGGACTTTTATTCTACCACACCAAGAAGCAGCTATAAATGCTTAAGGCAGTCCCTGCCACTGCTTCACAGATTGGAGTGGCTTTATGAGCACAGGTGAACCAGCATCCACTTCTATACCAAAGCAGGACAAAACCTCTAAGCCACTTCTCAATTCCACTAAAACAGGAATGAACGAAAGATTTCCATTACTTCCTTAAGGAACTAATTAATGTGTGTACTATGTATGCAAGGAAAGGGCACCGTTTACAGATCTCCTCTGATTATGTTGTTTCTGGTGGAAAATCACTATAATCTTTCCCTGTGCAACCACAGTTTGACAGTAACAGTCTGGGATAAAATATCACTGCACAAATAACCACACCATTCTAGTAAAACCTCTTGATAACCAATGCATATACTTCAGACATTCTTAAATTTTAGCCTAAGAACAAAGAGAATGGCATCAAAAATACATACACCAACTAAAGCAAGGCAGCAAAAGAACTAAAAGTAGCAGAGACTGCAAATTTACTCAGCCTATGCCCAGCATGATGCAGAACTGCAGGAAGAGTAGTTCTGCTATATTTGCACACATTACTGAGAATTCAACAAAATTTCAACCAATTCCAGCTAAGACAACAAAATCCTGTTACTTCAAGCTGTATCATTACAGACTAAGCAAAACATCTGTTTCCTTTGTTGTGTTTCACTGAGTAACAGAACAAATTTGACTGTCTGAAGTGTCTCATCACAACATGACTGTTGTGAAAATACCCCTCATCTACAGTATTGACACATAATGCTGCTTAGAAAACAGGAAGGGGGGTAAAGAAACCCAAATATTTTTTTCCTCAGCTTTACAATTAAATATAAATCACATTCTCTTAAGACAGGCAGCACTCACAAAGCTACAGATGCACATCGAAGCAGATGTGCAGAATTACTGTCAAAAGCCTCTCACCTGCTCCTGTGGCTGCTGCACCGGGAATTTAGTTCAAAGCAGGGAAAAAATGCAGGAGCCTATTAGTCTTTCTACACCTGACACATGGAGTCAATATAATTAGGAACGTAAGAGATATGAGAGGAAAGACTGCAGCTTATTGAGCCTAAAAGCTGTAACTGAGTAAAGACACATCTGTAGCATGTGACAAGAAGCAGACAGGTATTTTGGCACAGCCTAAAGGAATTCAATAAGAAATATATTCTTTTAACTCACTATATAGTAATTGGTTTAACCAGATGTGCTATTAACCACAAACAGTAGGATAATACTCAGCATTTCACTGGCAAATCAAGTCTAAATTGACTGTAAGGAACATAAAATTGTTGCTTTAGAACAAAGTACCAAGAGCTAAGGAACTCCCCAATACTGCTCCTTTCCTCACTTTGATCACTCTTTTCTCCCCTTCACCAGCTTAACACC
Source organism: Sylvia atricapilla (assembly GCF_009819655.1). NCBI lineage: Eukaryota > Metazoa > Chordata > Aves > Passeriformes > Sylviidae > Sylvia > Sylvia atricapilla. The sequence goes on from NC_089140.1 coordinate 32,072,566, forward strand.
AAATGCATGATGCTGCAATCTACTACTTCAAACCTGGAAGAAACACTGTTTCCTTCAGCCAGCCAATACTGAAAAGGAATATTTACTGGGTGGAAAAAAATTCATTTTTATACTTGAAGATGCTTTAGTCTACTTCCTCAGGTAGAGATCAGACTGTAGCATATCTGACATGTTTTATACAGTACACTGAAAATATTCACAGTATCCTAACTGACAGAGAAGGTGGCTGGTGTTAAAAACCTGTCAAATGCAATTTTTAAAAATTAACTAGGTCAACTTAATGTTTTTACACATATTCCAGTTATCTCGTATAACACAGCAAATAGTATTAAAGGATTGAAAAAAATTAAGAATAGAAAACAATTGCTTTTACTTATGAGAACAGGATTCAACTGCTTGAAGACAAATCACAATGATATAGTACAGCCTTGTCCATTAACCACTCATGGAGACCTTAAATTATCCAGCACTACCTCCTGTAAAATACTCAGACTACTAGACAGCTTAATGGTCGAGTATTAGATATAATTCCATACCATATATTTAAAGTGTAATGAGATTTTCTTCCTCTTCCTAAAAAAAAGAACTCCTATAAAATATAGCAAAAGTAGTGAATCATGGTATTTAGTATTAGCAAAATATTGAAGTTGTATGCACTGTTCATCAGGTTGAAATTAATGCCTTGCTGAAGCATAAATATTTATCCAGTGGAAACAGCAGGAAACCTTAGGAGACAGCAAGGCTTTAAGCACCAAAGTGTGTTAATTAGTACCCAGTACAGCTTCAGAGCATGCTATGCTATTTTTAAGTAAAGGTTAGCTTCCAAATAGAGGAAAGTAACAAAATGTAAAGGTAAGAGGTAAGACAGCCTAAGAAAGCTGTCTTTAATAGCTACCAGAAACGCCCCAAATATACATTTTTGGTCACAAAGTTAAGAATGAGAGTTCTTGTGCCAATCAGGATGGAATAAAAACACTTAGCAACATCAGCAAGAAGCATGTTTTACTGGTATTACTTTCACCTAAATTCCTTTGCTATGCTTCAGTTATTACAGCGCATTTCATATCATCAGAGGTTAGAAATTGAGAAACAAGAACCATACAACTGTTTTGAAGAGATAACCCAGTTCCAAGTCTTCGTCTCAACAATCAGATTGTTCTTCAGCACTGTCAGTAATTTATAAATTAGGAAACGTTTCGTGCACACCCCCACGTTCCATGGCATTCTAGAGTGACGATAATTAAATCTGTCCAAAGTCCACGTCCTTTATTGATTCCAGTTCTAATATATAATGCTACTAATAGCAACTGTTTATTGAACCTATCTGTTTTACATTTGTACACCACTTAGAAGTTACACTGAAGCCTTATAAACAGAACCCTCAATTCATCACACGAACTACACCAACATCCTCCCCTATTCGGTACTACAAGACAAAATAGGGTCACATTCAGACAATTTCAGGACTTGCTTGGCTGTAAGTTATACTGCTTTCATTCACTGTCTTTCTAGTTGTTAGCAAAGCATGTCAGTTCATGTGGGGATGTGACTAAAGAAATTGCCATAAATAACAGTTGCCCTCACAGACTCGGCCAAGATGCTATTTTTATTCTGCTCCTCTTGAACATGGTCCTGATTAGGACAAAGGCTTCAAAACAGTTTCACCACAAGTACAAGAAAATACTTCATAGCCAGCACTTATTTAGAAATGCTATAAACTGAAAACTATTACAGTTGTTAGATCTTCCAGATGTTGGTTTTGGTATTTTGGGGTGGTTTTTTGGTTTGTTTCTTTTTTTTGTTATTTTTTTAATCTAGTCCAAGAGTGTTTGAGTTTTCATGCTAGCAAGGTTCCAGCAAAAATTCTGATAGAAATCTAATTTACAGAAAGAACAAATGCAGAAGCACTTCACTTGTCAGCCTTGTGCAAAATTTTTTTAAATTTTAAATGTTTTCAAATAACTTTAAATAATTTAGTTGTTTATAGATAAAATCTCAAGTTTCATGCAGAAGTACTTCACCTAACAAGTGTGTGCATACACTTACACATTATAAAGGAGAGGAAAGAAGTCTGGCCAATGTAGGAACAAACATTTTAATGGTATGCAGAGATTGAGCAGCAGCTTTAAACACAGCCTAGCAGCAATATGCAGTTGCTACACATTAAAAACATTTTCATACTTTAGTACTCCTTGTCTTCAACAACACTGACACAGATTTCTGTCCTTATCCTGACACCTGGTTGTCTTCCAAGATTATCTCATGAAGCATTTCAAATAAACTAATCCAATTTAAGTTTCTCAATAACTCATGCTAATAATAAAAATGCTTTCATTCCAACACATTCTCCACTTCCAAATGAGCATTTCATACATCACCATTTCAATTCTAGCAACTGAGGACAGCAAATGCCAAAAGGGCTATTTTTCCTGGAACAGAAAGAAAACACAGATTTAAAGAAAAGATCTCATGCCTAAAATTCTAATTTAAATGGTCTTTTATATATATACACATGCATAATTAAACAGAACAGCATTAACAAAACAAAAGCTGTAATTCTCCTAAGCATGGAAACTACAAGATTCCAGTAAATCAACAGACTCTTTCAAGTACATCCTACCACTTACAAACCAACAAACTGAAAGACACTACATATAAACTGCAGGTTCTAAGCATGCTGTATTTCCATAATCCCATGGAAGTCTCAGAGATTAGACAGAATCACTCCAGTCAAACTATTTAACCTCAGCAGATAATTACAGATGGGCAGTCTGCAGTTTTTCTGAAGTGTACGAGATTTGGACTCTAATTTTCTTCAAAGAAAAGTGAGTTAAGGCAGGCAGGGAAGGTCACACTGTCAGGCTTCTCATTTCCTATACAGCAAGATCAGATCTTCTGCTTAAATTTCACGCACCTTGCTCTTGGAACATTGACTGCTTGGTAACACTGGACATAACGCACACGAGCGCAGTGATCCACAGGTGTACCTTCCACCTCTGCTAACAAAACTATCCACACGGTCCTATGGGAGACCTAAGGATAACCTTTGGCTTCCATTTGGGAGAGAGGAAGCGTGCCAGGTTGTGGTGAGAGTGCATTTGTCAGAGGACAGGCTGGGAATGAAACCTGACCTGACAATTCACCTAACGGATTTAAGTCTAAGCTCTTCCTGATGGAGGCTCTGTATGTTTGCTGAGTGCACAGGTGATCTTTGTTAAAAGCCCAAGAGCTACTACATTTTAATATTCTCATCAACAGCAACATTTATGTCTCTTGAAAGTTTCATCTGAAAGCCTCAAATACTCCACAAGCTCTTAAAAGGGAAGCCTGGGAACTCTGACTTCTAAGAAATCATTTTATGCATTCTCCATACAACCTGAAAAAACACAGTGTCACATCAGACCATTTATTTTCTAATTAAAATAACCAGACATTAGCCAACATTTTGTAACTAATAATTTAAATCTCCAGAATTAACAAGGTGATTTTCACATTGCATGTACTAGAGCCAGTGACAGGTTAAGACGACAACCTAATATGTACCTTAAGGTAGGATTTAATGAAAATCAATTCCATGACATGAACACGAGGAAGGTTTGAGATACTGGGGTTTTAGAGGAATGTGTACTATGAATGAGTGACTTACTACTTACTACTTAAGTCACTTACTCAGTGACTTACTACTAGGTTTGACCCAGTCAGATGCATCAGCAAATGGGCTCATCTCCCAGCCTAGAGCCAGCCCCACTGTGCTAAGTAAAACACAGATGACAAGCACCACTTGTAGTGCCCAGCCTTACAATATCTCATGCACATGCTTGCGATACAAGTCCTCATAAAATTAGAATCCAAGTGACTTAACTACCCAGCTATGCCTGGGAACATGTCTCCTATGGACTCCCTCAAATGAAAGTAAATGCAGGAGACTACAGCAGAATTTCAACGTGATTCTGCCCCTGACAGCCTTTTTTCCTTGGAAGAAGCTTTCTGGTTAAATTTAACACATCCCTTTAAAACAGCTCACCGCTGCAAGGAAGTGAACTGTTACAGTAAATAAATCATCCCAACTTCCCAACTAGTACCAAACTTCCTCAAAATTATCATCTCTCTGATAAAAGGCCAATTAGAAGTGCCTTGCCTCACAAAGAGATTATCACAGAAGAGAAGCAGATGGGTTCTGTATTCCAAAATTAGTGGTTTTATATTTTTTCCTACTCTGGAGGAAAAAATACATCCAAAACCACTGCCAGAAGGATCTAAAATTCAACTTCAAAGTACATTGCTTTTACCAAAACTATTTCACTGATGAAACTACAGTAGATTGCAAATTATTTTAACCACATGATACAACAGTATTTACTTTTTCTACCATGAAAGAACTTCTTGAAAGGTGGAGGGCACAAAAGCAAGATGCCATTCAGGCGTGAAACTATATGATCTTTAAGGTCCCTTCTAACGCAAACCTTTCTATGATATTGTTGAAAGCACAAACTTCTAAAGACCACTGTAGCATGTAAGCCCATTATTGGAGGGAAAAACTGCAGGAAAGCCGTTTAGATGCCACAAAATGCAGTCATCAATGTCACTCTATGCTTTGCTCCATATAACACTGCTTTTTGCCTCTTTGCAGTGCAATTTGCTCTGTTTGCCTTTAAAAAAGAAAGTCACTAAATCCGAATTTGCAACTAAGGACCATAACACTAATCGTGTAATGGAAACTTTCATATTTTGCTCTTCTACAGTCATCCCCTCACACACTGGCAGTGTAGGTTTAAACTTCTGAAAGGTCGATACTAGCAGGACCTCATAGTCCTCAAGTACACAAACCTTCTCCCCGTGAACCTAAGGCTGGGGAGCTCTTTCGGCAGAGATCTAGAACTCAACTGGACGAGAAATAAACGTGATGGCTGCCGGGGTTACACGGGACAAGACAGGTCCACGGGCACTACCTCGGCTTCCATCGTTCCGGCAGACACACAGAGCACACGGAAGGTCACTCCAATTTAATGCGCTCCCAGTCAGCGCAGGGAGCTGGCGGAGGCACCGGCCCTGCAGCCAGCCCGCGGCGCTGCCCGCCCGGAGCCAACAACTCCGCGGTCCGAACTGCTGCTGCCGCCTCCCGCAGCCCCGCGGCGGGCACCAGCTCACCGCCAGCGACAGCACCGACCGTGCCCGCGGGACGGGGCGGGATGAAGGCGTTCACAGCACGCCGCCGAACCGCGTCCCAAACCTCCCCACGAAGGGCTGCAGCGGCGCCGGGAAGCCCGCTGCCACGCACCGCGCCGCCTGCCCTGCTTCGGGGACACGACGGAGCGGCTCCTTTGTCTCTCCCGCAGCCCCGGCCGCCTTCTCCCGGCGGCACAAGGCGCCGCTGCCCCGCCGGCCCCCAGACGCCCCGGCCGTGCCGCCGCTCGCCCGCTGCGCCCTGCCGCAGCCGGACCGGGCGCGGGCGGTGCGCGGCGAGCGGGCGGCCAGACGCGGCCGGGATGCCGGCGGGGCGCCGGGAGGACCCGCGGGAAGGGGGAAAGCTGCAGCCGCTGCCCGGAGCGCCGCCCCGCAGCCCCGCACCGGGAGCAGGGAGCCGCCCTGCCCCTCCATCGCCCCCGGGCACCGGCCCTGCCCCCGGCAACTCCGCCGCCCCCTCCCGGCCTCCCTCCCCGCGCCCTTCACCCACCGCCGCCCCGGCGAGTCACGGCCGCTCCAGCCGCGCGCCGCCGGCTGCCCCAGGGTGGGGCACGGGACCGGCAGTCCAGGGGGGGTCGCTCAATCGGCCGCGAGTTGCCCGACGGCCGCGGCCACCCCGTCGGGATGCGCCAGCCCCGCGCGGGAAAAAAAGTTGTCCCCGCGGGAGCGGCCGGGAATCGAACTCACCCTCCCGCCCGGCGGCTCCGCCGCGGCCGCGACTCAAACTCGCCCTCCCGCCGGGAGCGGCAGCGGCGGGCGGACACCGCCCCGCCCCGCCGCTGCCTGGCGGCGGCCGCAGCCAACCGCAGCGCGCAGCGCGGTCACGCCAGCCAATAGCGCGGCAGAGCGGGCCGTGCGCGCGGCCCGCGCCCCGATGGGCGGGGCCGGCCCGGTCCGAGGGCGGGCGGCGGCGGCGGCGGCGGCGGCGGCGGGGCGGGGGGTGGGTGCGCTGTGAGGGCGCCCCGGGGGCGGCCGCGGAAGCCGGACAAGTCGTGGGCTTCCCGGCGCGGCTGGGCCGGCAGCCTGGTCCTGGGACAAGCTCAGGAGGAGTCCGGGGCGCTGGATAGGGTCGTGCCCCGCGGGGAGATGCGCCCTCCGGGGCAGCGCCCGCTCCCGAAACTGCCCTGCGAGCGCGGATGGCAGCGGGCACTCGGAACAAAACGGGCGGCAGCGCTTGGGATGGGTTCATGAGAGCAACACCAGAGCCGCGTGTGTTCTACCGCTGTCCCAAATCACACATTCCCCCGGCCTGTCACTTGGCAATAAAAACAGCTGGAGGCAGGAGCAGGCACTCCGGTGTGACAGTGCCCCAGCGCAGCAAAGGTGCGCCTGACAGCTCCGCAGGAGATGCTCTACAGGCACCCTGGAGGGAATGGCACGGAATTGAGTGACGCTAAATTTCCATCAGGCGTGTCTTAATCATTATTTAGATACTGGATTCTTATCAGGCTTCCCCAAGTGAAGCAATTGTGGGCAAGTCTCATTCCACAGCACTCTAAGGCCTTTTCAAATACTAGTTTTCTCCCCCGCCCCCTTTTTTTTCTATTGACATCCTTGGACTGCTCTAAAGAGCAATTTTGAAATAAAACCACTTGTCCCACAAATAGCTATTTTTTATGTTTACTTTTTTTGTTTGTTACCCCGAGGGCGTCTTTGTAAATATGCTTTCAGGATGTAAATTTTATTCCTCAGAAGCACGTACTTCTGGTAATCCTCTGGATTAATAAAGATTAAATTAATCAGTAATCTAACTGCTGTGTGGTGAAATCAAGGCTAGAAGGCTGTGATTTGGTCTGTGTCAAATATCATGTAATGACAGAGCCTGAATTAACACCACCAACACTGTCACAAAGTGCCGTCCCATATGATTACTCATTTAAAAGCCATGTTCGTCTATGCCTTGCACGTGTTCATTTCCTCAGTTACTCTGTACAGGTAAGATAACGTGTTCACACACAAGCTTTTTGACTTCTCTGGAGCCTTGAAGCTGAGAAAACACCAGGTTAAATGCACTTTTTTTTTTCCTGGCACTCCTGCATATGAACATCAGTATCATTCTGTCTGAGCTGTTTCTAGACTTGTGCTATTCTACCATTCATTTCCATAGGTATATAGGATATTAATTTGTTGGCAATAAAATATTTTCAATAAAATTACAAATAAAATTTTCCAGGACCTTTTATATTATAAACCATAACACATAAAAATTGCTTTTAGAATATAAATGTCTTACTAAGCCATTTGTCTTTAGAATACTCCCACTGTGTTATGGTCTAAATTCATTCTGTCATCAGTTTCTATGACACTGGATAAAATAGGTCTGTTTTCCTGAAAAGACAGATATTAATTCCAACAAAGGTTTATAAAAGCTTTATTATTTCACTAAGATGAAGAGAGACAGTTAAATGCTATAATCTTAGGAGCAACCAAATGGAACTTTTAAAGGGAAATAATAAACTTTTACCTTTGAAAGAATATACATCTGTATCACAGCCAGAATGCTCAACAGTTTGGGGATTTTGGTTTTTTAAAGCTCTTTACCTGACTGACTTCCTCTGCATTCTCATCACTATTTCTGCCAACAGCATTGCAGGCATACACAGCTTCCAACACAGTGTCTTTCTCACCTGCTGCCTGTAGCTATTCCTGAGACCCTCCTGGATTTTGTGAGCCAACTGCTTCAAAAAAAAGGCCAATTCAGTCTGAAGAGAACCAAGCAGAAAAACCCAAGAATTTTAAAACACGATTCTGTCCCCTGAGCTGGTTTACTGCTCAGTTCTGCAGTTCTGAGAGGACCAAAGAGCAAGCAATGAAAGCAAAGATACAGCATTGCAGGAGGAGTTTTTTATCCTGCATGGTCAGACCCAGTGTCAGGAGAGAGACTGCCTACTGATGTGGCCTGTGACATACTAAGTGACTCTGATAATTGCAAACAGAGGTACTGAGATCATGCTATCATTAGTTATTAATTTTACTGTTATTAGTATGTTATAACTCTAATGATTATCAAAGTAATGAATCATCTGCAAACAAAAAGCAGTCAAATTATTCCCATGCAGCAGATAACGGTCCTTCAATGCCAGGTCACATTAGCAAAAGACAAATTTTCAACTTATATTACTTCCACAGATTTTTTTTTTTAAATTCCTAAATCATTTTTGTGTTTCAGGCATTCTTAGCACATTAGCCTAAATAATCTAGATGCACAAACAGTATGCAAAAATTTTTGGGTTTAATGTGTTTAGATTTTTGTGCAGGAATGTACACATCAGTTACTGCAGTTTAGTCTCACGTTTAGGGCAGAGGTTTTTTGGCATTAGCAATCCACTTCAAACTGTCCTCTCAGAGGAGGACCATGAAGAATCATAAGTTTTGTTCCACTTTCACAGCAGTCAGGACTGCTCACTGCTGTTTCATAAACAGTATTTCCAGGAAGAAGATCTTTTCAGATTTCGTAAAACATTCTCATTTCTCAGAAATTTAATTTGGAGCTTCTGCCTGCTTCATAATTTTCAATCTCTGCCTATTCATTACAAGTTTTTATATTTAGATATATAATGGAGTTGTAAGCTTCTTTAAAAATAGAAATCCTTGATAAATAAATACTTAACAACCTTAATCTCTGTCATATGACCATGTTCTTAAAGCTCAATTCAAAACAGAGACCATTTTTAAAAGATAATGCATCTGGACCATGAGAAAAAAATAGCAGTTATTTCCAGTCATCTGATCTCAGACCAAATCTGTAGCCTATGAGACACCAAGAAGGGCATGTTTTGGGAGAGAGGCAAAATTCCAGAAGGGACAATTTCTTGGTCCTCTGTCCCAGGGCCAGCCTAGGCCAGGCCAGTAACAGCATGTGCTGCCCCATGGATGGGAGCACCATTGTGGAGCAGCCCTTCTGTTTTGATTTAGGATGGAGCAACACTCGCTGCAGAATTATGAGCAGTCAGTACTCTTGATTAGAAATTCAGCTAGGATTTTCAAAGATGCCCAGAATTCACATTGCTCTCCTACAGAGCCTTTGATTAACTCCCTTAATTGGGTCTACGAGGAAGCATCGAGTTGTTCTTCTAATCAGCAGAAGTCCAGGAGCTTTGTATGAAATGCAGAAGGCTCTGGAGACTCCTGGTCTGGCATTCTTCATGAAAATAGTTTCAGCAACCAAAGCATGTAAAAAGTCAGGGAGAAAAAAAAAGTATGAAAATCATGCTGACCTAGGAGGAAAACACAGATATTCTGAAATCTCCTTTCTAATAGAAATAAGATGACAGCACTTTCTGTAGAAAAAACCACAAATTCTGCAATTTTTATTTTAGGACTTCTGAAACAACTGACTATGATATTTTGACAGTGTCAGATGTTCAGTTTTGACTTGTGGTTTTCTTCTTTATATTCTTGTTTCAACCATAAATAAAATATTTCCATAGCTTTCTCTTGAAAACATAAAAGAAATCAATATCTTCCTACAAATGTTACACTTTATCAAATCCATGTTTTGACAGAAAATTGCTCTAGCAGAAAGCTCTTTACCAGATCTTTCCAAAAAGTGAAAAATCACTAGCTAACATCTGTTTGACTCTGAAACACTGAATATCTCACAGTTTCAGATTTCTCACATTATCACAAAACATTTTAAAGGAAACTGTTCAAAAAGGAAGGATTCTATAAGCATTTTGTTGGTCAATTTTTTGAATAAAGTCTTTTTACTAGAACTTCAAATTAAAAATAAAAATCATACATTAGCACAGAACTATAAGGAAGTGTCCTTTATTTATAATTTGTGGTAAGTTTAATATATTCTAAATAAAGATAGCTTTTATCTTACACTTCTTACTAGCTGGGAGTTCTCCTGACAACCTGGAGTTCTCCTTACTTCGCTTTTCATGACAAAGCTGACACACAGGCACAAGGCTACCATGGCTTGATTTGCTAATATTGCAAAGAAATATTTATTACAGAACCAATACAGTAGAATTAAAAACGGAAGAGTTAATTTATTGTACTGTGCAAAGGCTTTCCAAAAGTTTAAATTCATGTAACTCAAATTTAAAACTGCGTCTGACTTGCTGTTGAAGGCCAGTTATCTAAACAGTATGCTCCACATCAATATTTTGCACTAAGGCATGATGCCTGAAAATCCAAGATAATAGATTCTGATTTTTATTAGACTTTAAGGGGAAAATAACAGAAAAAGCTTTTTCTTACTACATCCCTAACATAAGACAATATTTAAAAACACAGCAACCAAATCATCACAAACATAAATAATATATAAACTATCCTCACTACACAAGAGCTAGGATATCCATTACTTTTTCATGCTCACACTTAAAAAGCAGAGGTTAAAAGCATGTAGGTTTGTAAGCACACCAGTTCACAAGACTAATTGTTTGAGTGGAATGACACAAGCATTGCATCAAAGCCTGCATAGTCTAAAATCTTAGAGATGAGCCCTCAGGGTAAGGGAGGGGAAGAGAGGAACAACGTGAGGACTGCTGTGGTGAGGAGTATGGTCAAACATGCAGCATCATGACAGGACTGACAGCAGGAGAGGCTGTATTGGAGAAGCGGCAGCTAGAGGGAAGAGATAAGGTCCACCACAGCAGAGCATCTCCTGTGAGTCCTGCGGCACACTCCCCACGCACTCAGCACTACGGTCCTGCCTGCTCAGCAAAGAACTGAAAGAAAAGCTGCTACCCACAGGCCTTCTATGCAACACCTCTGCCTTGGTATTAGCAGCTCAATTAAAGTATCACAGCCATTTTAATTATCACGGCGAAGCTGGGTTTCCTCTCCCTAACCACAACTGTTGTAGTGCCTGGCTGGGGGCTGCTCCCCGCTGTATACACAAGGAGGAACAGGGAGGGCTGGTGAGGATGCTGTAAGAGACACGAGAAAAACTGTTGCAAAGCAATTCAAGGATTTTTAAGTTATCGTGGTTCTTCAGACGCTTGCTACTTGTTACTCCTACAGAAAATTCCTCTCCCGCCCCTGTGTGCCTGGGCACGCTGGCAGTATTCTCAATGCGTGTATTTATTGTCTTGCTGCCGGACTACAGAAAATTAGCAGCTCGGTTTACAAGGGCCCTCAGACACTCTGCCCAGCCCAGGAGCTGCTGTTCTTTCCGTGAGAAACTTCCAGTCACGGGATGTTTCCCAGTGAGGCAGGCCAGCCGTGTCCCGCCGGGGCGATGCCGGGGGTGTGCGCGGCTGCCCGGCTGCGCTCACCGCTTCCTCCCCCTCGGCATGTGCTGAGCTCCTGGAGGGCTGCGGTTGTACCCAGACCCACCAGCTGACGTGTTCCACTGCCTGCTCTCGGGTCAGCCTTGTCGGCTTTGCCTTTGAATCCCAAGAGCCGGAAACACGTGCACACGTTTTTATATAGGGCGCTCTCCCTTCTGATGTAAGCCCACCAGCCCCAAAGTCAGGGTGCTAGAGCCAAGCCTACAAAGTTCATGTGTCCTCTGCTAATTCAGAGAAGCAGCCTGGACACCCTGACACCCAGCCAGTGTCAGGAATTCCTCAGGACATGTAGTGTGGTTGGCTCCACACAGAACTGTGGAAGCAGCCCTGAAAAACATCATCAGTGTGTCTGCACAGAAGCATCTTTTTGGTCTGACCCGACTCCACTGCCATGGCCACATCCTACTCTCCAGTGTACAAGAACCAGCACTGGCTTAGAGACTCACATTTCAAGCAATTCCCCCAGCAAAAGTTAAGGCTTCAATTACATTACTAAGTTTCATAATCCTGGGAGAGATTAATGTTTATTTTAAAGCAGATAGGATGACAAATTGCAAGCTAAGCTGCAAGGGAGACAGAAGGTTGGCATTAGGAAATCATGGAATCGTGGAGCAGTTTGGATTGGAAAGGACCTTTAAAGGTCATCTTGTCTGACACCCCTGCAAGGAGCAGGGACATCTGCAACTAGATGAGGTTGCTCAGAGTCCCATCCAACCTGGCCCTGAATGTTTCCAGGAATGGGATGCCCACCACCTCCCTGGGCAATCAGTTCCAGTGCATAACCACCCTCATTATAAGAAATTTCTTCCTTGTATCTAGTCTCAATCACACCCTTTTACTGTAAACCATTATGCTTTGCCCTGTCACTCCAGCCCTTAGTAAAGTCTCCATATTTCCTATATGCCTGCTCTAACTGTACTGATAGCACTGCAGCTGCAGATCCCTGAGGAGAAATGTGGAATTAACACCAGCTCTGGTTTTTAAGAAGAGTTTGGCCATATTTGACCCTGCTCTAAGACAGATACAGAGAACTGAATGATGTCTCTTTATGATTACCTTTCCAATCTTCTGGGCCTTTATCTGTAATGCTTATTCTTTCCTCTCAAAACAGCGAGTTATAGACTGAATACTTTAAAACTTAAGTGAAATTAAATTACACTGCTACAAAATGCCTTTAGAAAAAGTATGGGAACACTGTTAATGGGAATGTAAGTATTTTTAAATAGGACAATATATCTAACAAAAATCTTTAATATTTGAAACAAAATCCAAAGTCAACATGAGCTAGGTAGTTATCTTTGTTACCTTTTCTGATAGATTATAGCTAAGTTTGTCTCCTGCTTTTATAGTTAACAGCTGCATCTTCACAGTTCTTAAAATGCTACTGTAGGATTTTTTTACAGTTTGCTTTCATTTTTAACTTTAACGTAACATGCTACATTTCCTGAGGATAAAACACATTTTTTCCCATGTTCTTTGGCAGTGCCCAGATGAGGTGATAACTTATAAACAAGTGCATTATTTGCAACCCTTTCATTACCCTATTTATTTTAATAGAAGTTTATGGGGGTTTTCTGCTATTTTTGCTTACTCAGAATAGCCAGACAGATGTCTGTTCTTGTTCTGTCAAATGCATCAGCAGCTCTGTTGTTATTAAATACATTGTTCTTCTGCCAGCAGAGAGCCTTTCCACTTGGTCAAGGACAAAATTCCAGCCAACGTTTTTTTAAAGAATGCGAACAATGACAAAAAACCTGCCAGTAAGAATTGCTTTCCTCTCAGTGTTGAGAGGTCACAAATTTGTTCTAATTATCTGGCCGTTTCCCCTAGAATTTATGTTAGTCACAGAGACTTGCTTCAGTCTCAAAGACAGGACTAAGGTGGAGAAGCAGACTCTTAAGTTAATCAGGGCATTAGTGCTCTGCTTTCTTTCTATCTGCTTCCCCAAAGCCTGCCATTTTAAAAAGTAAAAACTTATTATTCATAGGGCTATTATCTAGACAAAAGGGAACATTCAAATTATGTACTTGTTATTTGATAGAGCTGCACCCTGTTGATTTTTAGAAAGCCACATTTCAGCTCAGCAACTTGCTTCACTCAGCTCAGCTTGTGCTCTATTTTATCTTACGACATCTTACATATTGTCAGTCTGTCATGAAGAACACAGATGTAGCACTGGCTAAAATTGAAAAGAGACAACACTCACTAAATATATATCACACATTCAAACAAAACTGTTGGGACTTCCAAGGTGGAGAAAGGTGTCTGATATTTTTTCTAATCGTGAACTTCATGAGAAACTCTGTGAGAAACTGAGATCAGCCATTGAACAATAGCTAAACATATTTTCAACAATTCAATATGTTTTCAATGCATTTTTCGAATTATATAGATGTGTATGTTGCAGCCTTGCAGCTCTTGTGGAGGTAAATGTGCCAGTGACTGACTTGTCTCATGGCTTTTCTGGTGATTTGTTCTCTGTTTGAGAGATTAAAATTATACCTAGTAATAATACAGGGTTGTGGATTTACTCACTGTTCAATGACCCACTCAGGCAGCTACAAACCTCAAAACTGGCTGGACCCCAGCAGCTCAGGTGCTGGCGGGTGTGGAGCGGTTCACTCGTGGTAAAACTGAAATAGGAGGATTTGGGGTTTCCTCTGGACAAATTATTTCTAAAGAGGATTAGGGCAGGGAGGGGTGAAGTAGAACAGAAAGGATATGATGGCTTTGAGCAAGGGGTGTCATACACAAGAAACTGTAGAGTTGTGGAAAAAATCCCCAAAATCAAAGAAGCGACAAACTGAGTATTGCACGTGTGTTTCTTCTCATATCTATCTATCTATACTTACAACCATCTTCAGAGCACATAGACGCCACTGCCAGGGACCACAGTCTGGTTTTTTACTAGTTAATATGCTTTTCAAAGCACTATAGAAAGGAAAAGCTCTCCATAAATGAAGAGCGTTGAGAGAATTCCCTTGTTTTGACAGAAACAAAGCCTAGTACTGCAAAGCTCTCTTCCTGCTTTGGCAAAGGACATCTCATTCCCAGTATCCCCAGCAGTATTCTCCATTGCCACGATGACATCTACTGGAGGGGATAGGGTTGAACAAGGGTTTTCTTGTCCAAATGTGAAGGCTTTGACATCAGCAGGGTTGGTGTAATTTCACTCACTGAGAACTACTACAACATTGAAACGTGTGAAGAGCAACATGACAACATTAGTGTTTAGATATTTTAAACTGCAACTCCCTCAAGAGACACCTGAGGAAAAAGGATTAGAAGAAGCAATTCAAACCTCATGTAATTCGTGTAAATAAAAGTGGGTCATCAGATAATTTTAAATTATTATATGAAAAGAAACTTGCAAAATACCTCTTGAAAGATCCAAATATGCATTAACTGTACAATAATGTGTATTATTATGTCACTCCATAGATATGCTAATCTGAAGCATAGGTTTGTTAAAACAAAGGCAATATTAGAAATCAGCTATGCAAAACAGTATAAATTAGAAAGAAAATATATGCAATGCTTTACATATGAGGTTTTTAGTTTTCTCCAAAATAAAAATACCAGATGTTGGCTTGAAAAAATAGTGTATATTCTCACTACATTTTCGCTTCATATTTGCAGATGCAAATAGATCTTCACAATAACTGAAAAGAAGAATTGAGAATGAATACATTTTCTGAAGCATCAGATCTAACTTTTTTGTTGGAAATGAGTTTCTGCAATTTGTTTAAATGAAACTGAAGTCACTACCCATTGTAGATGTTTTCACAAAATTAAATTTTGCAGGGAAGCACACTTATTTTCCTTTAAGCCCATTCCACTGCCAGCCTATGGCTGCACCTTGTCTGCCTCCTCCTAGCCTCCAGAGGTCCACCACCTGCATGAGGGGTGGCATGTGCCAAGTCATTCTATTGTCCTTTTGTGCACTCTGTTCTGTTCCTTTTCGATGGACAGGAGCAAAGAATAATGATGTGGGGCAAATGCTGTGTGATAGCACATGGTGTCTGCAGGCTCAGTCTGTGGGATGGAGAGGAGGTGTGGATTCTGGCTCTTGCTTCTGAATAAGTTTATGGAGGAATTTCTCAGGAAAGAAGTGCACCCAACAGGCCAGATTTTGCCATGAAACCAAAGCAAACAAAACTATTCCTGATCAAATAAATTTGCAAATAAATAACCCAAATCCTCCTGATTAAATAAACTTTCAAATAAGCCTGCACAAACACAGATTCACTGTTAAAGAGGGCTTTAATTAACAAAAGAGCTTGTTTGCCTCCTGGAGCTCTGGTTGCTTTCCTGTGCAGGAAGAGAAACAGTAACAGGCGCCTGCAGATGAGGGGGCAGTCTGAAATTAATGAATTCTTCAGAAAAATCACTATGTACAAAATGAGAAAATTTTTTCCACATTAAGAAAATCCACTGTAATAAGGGTGAGAGGTGAGGACAGAAGAATAACACGAAGGAATTGTTTTTGTGGAAGCAAGAGAAAAAGTGAGACTAGGGCGAGTATCACAAGGGTCTTTGACAGCAAGGCCCTGGATCTTAAACTTGGCAATAGTTCAAGAGACACTGAAGGCTTCAAGTGGCAAAATTAGATCTTAATACTGACAGCAGCGTGAGATAAGGCAGGATAAACTGGGATGAAGCAGTGTCTGCATCTAGCAGGCCAGCAAGGGAGAGCACCATGTATGATATGTGCTGAGCAGTTGCTTGGTCTACAAATGGGTAGGAATCCTGATGTGCCCTTTATCAAACTTCCTGAGCATGCCTGTCCTGGACTTCAACTTGTCTAGAAATCAGAATCACATTGGCAAAGTAATTTGGCGGCAGATGACTGCTGCTAAAAGCAGCCATCGACTGCCAAAGGTATTAGGGTTGGCAGGCTGGGAATGTGCTGTCAATGCCTGGCAGCTTAGGAACCAGTCACAAGCTAAAAAAAAAACTCCCAGAAAATACTATACCTCCATCAAAAAAATAAGAAGATACTTCTAAAGGATTTTACAAAAGGCTTTTTCAAACTACTCCACTTAACCAGTAATGGTGTTAAATCACACTTGTAGGAAACACTAGTGCAATTTCTTTGAAGGATATCACCCACATAGCTGGAGGAATAGTTACAAGAACTACTAGTACATGCATCTAACAGGTTCATTCATAAAATGCTACCCTTAGGAGGATTATATTTATCAAAAAGGAGAGGACAGCAAAAAGTAAAATCACAGATATGAAGGAAAAAGACATGAAGGGAAGAATACCTTTCTTTCTTTCTTTCTTTCTTTCTTTCTTTCTTTCTTTCTTTCTTTCTTTCTTTCTTTCTTTCTTTCTTTCTTTCTTTCTTTCTTTCTTTCTTTCTTTCTTTCTTTTCTTTCTTTCTTTCTTTCTTTCTTTCTTTCTTTCTTTCTTTTCTTTCTTTCTTTCTTTCTTCCTTTCTTTCTTTCTTTCTTCCTTTCTTTCTTTCTTCCTTTCTTTCTTTCTTCCTTCCTTCCTTCCTTCCTTCCTTCCTTCCTTCCTTCCTTCCTTCCTTCCTTCCTTCCTTCCTTCCTTCCTTCCTTCCTTCCTTCCTTCCTTCCTCCCTTCCTTCCTTCCTTCCTTTCTTGGGAAATATTGCTTATTAGCATTTCTATACTTGAAAAATATACCTCTGACCTTAGTCTGAGGGGGTTTCTTCCCACATCCCAAGCCTTTGGTTATCATAATATTTCTGCGTGTGTGATGAAATATCACGATGCTTCTTCTTCCTGCTGGGGTCCTGTCTGCACTTCCAGACTATTAGTTACAACTATCCTAGTCCTTCACACATGACTGTACTTCTGTTTTCTCCAGTGTCAATGACAGGGGTAATGAACGGGCAGCTTAAATCCAAGTCTTTTACTTACATATGAAAGATAAAAATACCTCTAAAACTGTGAAACTGTCCACATGTACAGCTGGCAGACTTGCCATTCTCCTGGGCCAGGGGAGCTGTGTTAAGGGAGAAAGCCTGAGCATTCTCACACCATTCAAGGATTTGCACATACATGACCCAACACTTTAACTGACAGGACTGGAGTTTCTTTACAGAGGGCAGCTCCAGTGAGTCAAGGGATGATCCCTTGTGACTCCTTGTTCACACATACGTTCATTCTCGAGTGTGTTTCCTTCTCCTTCAGTCTCAACCCTAGGTTTCCTATAACAGCGTCTCAGGCTTTGGATTTTTTAAGAATAAATAATTTAATAGAGTGATACAGCAGTAGAGTCAGCTCAATCTGAGTGTCTCCATAGAGGGAGACACAAAGTCTTAGCAAACAATGACATCCCTGGTAATTATACCCTTATGATTTATGCACTCGTACCTCATGTGCTCTGCATGAGACTTTTTAGTTCAATGGTGATTTGTGGTCTGGGGTGTTCTAACACCATATGGGATTCTTTCTTCATCTCCACACAGGCAGGCCATTAACTGTTCTTATTTCCTCCAGTTGCATCTTCTGCTGCATCTACATGCATCTTCAGCTGTATCCTCTTTCTCTTCTGGTTTGTGCTTCTTGTGCACCTGCTCACCAATCGAGCATGGGAAACTAAAAAAGTCCTAGACCTAAGGAAAACATTAATAAGCAACAACTAAGTCATCAGTGTGTTATCAATATTATTATCGTACTGAATCCAAAACACAACACTGTACCAACTACTAGGAAAATTAGTAAGAAAAATTTATTCCAGCCAAAAGCATAGATGTCAGTGAAAGTTCACAGCTTGTGGCCTAAGGCTTCAGCAAATCCAGTTACTCACGCTAAGAAAGTAAAACTAAGCAAATAGCATACTAAATCATTCAACATTGTAAGTCTAATTGACTCATTCTATTTAAAACTTACTTATTTAATCTAAACAACTAACATCTCTTAACAGTTGGACATATTTAAATTCTCTTCGCAATCTCTCTCCTTCAGTTTGTCTCCACAGGGAACTTTTGAAAGGTTATCTTCCCCTCCTGTGTCTTCTCAAAGGGTTTATAAGTCTTTCAACTCCTTTTGATATTCAAGGTCTCAGACTAAAGTTTGTTTCTCCTTGGAGATTGCGTGCCATGTCCCTGAATCCTGCTAGTTTCACTCATTATCTTTTCAATGTAGGCTTGTCTGTTCTTGTGTGGGAACAATTACTTGTTCTTTGTTTGCACTTCCCACAGCCTCAGGCTAAGTAAGATGAAGAAGGGACACTCAGAATCGTCCTGTATATGAAGTGTTTTCCCTCGGTGATTCAGATCTGTATCTTTCACCACATCGTTGCATCTCAGTGTTAATAATTTTATTACATACCCTCATTTTATTTTTTTTTTTTCAGTAACCCGTTGTAAGCATCCCAAGCGTCTGTCATTCACACTGCTTGGATCAAAGGTCAGCCTAAATGTGACTCTGCACAAAGAACATCATCAACAGGCCCTCGTTGCTGATGTTGTATTATGCACATGTCAGCTGCTGAAAGTTTGCCTTGGGAATCTGTAAACACTTCACTGCATAACTTAAATGAAGGTTAGAACTGTGAGCATTCTTGCACTGCCAGAGTTTCTTACTTACACAGATGTCCATACAGAAACCCATTTTGACTAAATTAAAAGCAGCCATATTTTTGTTTCCTCTGAAAAGTCCTGTTTACTTATCTGTCGTTTCAACACTGAGAATACAAACTCCTGAGAAAGATGCAACTTCAGTGGGAAGAACTGGAGTGCAACTCCCATGCAGCTGCCCTGATTAGGGAATGGGATCAGCACAATCTAATATAATGTAGACACAGCCTATCAGAAGTAATTTCTTGTACCAAAGGTCAATTGCTCCTCTGTGATTCTGACACTGCAGTCTTGGTCTAGAAGTTGGTGCTGAAGCCATTGGAGATCATTATGCCTTTCTGGCACTTTCTCCATTCCCATGTGGAGTTTTCCTTCTTCTCAAGAAAACAGAAAAAAAAAATAGTCCTTGCAATCAGTAGTGACTGCTCTGAAGCTCCAACTTCTGCAGTGCTGCCTCCCTGCTTCACTCTAAATTTGTGTAACTCATGGTCAGTGAGACTAATGGTTTTAGATACTTGGCAAGATCAAGCCGTAGTGGCTGCCACTTGTAAAATTAAGACTATTTTGAGCAGCCCCTTGAACATCATAGTCATGCTTCTTCCTGGCTATGTAGTGCCTGCACTTCTCTGCTGTGCTCCGTAGATCCTGCATTGGGATATCAGGTTTATTGGGCCCTTGAGTTCGAAGTTTTATTTCTCCTCTTACAATCTCATACTTGGCCATGATGTTCATCCAGCCAGACTGTAATCTGCTTTGCAGAGAGCTGCAAGAATCACTTACACGATCAGCTGCTTGACAGCACACTCCTGCACTACACAGAACAAGAAAAACATCCATCTAAAGAAAAACTAAGGAGAATTTTAGATAGATAGATGCAACTTTTCCACTGAAATTCATCCAAAGATCCACCGTGAGCTGGACTCTCTGTTTTACTAAGTGGATACAGCTCTGCTGACGTCAGTGGATTTGCAGCTGTTCACAACAACACGAATTTGGCCTTGGATCTAGCAATCTTATTGTTTGCAGGGAGGAGAGAGAAGGGTTGTTTGTTTCAGATAAAACTGGGTCAGAGATTGTGTCACAGCCCTGCTCACTGCCTGGTGGAAACCAGTAAAGCCCCTATTATATTCCAGTAGCACTGAGGAGCCACTAACACACTGCCACAGCTGAATAAGGGCGATATCATAGGTCAGTGTGTAACAGGCACAGACTTTTACATACTCATAAAGACTTTTATTGATTTCCTTGAATTTCAGATGATTTTATGAAGAGATAATACACTACTGAAAGCAGTCATACCATTCCCATCATCCGGGCAGCACGTACTGGGCACCATCTGGGCTTGGATACAGACAGATTACTGCATCCTGTAACCTCCTGTCTAGTGAGTCTGTCAACCCTCTCTTGGTCACCTCCTCTGTCAGCCTCCAGGGGTTCACCTATTTGTGCCAAGGATCGGGTTCAGCATGTCCTAACTGCATAATCTTGGCTCATGCTTTTGAGAGAATTGTGAGTTTGTTAACAAAAGCTGTGAGAAAGTTGAGGGAAAAGGAAGGGAAAATTACAGGTAGAGGTGTTGAATAGGGGTAATTAAGAGGCCCAAGAAAATCCAAGAGGAAGAACACTAAAAAGGAAAGGCAGAAAATATTATAGGTCAGGAAATACAGAGATACCACTGTCACTGGAGGGCTCCGTGGAACATGGCAATCCAGCCACCCTCGTGATTGCTCCAGAAAGCACTGACTACAGAACAGCTTCTTTTAATCACCATTCTTTCAAATCCAGCTTCTTCCTACCCACAAAACAAATGTGCAGTCAAATGAACATGACAAATACATCAGTGTCATTATAAGATGATTTCTCAAAGCTAGTTTCTCCCAATAGCACATGCATTATCAACACCAATGATCCCTACTCCTCCAGCAATCACTCAGCATCCAGGCTACTCCCAGGCTCCCACCATTGTCCCATGGAAAACCTCCAAAAACCTCAGCCTGATGAGTGACTGGACAAAGAAGAGTTGAAGGGGTGCAATGATTTTACCATAAGGGGCTAGGTATTTAATTTTCTTCAGGTAAATGCTGAAAAGACAGAACCTGCCTGTGTAGTGCCTTCACTTTGCTAACTAACCAATGTTTTCTGGGTTTCCTTCTACAGCCCTTATTCACCCTGGGTCCTGTCAATTCCCAGGAGAGTGGATGAAGTTCAGCTCACTCTTGTGCTAGTCCCATATGGCAGAGGTGTGTGGAGACTGACAGGACCTATTCCAGCAGTAGGACGGAGCAACAAGAATAACAAGAAAGCGTGACCATCATACTGGGTCCTGCTGACTGCAGGGATGGACTCCACAGTCCTTCACTTGATGCATCAGGTCACACAAAAGGATCTTTCTCCTTCTGAGCAAGGTGTTCCCTTGTTTCTATTTTGTGAGACCCTCTATCCCACACCTGCACCAAAGAGGCTCTAGCATATATTTATCTCTTCTCGAAGCTTTCTTTTCTTGCATTAGTTCTCCCATACCTCTCAGAGTGGGAGAACTTAAAACTGTAGCCAAGGGTTTGAGACAGACCGCAAGCATTAAGCCCATGTATCAGTGGGAATTTGTGAAAATCTATTTTTTAATAGTATTTTCATAATACAGAAAGGTACACAGAAAAAAAGAACAATCCACACAAGTTTTTGAGTGTTATCTTACCTGCCAAATCCACAGATGAGTTCTTCATCTGCTCACATTAACCCTCAGAGAGTATCTTTTACATTCAGACATTCAAATAAGTTTTTAACAAGGAATAAAAATTTTACGAGTCTTAAATGATCACAGGTTAACACTTCTTAACATAATCCAGAATAAACTCTCCCTGAAATGGCATTTTAATCTTCGTGTGATGTTATTCTAGCTTTTAACGTCAACAACTCAACATTATTTCTTACTGTCATAAAAAACCAGATTGCTTCTAAGGCCGTTGGACAATTATGTGAGTAACATAATACTGTTTATAATTGGATATTTTAGATGGATGTACATGGCTTTGTTCCAAAGGAGGTGCCTCAGTTGTAGATCTCCTGAGGATGACTCACACATTGTTTCCTTGAAGGCATCCCCTTCCAGACAGCATTTGGAGTGGAAAAATACAATTTGCTTAAAAACATATATATAGAACTATCATTTACATAATATATATTTATATAATTGTTGGGGGTTAGGTTTTGTTCCTTTTTACTCGAAAGAATTTTTTCCCCATAAGTTACCAAGGAGACTAAATGTCGTACTTAAGACTATTTAACAAAATAAAGGGGTGGTCGAAGCTCGGAGGGGGGTGGGGGTTTGAGGCGGGTAATGGGCAGAACTTCAGGCAGGCTGTCTGGTTTTCGACATTTGGGGAGAAGGCACAGCTGGGTTGGTGCTCCTGTTGGAGGATTTCACTGCAGTCCAGTCTTGGGAAATCTGCCATAATCTACTTGCCCTGGAATTCTGAGCTCCTCTGCCGCCCTGCGAGAGCTGGGCCAGCCCTGCCCCGCCGTTGTGGTTCCATCAGCACTGCTCGTCTGCTACAGAGTGACCCTGCACACCCTGCCCCTGCTGGGGACACCCTGCCCTGCTGGGACACCCTGCCCCTGCCCTGCTGGGACCCCCTGCCCCTGCCCTGCTGGGACACCCTGCCCCTGCCTGCTGGGACACCCTGCCCTGCCGGGACACCCTGCCCCTGCTGGGACACCCTGCCCCTGCCCTGCTGGGACACCCTGCCCCTGCTGGGGACACCCTGCCATCCCAGCTACCAGCCCGAGACTTTTCCACAGTTCCCAGCTTAGTGCTCTGAGGATCCTGCAGAGGCACCGAGACCAAACTGCCCTGGGTTTTTTGTGAAGCAAAGTCCTCAAAGTTCTTGGTACTGTTTTTGTCATCAGTGCTGTAGTTGTTTGGGGTTTTGTTTGTTTGCTTTGTTATACATACTAGTAAAGAACTGCTATTTCTATTTCCAAAATCTTTTGCCTAAAAGCTTTTATCTGAAAAAATTATAATCGGAAAAAGGGTGGTGGTGGTGGTTTACATTCTCCATTCCAAGGGAAGCTCCAGCCTTCCCTGGCAGATACCTGTCTTCCCAAACCAAGACAATAATTTATACCTGTATTGATAATATATAGAACTATTGTTGGGGCATAGAGGCTATGAGGTCGTTTAAGTGATGGTAGAATTCAACATGACTATGAAGGCAGTTTTTTAATTTCCTCTTTTGCTGCTATTAAAAAAATCACATTTATGCCCTGCTAAGAGCTTTTCTTATATGACAGCAATCTTTTCTTCTCCTTTTTTTGTGTGTGAACAAGAAGTAGCTAATTGACTTAGTCAAATAGAAGGGCCTGAGTAATTCCCCTTGTTCACCCTGGGAAATCTGTAAAAAGTTGTGAATCAGAACTGCTGATACCAGCCTTTTTTTTTTTGCAACCCTTCATTGGTAGGTGAAAACTCATGGCATAAACTTTGCCCAGCTGTTGGTATTACACTCCTTTTCTGTACCTCAGTTTAGCTATGGGTAAAGCTCACAGAGACAGTCTTAGATAAAGCCAGTCCTTGGTGTCACTATTTCTACATTGCCCTGCATGTTCCTACCTGAAAAAAAAATAGATTTATATTGCAAATAGACACACTCACAGAGTTTATTTACAGATTTTTACTGGAAGGTCAGATAATGTTTATTATTTGGCTGACAACAAATCTCTGAACTGATGGAACCCTTGTTGCGGAAAGACTGATGTTCTCTGTAACTTAACACAGCAGTTTTACCCATCCATTTGAACTTTTGCACAAACAGTTCCACTACTCTCTGATTCAGTTTCCAGCATGGAGGTTAACCTACTGAGAGCTTAAACAAGTCCAGACACTTAAGCACATACTGCCTGAATTCCCCTACTTAGCAAGAGGATTATTAACAGTCTTGGAGAGACATCCCTAAGAGGGGCTATTTAGGTGTAAATAATCTTTGCTGCTAGGTTTCTCCCAAGACTAGTTCTCAAATGGAAAGCACAGCTCTTGGCAGGAACTGGGGTTGTTAGAACATGCTAAAGGGGAGAACATGCTAGTAGAAGACAAGGCAATATCCTATTTCATGTTGTCTCTTTAAGGTTATGTGCAGGGGGGACATGGGCCACTGAATAACCAAATCAATATGATTCCAACAGAAGCTGTTTGTTGTTTACATGACATGGCAGATATGGATTCTAGGTCTACTGTCCACATGTGCACACATGTTTCGGCTGGCTGAGCTGCTTCTTCATGAGGCAGGCACATCCCTCAGGACATCCAGTTGGTCAAGCGTCCATCCTCAGGTTGTGATTCCTCTGTCTAGGGTTTACATGTTTTGCAGACATTTTCTCAGACTCTCTTCTTATTTTTGATCCTGTTGTTTTCTCAGTAACCTTGATGAATTCCTGAGAGCTCTAACAACAAAACTGCAGGTGGTTTGATAATATTACTCACAATCAGTTTAGCTGGCGCATCACAATGGCCTGTTATACAGATACATTGCTACAGTTACGGTATTTCAAACTCACTAAAAAGAATGTATGTTTAAGTATTCATCAAATTGATGTCCACGAACTTAAAGCAATAAAATCAAGAGGATTTTTCTTTTCAATTCATTCCACTGTACAGGTTTTTGGTTTTTTTCCAAATTCTATGCTTATTATTCCTTGCAACAAAAATCTCCCTTGCTAGGGTTGCTTGCTTTTCCCTCTCATGGGCAAGGAAGTCTAGGCCATTTTCCAGTATCCAGAAATTTGTCAGCAGGTTCAGGCTCTTCAGGCCCAGCCCCGGGCAATCTCTCATGGGTCACAGAGGGCAGGAGTCTGTGCTACCAGCACATGGCAAAAGCAACCCCAAATCCTTATACTTCACAGATGGGCTTGCTATGTTCAGCTGCTCTACTGCTATGTTGGTACAACCCATGCTACACTAGTTACTGAACTGGCTTTAGGACACATCAAATATTTTTTCCCTTGACAAAGGGACAAAGAAATGGGCTGAATTGGAAGCATTGCAGACAGCCCGAGTATTAATTGTTCTTCAGAGCGGAAAATCTAAATGAAGGAAAAGGTCTGGAATTAGTTCCAAATGACACCAAAGCCCAGGAAATGCATTCATTTCCAGGAGATGTTAATGACTTTGTGTAACACCTCCTGTGGCAGAATTACCCACTGGCTGGGCTCAGGCAAACAGCAATACAGGGAATCCTCTGCTTTCTGTGTCTTGTTTACTTTATCTGTTCCTGAAAGGAGATTGTTTTCCGAGTTTTCATTTGTCACAGTCACTGCCTTTGGCTGGGTCTGGCGATACATCACTCCACAATAATCTAAAATGGAAATGCTGGCATGACAAAGGACTGCTGCCTGACAGAAGGCACGTCCTGTCCTGGCTGCCAGCACAAAGCAGCCTGTCACGTCCCCAGCCTGACCAGTGAAGTACAGAGGAGTTAAATTATAACAACAGCACAATTAAACAGCATTAAATTCGGCTTGGGAGAATGCAGGAGGCACACTTTCAAAACCAAATACGTCTCGCTGGAAGATCTTCCCTCATCCAAACTGTTGGAGCCCTAAGCATGCAGACTGGCTTCAGCGTCCTGACCACCCTCCCCCAGGACTCCTGCTGGCTGCCCAGGGACCACAGCTCCTTGTCACCTCAGCTCCTTTGATGACCACTGGATCCTCAGCAAGTCCTGTCACAGCCTGGCTCTTCAGACGTGGGGGAAGGCACCCGGCCCTAGAAGGGATTCATATGCCAGGATGGGGGCTCCTCCACAGCTGGCTCCCTCCTGGGGCAGCTCTGCTCTTCCTGTTCCCTGGCACAAATGTGCTGCTTTCAGATAAGCATTACTGCTTGGGTGCACAAGGAGTAAAAATTACACAGCACACACAGCAGCTACACAGAGTGAAAAGTGACAGTTGCAGCTTCAATTGTAAATTATTTCATGATCCAAGTTTTCAAAGGGGACCTTAATCTTTAATGCAAAAAGGGAAAAAACCCCACACCTACCTTACATCATGAATAAACAAATAAAGTATAAATCCATTTTAGTCTGTCTTCCCTTTGCCTTGAGAAAGTTTTAACTTGACAAAGTTTTAACGCAACTGATGCATCTGTCAGAACAGAAGATTTGGGATGCCAGGGGATATTGTAAACCATAGTTCACATCATGGTAAGAAAACAAGAGTTTCCTTTCATTAGCATTGAAGGCACAAGTTTAAAACGTGAGAGAAAGAAAAAAGCGAAGAATTTCATTTAAAAAAAAAAGAAATACAGCCATGCGCAAAGGGTGCTTGGATTCTAGAAACAAGCAGTGAGAAAGTTTCCATTGAAAACATTAAAACAGCTCTCCAAGGAAAGAAATCAGAAGGAGCTCTAGTAAACTGTAGAGGAGAGAGTATCCTGGAAATACTTCAAACATGAATAAACTGTTCAGACCAAGTTCCCCTCGTGCTCTGGCACAGCTTAGTGGGAGAAGACATCCTTGCTCAATAGAGGACACTGGCACCCAGTAAGATCCTGCACCTGAGAAGACCAGCAGTTAAGAATGTACTAGTCAAAACTGGAATATTGATTTCAGGAAGTCTAAGTTCTCCCATTGCTCATGGGAGTACAAGGAAATAAACCTTTGATCTTCTTAATGTACACAGTAAGGCACCCTGGCTAATGTGGTGATAAGCTCATTTTCTCCTTGAAGTTTATGTCTCTTGTAAGCATCAATGCTATGACTTGTCCTGGCACTCCTTCTGGCATAACAGTTTAAATTCCTGTATGTAGCTGGATGGAAAAAAAAAAAATGAATGCTCTGGAATAAACAAAGAACAGCCCTGAGGTTGTTTTGTAAAAAAACCAAAAAAATCTGGGATGGGCTAAGATAAAAAGCATCAGAAACATTACAATTTGGTAAATATCTTGCCACTGTGTTACCTGAGACCTTAATGCAGTTCACTTCAAAAAGTTAAACCTGCTGACAACCCCTGGTTTAATACTGTCCCAATCAAGCATCTATTTTCTTCTTTGATGTCCTATTTCCATTAATCCAGTAAAGTCTCATCTGAGCATTTGGCATTGATATTTCTGCTCTCTGCTGTGACAAGTTGGTTTGTATTTCTCTAATCCACTGAATACAAATCGATGACTAACTCAAGAGAACTGGTTTCTAAAGCAATGTCTGCTAGATGCATAATTTGGGCCTCATCTGGGCAATCTTTCTTTTGTGCCACATATGCCAGCTCCTCTTCAGTCAACATGCGCTGAATGAAGCCTGCTACCAGTCCCAAGTCACAGGTTTCTGTCTGATTTCACAGCTTCCCCTGGAGTGCTGACTGTGCTCGTGACAGCAGCACTGCCTGTACCTGTCAGTCACCCACCTGGGTGAGTGCAGGGCATCCGACTGTGACAGGAGCTGGCCAAAGGCATTTGAGTCTCCCACTGTGCTACTGACAGAAATGAGATGATAGTAGTGCTAAGTGTCATAATAGAATGCAATCTTTCAGAGAGCATCACAGTGCTTTTTAAGCAAGGTGACTTGGCGTGGTATGGATGAGGGAGTCCTGATCTCTGTGAGAAGAGTGCAGCATTCTTTTGGCAGCTTTCTTTTCAGGGCAAAAGTGGCACTGCAAGTCAGTATGAGACGTTCTCTCCATCCAGCACAACCCTCCCATTCTCACTCCTGTTCCTACAAGGACCCACAGTTTTCCTCATCTTCCCTGTCTTCTCAAACACATACACTTTGCCCACTAAAGGCAAAGGCACTACAGGCAAGACAGTGGGAAAGGAAAGGAGGGGCCTTGCAATCAGTGCTGCTTCATCTGAATGAAGAAAAGGCATATAGAGATGGGTTACTAGTCACAGGCTCAAGGGAAAAGACACAAAACTGCAACAATAAAAGGTGAATTCATAGCCTGGCTGCAGATTCCATACATGTCATTGTGCCATAACTCATGTCCAGGTGTTAGAAAGATAAATCCCTTGTAGGTAGAATTGCCTTGTTAAAGTTGAGAGCTTGAGATGCTTTAATGATCTGGGGGAGGTTAACAAAGCCTAAGGGACAAGGATTTATCACTGAGAGTGGACACAAAAGATGCAGAACTCCGACATTTGGCAGAATCCCCAAGATAAGGGAGAAACTAACAAAACCAACTCAGCAACTGTGCTGAAACCAGCTCTGACTGGGTAAAAGGTAATTTCAGCAGAGGGATCTCCGACCACTGACCCAAGAAATGCAGGAATCAAAAGAAAAGAAAGACTGGGCATGCAGACTAATTAGCACAAGAAGTGAGGGAATCCTTAACCATAAAAGAGGGAATACTAATTAATAAAAGAATGAGATAACTTGTAGCCAATGAACAAGTTAGTTAAGGCCTTTGTTTGCTAAAATGTATAGATAGCAAAAAGTTTTTGTAGTCATAGTGCTGGCTTTGTGGATTTCCCACCCTCTTCTGTGCAAAACTGTAAATAAATTTACTCTGTGTGTGGATGGACTGGCCTCTTGCACAATGGGTGAAAGAACTGATTTTGGTGACATTAAGAGATATCTCATATATTCACATTCAGAACTTCTACGTCTTGTCTTACTTTGTGAATCAGAAAAAAAACAAGGCACAGTTGAACTGTTACCACTTATAAGCAGTATATAACAAATTATTAATGCCAAGTAACTGAGTAGCCTTCCTCCTACCCAAAGAAGCACATGTGCCCCAGAGAGGAAAAGATGCTGTAAATATCCTTTCATTCCCAGGCTAGCATAAAGAGCTGAACATGTTACCTTGTTTCATTCCGGATGTGTACTGCAAAGTCAGGACTTGATAATCTTCTTGTTTCAGTACAATATGTTTATTACTTCAGCTTCTTGATGGAAGGATCTCTACTACAAGTATGCATTACTAAATACCACAAGTGTGTTTAGTAAACATTCCAGGATATCTATCTATTTTGCACCAGTCTGTTTAGCAACATTAGCTGATGGCTTAAAATGTAATTTGATACGTTTTTGAAACCACAATGGATGCGATATTGTTTGTGTCAGGCCAATGGTTTTCCTGTCATGAGCATTATAGGATAATCCTTTTCTATTTTTTATTTTAACTTCAGTTTAACTTCAGAGGGATAAAATATCATTAAACTATTGGTGTTTGTAGAGTGCTTCAATAATATCAATGTGTTTAGAAGAGACATGGTACATTGCAACACTTTCATTTGTATTAAATCTGTTTACAAACTTCCTATTCATTTGAATTATTTTAGTTTAATTTCTCAGCATTCACAATGACCTAACTCTTCTTTTCAGTCCTTGCATTAATATTTTGAGTAAGAGATTCCTGTCCCTGAGATTACTGTCCCTGTATTTTCTGCCATCCCTTAAAGATGGTGATTTCTTGGTCTTGAAATCTAGTACCTCTACACATTTGGAAGTTTTTTCATCATAACCTGTTCTTCTTGCATTTGTTTAATTACACATGTCAGTGCATGTATGCGTATGTATCCCAACTAAAGATGGACATGGAACTGTTGGAGCAAGTCCAGAGGAGGCCACAAGGTTGGTGAGAGGATGGGAGCACTTCCCCTATGAAGTCAGGCTGAGAAAGTTGGAGTTGTTCAGCCTAGAGAAGAGAAGGTTACATGGAGACCTCATAGCAACACTCCAGTACCTGAACAGGGCTTACAAGGAAGCCAAAGAGGGACTCTTCATCAGGAACTGCAGTGATAAGACAAAGAATACTGAGGAGAAACCGAAAGAGGGGAAATTTAGGCTAGATATTAGGAATAAATTTATTACTGTGATGGTGATGAGATATTGAAACAGATTTCCCAGGGAAATCATGGATGCCTCAAGCCCCAACCAACCTTGGCAGTGCTCAAGACCAGGTTGCGTGGGGTTCCGATCAACCTGATCTAGTGGAAAGTGTCGGGACTAGATGATTTTTAAAATCTCTCCAACCCAAACCATTCTATGGTTCTATGTACACACAATAGCTGGTTTTCATCAAGAAGGTGGATAGCATCTTATCTGATATAAAATGTCATTTTTTAATGCTGAAAGCATTTCAATTTAAAGTAAATCTAGAACTTTCTCTCACAGCATGCCAGCTTCTTATTGGTAGGGCAACTGCTCCCACCTGCCTTGGTATCATGCTCTGCTCCCAGCTCAAAATTCCGTTTGGAGCAGGTGGCTCTTGCTGTTCCCTCACAAGCTGTCCATCTTGTACAATGGTCTGGAGTAGTGCAAACATCATGAAAGAAAGTGGCTTTGTGGTATGCTGTCCTTTAGAGAGTACAGAGGTTCCCCACATCACAGGTTACCCGCAGTGTCAAACCCCACTGAAGCTGCTCTCAGAATTTGGGTACGGCCGACCCCTCATTTGAGCCTGATCTGGATATGGGCATCATGTTAGCTGCCTTCCTGGGTTACAGGCAGCTCCCTGGGTATCTCCTATACACTGATGCCAGTCATTAGGTCAGTAATGCTGCCCACTGCACAGAGCAGTACAAAGGGAGGCACAACACCGAGTGCTGTCAGGGTCTGGAAATGCTCAAGTGCTGTTTCTCAGCATAAAGGGAACCAGCAGTAAAATCTCTGCTAAAAAGCAGCTCCCCAGGGAAAGGAGGGGCAGACCTCTGGTTTTATCTTTCCTCACTACACCTCGTGTCAGCAAAGGATCTGACCTCTGGAGCAACAAGCTGAACTCCTTAACCTGGCCAGTTAATCTTCCAGAACATAGCAGTGCCCTCGGGACCCAGCAGAGATATTTATCCTCCCAGCACAGCTATTTCTGTGTGTCCCACGGAAAAAGAAGGCATGTTACGATTACCTTCAAGATGAAATTAAAACTCCATAGGTAAACTCTTTATACTGCAAAATCTGAAAATGGCCAGCAGTACATTCCCAGTTTGCTCATTTTTTTACTGTTACATGATAAAATCTGGAAACTCAAGTGATGTCTGTGTCAGTTTTGTTTATTTCAGTGAAGCAAAGGTCAAGTGCATTAAAATTCTTACAGCTTCCGTGTAGCAGCAATTGTTAGATGGCAGAACCACAGAATATCAAAGTCCATTTTTTAAAATCTCACCATCCAGCACATGATATCAGGAGTAAAGTGGCTCATTCCTTTCATTAATAAAAGAGCCTCATGTTACTTCTGCAGGAATCTCTCTCCCTTCAAGTCACGGCATTAAGCTGCTCAACGCCTTGTTATCCGCGGAATTAAAACTGGGAACATCACACAAATGCACAAACAGCAAACTCACACTGTGTTATTGCTTTGGCTGTCACTATCCTATTCAAAAAACGAGAATCAAAGCACCAAACATTTTGGTATTATTTCTGGAAGAGGGGTGCCTTGCCGTTGTCAGGACAAAGCGGTTTTCTTCCAGATCACGTTTGTTTCCTTAGGCAGCCCACGTGAGACCGGGACACCCGTCGCCAAGGCGGGACGAGATCCCTCCAGCGGGAGCTGCGGGAACCATTCCCCGCCTCGCTCACCCCCACGGGGCAGAGGAAGCTCCTGCAGCCCTTGAGCAGGGCAGCCCCATGCTCCCGGGCAGGGGGGCACGGCCGGGTGTCCAGCAGCACGGCCAGACCCGGGGGCTGCGGGCGCGCGGTCACGGACCGGGATCGCGGCTCCCGGGAACGATCCCCGGCCCGCGCGGGACCGGCCTTGGCCACGCCCCCTCGGCAGCATGGCCCCGCCCAGGAGCCCCCGGGCCCCGCCCCCGACGGAGGGGCGTTCTCCCAGGAAAGCCACGCCCCCAAAGGGCCGCGCCCCTCCGGATGCCGCGCACGCGCTCCCCACGTGCCGAGCCCCTCCCCGCTCTTTGTTTACCCCGCGTGGGGCCGCGCGCCGGCCGATGGCGTCATCGCGCCCGGCCCCGCCCCCCGGCCGCGTCCGCAGCGGCGACGGCGGCGCTCCGGTGCCGGCCCGCGTCCCTCCGGCGTCCCTCCGGTGCCCCTGTCCCCGCCCTGTGCCCGCACACGCTGCGCGCCGCCCGGCAGCCGGCGGGCGCATGTTCCCGGGCGGGGTCGGTGCGCCGGCGGTGAGCGCGGGCGAGTATGGCCGCGCCCGGCTCGGAGAAGAGCAGCAAGAAGAAGACGGAGAAGAAGCTCGCCGCCCGCGAGGAGGCGAAGCTGCTCGCCTCCTTCATGGGCGTCATGAACGCCATGCGCAAGCAGGTACGGGAGGCGCCGGCCGGGGCCGGGAGCCCCGTGCCGCCCTGAGGGCACGTCCCGCGCGTTTCCCGTCTCTTGGGCCCGGCGCCGGGGAAAACCCTCCGGGCCCGGCGCCGCCGTGCCTCGCGGTCTCCGGAGCCGCCCAGCGACGGGGGCGAGCTCCCCGTTCATTTGCGCCGGCTCCTTGTGCGTGCTGGAGGCTGAAGACGCCGTGGATCTGTTTTCCCTTATCTGATAACGCCTTGCGTGCGGTAGGGCAGGAGTGCGGCTGTGATTGAGAGATGGCCCCGTGTCTCCGCTTGGAGCATTCACGGAACCCTTGTCGAAGCGGAGCCTAAAGGCAGTGAAAAGGCGCTGATGCTGGATTTTTGACCAGAAACTCTTCTCTGAACGATACCCTGTGAACAGCGAAAGTGTAGCAGGAGGAGAGGGATGAGTAGAACCATTATTTTGTTTCAAAGGTGGCATTTTTGTCTTGAATACCTCTGGCCATCGCATTAGGAAGCCAGTGGCAGTGTACGAGTTTGGTGGCTTCATCCAGCCTCAAACTGTGAACTCTTGGGCTGATCAGCTTCCATGGTCAATAGTTTAGTGGGAATTAAAGGTGACTCCTCTGTTTACCAATCGAGCAAGAGTGCTAACCAAAACTGCAGTCATACAAGTGCTTTTCAGTTGAGCTGTCCAAACTGAAATACTCATTTGTAATTACTTTTTATAAAAAGTATTGAACTAATGGTACAAGAACAGAAGGATGATACGTGTAACTCCTTGCATAGGAAGAAATCTTTCTTCTCAGAGGAAGATCTAGATTGATTGTGGAACTTTGGTTTGTTTAAAAACAGTGATGTGTAGCCAGAGTTAAAGCTGACTCTGAAGCCAGAACATGTAGAGGCTTCACATTTGGCACTGTCATGTATTGTATCTTCTAGGGTTTAGTTTCTTGTCCTCCCGTGTTAGTCTTTCCAGAGGCTCAGTCCAGCTTTTAATGCTGTCTGCACCAGCAGTCTGGGTCCTTACCTCACAAGGATAGGTGTTGGTTCTGCTTTTCTCTAGCACTTCAGCCCTGTTCTTCTCTCACTAATAGACAGTCTGTTCTATTGTCTGCATAAACCATTTCACACAACTAAGCTCTTATGTATGAAAAACTATTTTTTTTCAGTGACTTCAGGTAGTAGAGTTAAGACTTAAAGCCTGTAATCTATGTTTTTTTATGTAGGCTTTCTTTCTGATCTAAAAGTGTAAACACATTCCAAGATGTGGCTGAATTCATAACTTGATTCCTCAGTGTTTAGTTCATACCTCTGCCATTGTTTAAAAGGGAATACCAGCTGCTGTTATGATTTGTAAGTAGATCAAGGAGGTATTCCCCTCCTGTAGATATATGCAGTCCCCAGCACAGGAATTCACAGTGCTTTACCCTGTCCCTGTTCCAGTGTGTGGTACCACACAGCTCTGTGTAAGTGCCTCATCTTGCAGCATAGTGGAGTGCCAGCTCTCACGTAGCTATGAGCCACTCCAAACAAGGAGTGAGAGCATCAGGATTAAGTGCTGTGAAGTTTGTGTGTACTTCTGATTCAAGTTCCATAATCTGTTATGTCTGGGGAGGTGAAGCTCTGAGTTTTGCCTGCAAACTTCTCATCAGGTGAGCGTTACATATCCCACACAGTGCTGACTGGTCCAGAAAATCTTGCAAATTTAATGAAACTCGTGCTTCTTTTAGGAGTTGTTTGTAAGAGGAGCTCAAGTATTACTGAGGGAGTAGGGGAAGGTGTGATTGTACAGGATAAATATGGAAAGTTAGCAGTAGCCAGAGGAAAACACCAGTTTCAGCTCATTAGTTGTGCTAAAGCTGTAAGAGATTTGTTGTCAGCTCTTTCCTCCTTGTATTTTGATAAGTCAAGAACTATGCTGTAGTTACAAAACCTGAATATGAGTTAAAATTTCCTGTGATGGAAATGTCAAGGTGTACGTGGCACTCTAGATGTTTAGCTCATTAGTTTAATCCTGTAGGAATCTAGACAGATGGGAACTTAATGGGAGCTCATTTTAAGGAGGCTGCTTTTTTGTGTGAGCTGGGATGAAGGGATCCTCCATGAGTATGGGAGTTTAGAGTAAACTATGGACACACATGTGCACTCAGTACAGGTGAGATGTTGTGGCCAGGTGTGTTTAATGCTTGGAGGACTTGTTGCTTGTCTCCAGCATTGGTGACCCACATCTTCATGGGTTTTCCAGAGCTATTGGAAACCTGTGCATGAATCATTTGTTGCAACATTGCAGCTCAGTGGAGGTCAGCCAAGAATGAAGTCACTGGGAATGAAGCTGGGGTAGAGCTGCAAGGTGTTGCTGAACCTGTTATTAGGAAGGTGAAGTGCCCTGCAGAAGCTGAGGCTTGGGTGTGTCCTTTGGTCACCACCTGTTGCATCATGGAGGTGACCCAGTGACAGCAGTGAGTCCTTCTGGACAGAAGTGCAGAAATCCTCAGAAGGGCATTAGTTGAAATGGGACTGTCCCATCCAGGAACATCCCAGGGAAAGAAGTTAAAATGATGGTCTGTTTCGGTTGGCAAATGCACCCAGAGGGGCCTTAGAACATCTGAGGTGTTTCAAATGCTGAGCTGAGGCATTTAATGTGTCTTAGAAATGCAGTGTGGAGCTCAGGCAACAGTTGCAAGTCTGGGCAAAGCTTGGCCATAGGATTTTATGGTATGTTGTGCTGCTAGTTTGCAATGCTTGTTTTGAACCAGAAGTGTTAGAAATTTCGGCTTTTAAAGTTTCCTCTGAAACTTTTCCAGAATGGTCTCTTTATTTGTTGTTGTTTCAATCCTAAGTGGTTTAAAACTGCAAAGGAAGCTATGTATCACCCCCATCTAACTTCCATTTAGATAATATTTTTGAAATCATTAATTATATTTTTGTACAATATGTGCTTTTGAATGTCCTGTAAAAAAATTTAAACAGGCATGTTTAAAGGCATTGTAAATGTAGTTTATCAGCCCTAGATAATATTGTCTCCATGTGGAAAACACTGTTGCACTTCTAAGTATGTATTTCCCACAGTAGAAATGTTCTTTTCTGAGGCTGGCCTTGGGATGGGTGTACATAGAGGTTTTTGAAAGCAGTTCCATGAACTTAAGATAATAGTCCAAAATTATTTCCTATTTTTTGAGGAAACAGTGCTGCTCAGTTTTTCTTTCTTTCTTAATAGATAATTATAATTAACTGTAGTATGATATGCATTTATTTCACTCAATATGTTCTTGGAAGAGATAGCATTTCAGTATCTATTCCAGTTATGGGGTTTTTTTACCCTAGTCCCTCCTGACAGCTTTTATAAGTTCTGTTGCTTTCCCTTCTCCTTCTAGACCATGACTATTCACATGTAGGGAAGAAACTAGCTGCCTACATATAAACAGCAAACAAATGAGAAATAAATTATGTTTTGTTTGGAAGCTAGATGCTCATCAGGTATGACCAGTCAAACCCTTCCACAGAAGTGGTATTTTTTGATACATTTTCTTTAAATGCTCCATTGAATGCTTTAAACTCATTCATCACTTTGATTCCAGTTAGGAAATAGGATGGCAGTCTTCAGGTATGAGGTTCTGTAAATTTTTTTGAAAATCAGCAGGGGAGTAGAGGAGAGCCTCTGATAGATGAAAGAAGTGCAGTATAAATGCAGCCCCTACTAGATGCTGCAGTGCCCACATTATTGTAGGGCTGATGTAAAAGCTACAGGAGATATTTGAATCATGTTATTTGTGACCATCCTGTACAAATTCATGGGTAAACTGATGTTTACTAGTTTTTTTAGGCTACTGAACTTTGACTTTCAGAAAATCTTTCTATCACATAATGCTCTTGAGTTGTGTGTGTTACAAAAAGCAATGAATTTCCATAAGCTGTTTTAAAAGAAATATTGTTGAAATATTTTCAAAAATGCTGATTTTTGTCTTTTTTCCCCTCTGATTCAGAAAACTCTTTGTGATGTCATTCTTATGGTTCAAGAAAGAAAGATCCCAGCTCACCGTGTTGTGCTTGCTTCAGCCAGTCATTTTTTTAACTTGATGTTTACTAGTAAGTCTTTTGAAAATTAATTTTAAACTTTCATTATGATATCCTGTTATATTTTTCTGTCAACCTGTTTATCTCTTGAAAGTGATCAATTTGAGGGACAAGTGTAAGTGAAAATTTCTCATTTGGTGTCCTTCCTCCATTCATCTCTGTTTGCCCCTCTCCTCATTTTCCCTTTAACTCTCTTTTGATCAATTAAAGTGTTACTTCATATATAAGCTCTCTTAATAACAGGTGCCTGTACGCTGCATTAGAATTTATCCTCCTTCCTTAACCTGAAAATTGGGAATTTTTTTTGTCCCGTTACGGAATTTGTCTGCCATTGGGCACTTCTGCACATAAATTGGGCTTTCAGAGGTTTAGTGGCTGGAGTGGATGATCTTAGAGATCTTTTGCAACCTTTGTGTGATTACCTTAATTCTGTGATTCTGTAATTCTTTCATTTATGCTTTCTTTAAAAACTCAGTCATGCAGTATCTTATCTTTTGTCTGCCTTACCCATGAATCATAAAATTCCTGTAAAATCAAAATTGAGTGGAAGTAAAATACACATTCATTCCAGTGGTCAGTGGTCACAATCTGTGGGCAAACCTGTGTCTGGGTGTGGGGAGCTTGGAGCTGTTTCCGTTGTTACCAGCCTGGATGTGGAAATGGCTTTTGACAGTGCTAATGTTAACATGGCAGTCAACAGCGTCTAGGATTTTTTCTACTTAACACAGTTTATCATAATTTAGATAGTACAAGGGCGTACTCACACCAGTTATCTTGTTTGTTCCACTGCCTCCTTTCCTGACGTGCATTAGCAATCCTGGGAAAACAACAATCAACTCTGAGCAGTTTTTATCAGGTTACCACTTTGTATAATTGCTTTATTTTTACTGTTTTCAAAACATACAATAACTAGAGTGATTTCTTGATTTAAAGTTTGTCTTCTAATCTGTTTGCAGCAAATATGATTGAATCAAAGTCCTTTGAAGTGGAGCTAAAAGATGCAGAGCCTGACATTATTGAACAGCTCGTGGAGTTTGCTTATACTGCCAGGTAGTTTTGTTGTTTAAAGCTCATGCTGTTCTAGGAAGCCCACCAGTTTTAAATGATAAAAGCTTAAAATAATGCTTCTGTGATTCATCAGTTTTGTTACCATTAAAATTCTTTCCTTTGTTTAAAGCCTGATGTGACTAGACCTTCTATCCTTTTTCCCCCGCTTCCTTTTTATTTAACCAGTAGGAAGCCCTACAGACTAAAGAGAGCAGGTATTTGTCTCCACAAAGCAATTCAAAGCACTTGAAGCTTTTGACTTCACTGTTGGGGTCAAATGATGTTCCCCATGGTTCTGCAATTCAGGTCCTTAGTGATGGTAGTGGGGTCTCTCTTTGTGGTAGTTATGGCACAGAACCATTTCCATGAGTTAGTCCTTCATCTCAAAACAGGCAGGGTTGATAACTCTTCTGTGAACAGTGTTTCCCCCCTATCTCAGCTTGTCCATGTATCTGGGGTTTTTGTGGGTTTTCTTTCTCCTCTTACCCCTCCCCCAACAGAACTCTTGCAGATGGCTAAGATTGTAAACAGTATTTAATCAGCTTTGATGTGACCTATAGATGGCAGGCCTTTCATCTAATGGGGTTAACTCTCATTAGGGAGGCTTTCTCCTTTCTTTTGAGAGGAATCTTCTTGTGTAGTCTGTCAGTGGTAAGAGGCAGTCTGTGTCAACAGCCTATCCCAGCCACATGGTTGTCTGTCCTGATACCCAAGCCCTGGACTGTGGCCTCCATAACTTCTCTTGAAGCACTGCCAAACTGGTTGTTCTGCTTTTGCACTCTGGGCAAATCAGCCAGACCAGTCCTGAGAGAGTTTAGACAGATGTCTCTTTGGGAGTTGAAAATGGTCATTAAAAAAAGTTCTGGGTTTGGGGTTGTTTTTTTTTCCTTTTGTGAAAGTGTTTAATCACATAACTCATAGCAATAGTATAGGACCACACAGGACCTGATAAAGGCTTATTCTTCAGATCCCAGAACTGGTTGTTCCTTGCCCTGCCTGGGTGAAGTGGAGCAATCAACAGCAGTTTGGAAAGGTCATGAAGGATGTGTCCTTAGATTCTATATGAAAGATTCTTGGTAAATAGGAGGGAAATAATTTTGCCTGTTATGTAAATTTGTGTAAGTTGCTTTTTTTATTGCTGCAACTTAGGTCATTTCAGTGATGCTAATTTTACACCTTCTGTTTTGCAGAATCTCAGTTAACAGCAATAATGTCCAGTCTTTACTAGATGCAGCAAACCAGTATCAGATTGAACCTGTGAAAAAAATGTGCGTGGACTTTTTGAAAGAACAAGTTGATGCTTCCAATTGTCTTGGTAAGAGAAATAAACTTAAATTTACTGTTTATTTTTTAACTTTGCTGTATATCGGCAGATAGACAATAGCATTTGGCTGAATCCAGGCATGTAAAAGTAGTTTTTCTCTGAATCTGAGCTGTTGTCCCTTGCCATAGGGTCCACTGACTGTGCAAGGTCTCAGCCAGCTTGGCAGGATGCTGTGGCTTCTTGTTTGTTAGAGAACTGCGTGTGTTTAGTGAGGTGGAGCTTTCAGTTGTTGCTGTACTTGCAGACAGAATTTGACTTATTTGTGACTTACAAAACTAGTATATCTTTTACAAGTATAAGCAGAGTAAGTTTAGGCTATTTTTGTTTCTATTCACTTTTAATTTTGACTGAATGTTGTCATCTGGGCAGGTTTGATACCATGTTCTGTAGCTGTGATGTAAACTTGGTGTTAGAGAAAAGGTATATAAGCAGAACTAAAGTTTTGATGCTTAAGATTTGGGGCACTTTATATAATCAGAAATTTAAGAGAAACTTTTTAAAATTTTTTTTATTGACATTGTTAGGTAATTCCCCTAGTAATATCTCAGTCATATTACAGATGTTTATAGCAGCAATAGAAATATTTTACAGAGTACATCTGAATTAAAGTGACTCAACTACACTTCAGTGCAGTACAGCTGCAGCTCGGAAACAACTGCTGGAAGAAAGGCATTACCTATGGAAAATGCCACTTAGGCTTGCTTTGAGGCATATTTCTGTGGCTTCCCTTAGGTGGAAAATTAATAATGGTCTCTAACACTTGCATACTTTGTTGCTAATTTATTGCAAAAAGATTAAAACAATTTTTCCTTAAGGCATTGTTTTTAAATTGGAACATGTTTTGTGCAGACTCATAAGCAAGGGCACAATTCATTAAAAAAAAAAAAAATTGAAACAGTGGCCTAATCTGAATTTTGAAATTTTGTGATATATGTGGATTTTATTTTTCTAGTTTGCATTTTACTACTCTGAGCAGCTCAGAGTAACTGCAACCTGTATGTTAGTGAGTAGCTTCTACCCCACTGGACATTTCCTCTGTGAGAAGGAAGACTGTGGCATGATGAGAAGTTGCTGCTGAAAAGCTCTGTGGTTGCAGGGTTTTTAATGGCAAAGCTGGCAGTGGTGCTTCTCAGCTGCTGTTGCTGTTTATACCTTTATGCCAACCTTCTGCCCTTCTAGCAACATTAACCTGAGTTGGTCTGCAGCTGACTGTGCTACCTGTATAGAAAGGTCCCAGTTCACCATGACTCTTGGAGGAAACTGGGCTTGGTTGGTGACTGATGCTGCATCAGGTCAGGAGAGGTTGTAAAACATGGATCCAGTTTCTCAAGCTGTTCTGGTCAGATGTGCTTATAGTGTGGCTTGGCTCAGACTTGGTTACGGTACTGTTGTCTGCTTTGTAATTGGGAAAGAAAAAGTGAGGAAAGAGTGCTGGGGAGACAGTTAATGCAGCAAGTGTTGCAGGTTCAGTAGAGATAGGGATCAGCAGCTTGTCCCTGTCTTAGTTTGCCTTGAATTGCAGATGACTTATCATAGCATGTGTTTTAATGGGGGGGGGAAAAAAAGCATGGTAATAAATATTAAACTGAAATTTTAAGTATCACTGAAGCTACAGTAATTTTATTCTATTTAAATATAGTAAAGGTAATTGCAGTTCAAGTTTACAAGGGTTTTTTTTCTTAATTTTCCTTCATAGGCATAAGTGTGCTAGCAGAATGCCTAGACTGCCCAGAGCTGAAAGCCACTGCAGATGACTTCATCCATCAGCATTTCACTGAGGTTTACAAGACAGATGAGTTTCTTCAGCTTGATGTTAAACGTGTGACACATCTCCTGAACCAAGATACATTGACAGTGAGGGCAGAAGACCAGGTGAGATTCCTGTTTCGTAGAACCTAAAAGCACTGAACTTAACTATCTTTGTTTTAATCAAGACCTGGCTTCAGGTATTTAAGTATCTCACTTCTGATGTTCCTAGAGGATATGATGCACACAGTGCTTGCTAAATTGTGGAATAAAAGGTTCATCCTAACTTGGTCTCAACCAAATATTAATAAATATTCACATTTCAAGTTTGGTTTATAGATGTTTTGTTTCAGCAAAGTTGAAGAAAGAAGTCACAGAGGGAATAAACAGAACAGTTTCTTTTGTCAGAATAACTATAGGGCTTCTGATTCAATAGTACATGAGCTCAGTTGTTTGTTTTGTAGTGGTTGGGATTTTTGTGGGGATTTATTCTAGTTTGGGATTTATGTGCTTTTGGTGAAAGTGGACCACTTCAAAGTGGTGAGCAAACTGCACCTTAATGGATGCACATTTCTACCTGAGTGTAGCCTGGCCCATTCTAGTGAGGAATTTTCTGATGGAAACATAACATACAGAAGCCTGGGGAACTGAGGGACTTGGAAGTAAGATGAGTAAAAACACTGAAAGCTACATGCACTGGCAGTGGTGGATTGCTGGAACGCCCTTATTTAGGGACTGGACATAAAACGTTTAGGTGGCTGAAAGGAGCCTGGAGTTCACACAATTAACATTTCTAACCTGTGGTAGAAATTACATCTGCAGCCGTCCCGTCTGGAATGCTTGATTCAGCTTAGAGCACAGCCCTGAATGATTATTTGCCAGCTTGCTCTTCCTACTGCAGGAAAATAGGAAGCATATTGATGTCTCCACTGCAGCCCAGACAGGTGGTTGTAGGCTGGTTGTAGCAGTTGAGTGGTACTTGTAGCTGCTGGGCACTTGTAGCTTCTTAGTCAAAGCTGTTGAAAACAAACTGCACTCTTACCTTTGTAGCTCTGCTGTTCTGGTGCTTGAATTAGGTAACTTAAGATGTGTGGATATAGCATCATGAGTTGACTCATACCTTTGAAGTGCAACAGAGAGATGTTATAGCTGAGATGGTATGTATATCCTCTTGGAAAGGGATATTCTGCTGCCTGTGAATTTTCCAGTGACATTGACCTCCAACAGGCAGAAGAATTGATTTGAAGCATTAAGGTTTAGTTACTTGTCGTATTGTATGGTGATGTAACTTAGGAAAATAAGAATTAGTAATATCAGGTGATTGAATATGGTAGTTGGCTTGTTACGGGTATAAATGAGTAATGTCACAGTTCAACATTCTTGCTGAGTGCTGGGAAAAGTTCAGGTCGTGGGGTAACATTCTCAGAGCTGGAGGTGTCATTTGGCTTGCAGCCAAAATGACATTTAAGATGTACATTCTTGAAGTTGTAGAGGTAAGGTAGGATGGCGTTCTTTAACTTGGCAGCAGTGATAGAAATGTTATGTATTCAGCATGGCATCATTAAAATTTCTTTAGGAAACTGGTAGTGTGCAGTAAGAAACTACAGAAGTTTGACAGTTGTACTGCAAGAATCTTATTTCTCAGGAGCACCGCTAGAAAGTTGCCATTATACTCTAACTTTTGTTTTGGTCTGGAGTGTAGTTATATTTAGCAAAAAGGGAAGGTAGCATTAAGTACTCTGTCCTACTCAATGCTCCTGTTCAAGTAATTCTGTTAAATTTCCTTAGCTGATGGAATTGAGCCTTGAATTATTGTTTTCTTTCCTCTCCCACATTCCCTGGTAATTTTTCAGAGTTACAACTGGGGTGGTCTTGTAGTCCTGAATAATTCTTCCATGAAGTGTCTTTCCATGTTATATCTCAGTTACTCATCACTGTGACCAGTTTCAGCTGCAGGTGTAGGCACTGGCTGTGCTGTTGCTTACAGTGAGGTTGTCCTGCCACTTCAGAGTCCCTGCTACTGGATAAGCTTGCTGCGTCTGAGAGCAGCATGGAAGTATCAGAATATACATGTAATCCTGGAATTTTTTATTTTCTTTTCTTCCTGACCTGGAGGACAATTATAAATAGAGCTGATTTCTTGATTATCTTCCCTGTTCTACCTTCCCTGACCCCTAAGAAAACCCATTATCTTTTCCTGTGAGAAGGAGAAAAAGAGGAGACGGTCTGGTAAATTTACAATAGTTTGCAGATAAAAACTTTGATTTACATGGTCCCCTAAGACACAACAATAGCAATGTGTCTGGATACCCAACATGATAATTTGGTAAGAAAACCAGATAATCACCTCAGGAGACTATATCAAGAAGAATTTACTTCATTTCTGTGAAAGCAGTACTGATGTTATGGCATAGAACTTGGAGAGTATTAGATTTAACCTGGTACAGGAGTTACCAACATAAATGTGAATTGCAGATTCATGTTTTCCATTTGGAGGGAAAAAAGTTAACAGAAGTAGTAGACTTTTGAAATTTGTAGATGAGATTTATTAAGTGGTTGTGCATTTGTTTTGCTTGTCTGAGCATTGTCTTTTTTTGGGCTTGGTTGACTTTTCTTGTAGGGTTTTTTTGGTTCGTTTTTTTTTTTTTTTTTTTTTAAGATGTCAATGGCATCCATACATAATAAAAAGATAGTACAGGTTAACGTCCAGCAGGCATTAGAATCAATTCATAGCATTAAGGTTCTGTTACTTGTCTTGCTGTGTGTTGATATACCTTATCCCTTTCTCTCCTTGTCTCTTGTCTAAGGTTTATGATGCAGCAGTGAGATGGCTGAAGTATGATGAGCCAAATCGCCAGCCGTACATGGTTGATATTCTTGCTAAAGTCCGATTTCCTCTAATATCAAAGAACTTCTTAAGTAAAACAGTTCAGGCTGAACCACTTATTCAGGATAACCCAGAATGCCTTAAAATGGTGATCAGTAAGTTGACCTCTAGCTGAAATCTTTATGATGTTCTGTATAATTAAAAAATGCTTTGGAAGTTTTTAAAAATTGTTTGCTTTAAAATGCTTTAACATTTTCACATTAAATCCATCTGTGTTCCCTCCAGGATGCTGTGTTTAGTTGAAGTTGGATTAGCAGATTATTATGTAAATAAAACTCATCTTATGTAACAGTGTGACTTTCATTTGTTTTCTCCTAGCAAATGGCATGAACTCTGAGAAGTAATGGAATGGAGATTTTGTCAATGACTCATTAGGGTAACTGAAAGTTAGTCTGCCTTTGTGACAGGCTTGTAACTGCAATATTGTTCATGTTCGCATGTGCATTAATAAAAGAAATATGTCAACATTTTGAATATTTGAAAGCTTTCCTAGGCAAATTGGAATTTTAGCTGTATGTTTTACTGCTTTTATCTTTTATATACTGACCATTGACCCTACAATGACTGATCCTCCATTTGCATTCTCAGGGTGTAGATGAAATAGGAAACAAGCTTCCCTTTTGTTTTTAGACACCATTCGTAAAATTTTATCATGTAAGAAAGAAAAGCAATTTCAATAGCAGTTAACTAGTTGGCTTCAATTTAGTGTAGATATAAAAATCAGTACACAACTGTTTTCCTTCAGACTCAATGAGAAGGATTCAAATTAACCTATATGTTGGTAAGTATTTGCTGACATTTGGCACCACAGTCATACTTCTTGTGTGACGCCGAGTTGATGTATTGTATAGGAGATAAGGATTTTTGTCTGGTTTTAGTGGCCTGTAATACCACTGATATTTTT
Source organism: Sylvia atricapilla (assembly GCF_009819655.1). Lineage (NCBI taxonomy): Eukaryota > Metazoa > Chordata > Aves > Passeriformes > Sylviidae > Sylvia > Sylvia atricapilla. The sequence goes on from NC_089140.1 coordinate 32,116,709, forward strand.
GCACTCTCTGGAATGCTTTCTTTTGGGTTTGCTTCCTTTTGACTGTTCCAATGCAACGGTCTTAATTGTTTGTTAATATTGGATTAATGAGCTGATCAATCCATTAGTAGATAACATGAGTCTGTATTTGTCCTGTTTCCACATGGAGCAGCCAGTTTGGAATAGGGTGTAAATCTGGATGAATGTTCCCACCCTCACATGCTGCCGTGCATTCTTCCATTTTGAATCAAAGCTGTATAGGTGTAACATAGAAACTTGGTTTTCATCTTTTCCCTCCCTTCCATCTCTCCCCCATCCCTGCCTCTGAAACATCCCTCTCCATGTATGAGCCACACTGGATCTGCAGCAGCTGTTGTGTTCCTTGCAGGTGGGATGCGGTACCACCTCCTTTCCCCAGAGGACCGAGAAGAGTTAGTGGAAGGGACCCGACCGAGAAGAAAAAAACACGATTATCGCATTGCTTTGTTTGGAGGCTCTCAGCCCCAGTCCTGCAGATATTTTAACCCCAAGGTAATCGTTACCTCAGAATGCATTAAGATTCACTGTTTGTAATCTTACCTGTTGTCTTTGCTGATGATATTAACCAAGGCATAATGATCTACAAAATGGTATTAGGAAGGAAGTGTTGCCTCCCTCCTGGGTATATAGCTGGAAGAATATGGTTAATTAAGTATTTTTAAGTCTGTGTATCTAGATGTAATACTTCATTTCAAATAGAACGATTGTGTTTGTTTCTTAGCAATATTAGATATGGAGAGCTGATCAATCTGTCTGAGTTGAGCATTGATTGGTATGTGCATTCCACAGCTGCAAATAAACACAAGGTCTCTAAAACATCAGGCAATTGGTTAGGAATATATGAAAGTCTGTATGCATGTGCATGCACTTCTGTGTTTAGAGATTAACTCAAGGCAAGTTATTTAGCATGTGTTAAGTTACTGGCTAGTATATTAGTGTAGGACCCAGTTTTTGTAGGGTTTTTTTAGTGCATTTATTATAAATATGCAACCACTTCTAAATCTTCTACATGGTTCACAATTTTGTTTGTTCCTATGAGTATATAAGGGAAAAAATGAGGAGTCAAGTATTACAAAAGTGGAAAAGAGTGAGTTTCTACAACAAAAATCTTAGAGATGATCAATTTAGAGCAAGCAAGTTCTGCCTGAAATTTATTCCCATGATTCTTGAATAAAATCAAGCCACAGGAATGGTATGTATTTCAGCTATGCACACTAAAGGGTCTAAAAACATCAACTGCATGCAGAAGGATTACCCATACGCTGTTTTACCAGGCAAGCGCATACAGTAATACAGAGCAAATTTGCTATGTAGACATCAGGGCTCTCTTAAGTTATGAGATCCTATGCATGTAGGATCTCATAACTTAAGAGATTTTGTTTGATTTCTTCTTTTGTTGAAGAAATTCTAGTTCTAACTCAGCATATTAAATGCTTGTTAAAATTTCAGTTTTGTGTGCTGTGTCAACTTTATAGTCAATGTGAGCCCTGTCAAATCTAATTCTGAATGAATGAGCCTTTGGGATGTGTTTTGAGCCTTTCTTTCACATACCTTTTGTAAAATAAAATTCAAACCACCTTCTCTGAGTACCACTCAACTCTGGGGGGAAAAAAACCCCAAACCTATCAACTTTGCTGACTTAGCTTGAGAGACTCTTAATATGTATTCCTTTTGGGAATAATCAAAATTCTTAACTAATGGCTGCCTTTTTCCTTTATACACATACTCAAGATAAGCAGCACTTCAGCTGGGGGTGAGGAGGTGAGGGGTACAGAGCAGATAATTCTTTCCTTTCCAAGGTCTAAGTTGATCAGAGCATTCATATCTTTTCAAGCAGTTGCATGGTTTTGGCAAAGAAATCTGTTTTGTAGACAGAAGGTAGTGTCTGTGAAAGTCTGCATAAAGCATAGGATAAAAGAGCTTTACCTTTCATAGACTACTTATCCAGGTATAACACCAAAAATAATGGAATTTGGAAGAAATTTTGAAGAATTGCCTCTTAATCAAGACTAACAGCTTTGCATGTGGAATAAGGAAGGGGGAAGAATGGGGCAGGGAAGGAAAACTTTAGAAGTGGGTAATTGGAGATCTTTATTCTAACAAGCATGCGTTCCTTCGATGTTTTCCTAGTGCTTATATGCTTTCTTGGGTACTCTTAGGTAGCCTGTCATGTTTTGTTGAAGAGTTTTTACTTAATTTCGAACTCTTAAGCTTTTTAAAGGTCCTTTTCTGGATGTTTTGCTTGAGTGTTTGATTTTAATCTTTGAACTGTGACAATAGCTTATTAAATGCAACAAACCAAGGATCTAAAACCCTGGCTGAATTATCATTTAACTCGCTTTAATTGGTCTCATCAAAAGATGGTGGGAGGTCACAGAACAGAGAATTAAGCTTGTGTATGTACTTTTACAAGGTTAGGACCTTGGGTAAAATTTGAGATTTTGCTTTGATTGAATAGTGACCTAGTCCTTTGCTTCTGATTTTAAATAAAATCAGAAATTTAATTAAATTGCTACATGTCACATAAACAATTCAAAACAGAAGTTATACTTTCCTGAAAATATTTTATTGGTTGCAATATGAATTTCCCTAGCTGTTACATGATAACTAAAATTTTTGCACTAGTTTTTTCCATGATTCCTTTGCACACAATATTAGTCTCTAATGCTGATTTCATTTCTTTGTTGTCAGAAAGGTTCTTTAGATAAGCCTGTGATACTGTGTTTTTAGATACTGTGTTTTATTTGTTGAGAATGTTTGCAGTATTACTTTAAGACTATATTTGCTATCTTTGTTGCACTGTAACTGGTATTTCTATCGATGCATGTACTTCATCAAGAGAGCAAAATGATGCAATGGGATAGATGCAGATGGGCATAACACTTGAGGAACAGTCTGCCACTAATTTGAGTAGACATACATGATTTCAGAATGCTACTAGAAATCCTAGATGTTCTGTTAAGAGTTGTGGGAAGCATTTTCTTGTTGAATTTTTCACAGAATATTAAAAAAATCCCCAAGTTGGGAATAAAATACTTTTGTTTTATGAATTCTCAGTACAGAATTTATATACGATTGAGATTTTGTGTTGGCAATATGCTTATTCTTTTGAAATTACTATCTCTAGTGACCACAAATGGTTGGAAATTTTAAATGCTCAGCAGTGCAAAATTCAACAATGGCAAGTAAAAAGTTACACATGCCTGGCAATGCTATCTTTTGATGATTAAGAGAGCCAGCATACCTTTTATGAGGAGATAGAGCTGTAGTCAGTAAGCCGTTAGTGGGGAGATCGTCTGCTGGTTTTTATGACAAACTTGGAAGAGGAATCAATTGAAAATGAGGAAAAGTCTCAAATGAAAAAAGGTACTTTTTCACAAGGCCTGTAACTGTGTGTGCCATTCTTGTCACAAGGTCTTGAGGCTCTCAGGAGTTCAGGGAGTTTTAATAAGTGATTCAATAAATTGATGAAAGAGAAAAAGGTATAGCTTTTGCCTCTGGTGTCCTGCATTGCAATTTGATGAAAAGAGATCAGCAGGGAAAGAGTCATCATATACTTATCTTGGTCTGTCTTTCCCTACTCAGTCCCCCAGAACTGAGACTTGCACTGCTCAGGGCTGTGTGGATCTTGACTGTGGTGTAAAGCAACACTTCTGCATAATTCCTAAATGTGTTAAATTCAAAAACTGAGATCAGTTCTATGTGGTACAGACTAACATCGAAGAGCATTGCAAGAGGATGACCTGAATTGCCTCCTGCTCAAAGAGGAGGATACTGCTGAGTATACTCAAGTTATGGCTTTTCATTTGATAAAGGTATGGATGAAATGGATACATGAACAGAAGCCATAAAAGTGGGTCAGGTCACAGCCCTTTATAACAGTAAAGGAAAACAACAGGATATTTTGTAAAATTGCCAGAAGTTTGAGCTAGAAAGTATGTTGATCTTACACAATGCACTGAGACATTTTCTTAAGATTTATGCAGCTATTTATTTTGCCATGCTGTAGTATGGCTTTCCTTTCTAGGGTGCCCCAGGACCTGTTTCTCACCATAAAGGGCCACATGCAGCTGACAGCTCTTCTTGATATGGGGGATGCTACAAGAAAAGATTGTAAGATGTTCTGGACTATAACATGCTCTGCCTCTCTTTCTTTGAACCCCCATGTAGGAGTCGCTGTTCTTCCTCATTGACCAAGGTGTTTGAAGTATGTCCTTGCTAAGAAAATGTAATGATGTAACGTCTTGTGTGAACCATTACAGTGAAGGTCATTCAGCAGGTTGAGGTAGACCTTCTTGAGGTGGCACAGATAACAGTTAAGGTCCCATACTTTCCTGTTCAGTATAGGATTCAAGCTGTGCTCATGGAATATGTGAGATTCTATTACTCAAGAAGTGTTTCTTGTGCTGTATGCTATCCTGGTCTGCCATCACTTGTTGAGTTTGGTGTTTTTAAGGCTTTGGGCATTACTGCTCATATTTGATACTTGCTGATTTTGTCAATCTATGCAAAATCAGTTTCTAGGCATCATGACTGCCAGTATTTGTGATGGAGCATTACCCTATTTCTCATGCTATCAACTGTGGATAGCTATAGAACATTTGTGTTTTGTAAATTCTGTAAATAAGCTTCTAGTTGTCATGGTAATAAAGTATGTATCAGAGCTTTTTTACTGAGTTGCCTGTCAATTTGGATATTATCTTCTCCTTTTCCCATTGTCTTCGTTTGGTACATTCTGTATTTTATTATTTTTTAGTAAGAATCTGTTACTATATGTAAGACGTCTTTTTCCATTGCTATAAAAGAAAATGCAATCCTACTTTATTGATTACATGCATTGTTTCTAACATGACAGCAGCAGGAGGTCAATAGTATTGGAAAAAACCACCAAAACTGTTTTTCAGGGAAGCTGTACTGGGTGCACACAGGGAATGAGGAAATAGAAATTCATAATGTCATGGTTCATTGCAGCTAACTATGTCTGTGTCTAAGAGAATTTTTCAAGAGTACGCCTGAGGAGTATTCTTCAATAAACAGTGTTCATGTTTGTTTTGAAAAGGAACTTAAAACTGACCATATCTAAATCTCTATGAAAAGCTCTCTGTTTGAAAAACACTCACTGTGCAGGTAAGTGTTATAATCTATTAGACATTACTTGTTCTTTGTAATGCAGGATTACAGCTGGACAGACATCCGATGTCCCTTTGAAAAGCGCAGGGATGCAGCTTGTGTCTTCTGGGACAACGTAGTTTATATTTTGGGTGGTTCCCAGCTCTTCCCTATAAAGCGAATGGACTGCTACAATGTGGTGAAGGATAGCTGGTATTCCAAGCTAGGACCTCCAACACCTCGAGATAGCCTTGCAGCCTGTGCTGCTGAGGGCAAAATTTATACATCTGGTGGTTCAGAAGTGGGTAAGACACTAAAAATCTTTAAAACAAACAAAAAAGCACAAAGAAAGATAGCTGGAAATTTTTCTGGGTTTTTTGCATGATTTTGTTAACAAGAAACTGCACGTTGCCATGTTAGCCTGATGAGTTTATTATTCCCTATTTAGGATTTTATCCCCCTTTGCCCAGTCCAACAACCTGTTTCTGTTGTATTTCGAAAATGGTTTCACTGATTGAAATGAGTAATATTTACATTAACTGGAGTAAAAAGTATACTGCAGCTCTTAAAGAGTTAAATAGGGGCAAGATTAGATGGAGCTCTGAGCAACCTGATCTAGTGGAAGGTGTCCCTGTCCTCTGTCCATGGCAGAGGGGTTGGTCCCTTCTGTTAAGGCCCCTTCCAACCCAAACCATTCTATGATGGTGTGATTCAATGAAATATATTTTGGGAGTCCCACTTTTATCTTTCTTCTACAAATCCACAGAATTCAGTGTAGTTTAAAATTTTCTGGAATGTGTGACCAGATTAGCTGCATCTTGACAAAAGCCTTCCTTTTTTACAACATATGTTGGGCCTAATGAAGTCTTTTAAAGTGGGGGGAGGGAGGCGGGGGGGGCGGGGAGTGGAAAAGAAAACTTTTACAGCTACTCCTTTTGGTGGTGAAATTGAACTTGGTCCTGTAAAGGAATTTGTCCAATTATCTGTCAAGTGACAGAAGTTATCTGTTGTTACTTTGTTATTCTGTTGGTTTGCTGGAGAAATACTTTCTTCAGATTTTATTCAGCATAGGGAAAAAAAATAAAGGACCATTGGGATTTTTTTCACTCTCCAAGAAGCCTAGGTGACTTATGCTGTGGTGTTACAGGAACATTTTATTTTGTTCAAACATCATACATCAGCAGCAGCCCAAAGGTTGAAATGCAGGCATGGTATAACCATAACAATAGCTATGTTAATAAAACTATGTTCTAGGGAATAAAAACAAATGGGAAAAATCCTAGAAGGAAGATCCTTTTGAGATCGATCTGCCTCGCTGCAGAGGGAGGTGAACAGAGGAAAAAGTGTTTTCATGATTGGTGCTTAACATTGATAGCTCACTCAGTGGAGGTTGTAACATTTAGGCCATGTTACCTGACCTCTAAAATATTTTAAGAGGTCTAATGTAGCAGCAGAATAAGCAGTTCCCAGCTGCCACCTCGTGTGGTGAATGTGAAATAGCACCTTTCCCATTACTTGAAATAGGCTTCACTAAGGCCACATTTGGAATCTTGGAACACCACAACATCTCATACATCTTTGCAGTTTCCCATGTTTCAATTCATGGGGAATAACAATAGAAACTTTTGATATTACAGTATATTTTCTAATGCACAGTAAATGTTAATGTCTTAACATAAATGTTAATACAACTATAGTTGAAATTTTAATGTAGCAGTTTTCTTATTAATACACCCTCACATTACTGCACAATTTCACTTTGCTTTCATAAATATGAATCAAAACAGAATAGTAAAAGCTAAGCATTAATAATGGAGTTATTTTGTCTGTACTTTTTCTTCAGAATTCAGTGAATACTGAAAGTTGGGAAAGGTCTGTCTCTCCTGAATCTAGTATTTTCTAATTTGAAGCAGGCAATTATGTTGAAAGCATTAATCTGATAAAATGCGTAGCGTGTTTAGCTGTAAAGAAATCTAAAAATTCCATGTGTTTTCCATCAACTGAAGAGGTTAGGTTACTGTGCCAGTCCATTACAGACAACATGGCTCATTTCCCGTTCTTGAATTGATGGGAGTCCTGTTGTATTTGCAATAACTAGGAGAGTTTGGAAGCTGAACATACCAGATTCTTCCACTCTTGTTTCAGTGCAGGAGAAATACTTAACATTACACTGAAAATGGAAGCTTCTACCTGTTTAAAAAAAAAAAAAAAACCAAACCAACAAACAAACAAAAAACCCCAACAACAACAACCAAAACCCTGCAGGATTTTCCATGAATGCGAATTTCTACAACTTCAAAGCAATTAGAAAGTCTATTTACATCAAAGAAAATATGACCCACTCTATGCAGTTTTTGGTGATACAAGAATGACAGGGTGGGAGTGAGCAAATGCACGCTTTATAGGAGTGTGTTTATAGGAGTCATTTTGGGTCTGCAAACAGCATCCTTTTTCAAATCCTCAGCTGGTACTAAGTGCTGCTAGTGTAACATGCTTAATTTTTAGAAGTAGAAAACCAAAGTAAAACAGGCAAGAAAACAAGAAAGGGCACCTTTAACTGTTCTAGGTGAATATACCTTTTGAAACAAAGGGAAGAAAGATGTTCTTTTCTGAGAAAGCTGTGTTCAGCCTTCTCTGACTTGGCTGTGATTCAGTCACTTTCCTGAGCATGAGTTCTGAGCCCCCATGCATCTTCCTCAGAAAAACTGCTTTTGTTTTCAGTAGTGGTTTTCTTGGCTTTTGAGGGAAGAGTACACAAACCTGCACTTCCAGACAATGAGTATCTACCAGTCCTCAGGAAGAAAGTAAATTGGGCAGAGGTAGCTGTTCTCTGGTTGCTAATAATTCCAGGAGTATGTTATGACATAAGATATCAGATTCCAAAGGCAACTGGTATTCTGGGTATTGGGCAAGTCACATTGCTTAGAGGAAAGACTCATGAACCTGTAGTGAGTTGAAAACAGCTTTGTAATCTTCACAACTGAAAGTTCAATATATTTCCAAGTAGTAAGAGTAGTGTGAGCTGATGACAATGGGTGGTTTGGGTGATGGGTGGTTTATATACATATCTGTTTAGCATTTATTCCCCTCCAAGAAAAAAAAAAAAAAAACTTTTTTCTTGTTTTTAAACACAAATAGCAATTGTATAAACTTACTTGCATATTTTGGAACAAGAGTCAAAATAATTGCAAGTATGTGCTTTCTGAATAATCCCAAGTTTAAAGTTGGTTAGTTCTACTTTTGGAGATGGGAAAGCAGCTTTCCCTTTTCCACTAACAAGCAAAGCACCAATTTGATAATTGCTGTTAGACTCTTCTCTTGAAAGACAACCATAAAGATTAATGCCACTTTGGTGGGTTTCTATTTTTTTTTAAGGCAATTCTGCACTGTATTTATTTGAATGCTATGACACGAGAACAGAGAGCTGGCACACAAAGCCCAGCATGCTGACTCAGCGGTGCAGCCATGGAATGGTAGAAGCCAACGGGCTCATTTATGTATGCGGAGGGAGCCTGGGAAACAATGTTTCTGGAAGAGTCCTGAATTCCTGTGAAGTTTATGATCCAGCCACAGAAACGTAAGTGTTGGTTTAAGTCAGGTTGGCTTTAGTCTCTTGTGTCTTTGCTAGCTCTGTAAATGACTGAAGTATAGATGACTACAGGAAAAACTCTGGTAAGGAATTTTTCCTGAGTCAGCCTTAAGAAAACAGTTACTTGTAGTTCGCCTGAAAGATGGTTTTTCTTAAGCAGCTTCTTTCCATATTTTATTTTCCTAATGATAGGTTATACTTATTTTCTATGGACCACATGGTGATTTGTCCTTTTTCTGTTTGATTTATTTTCCCCAGGTGGACTGAACTGTGTCCAATGATTGAAGCCAGAAAGAATCATGGGCTGGTGTTTGTAAAGGACAAAATATTTGCTGTGGGTGGACAAAATAGTTTAGGTACTTGAATTCTATTAATTCTCTAGCTGGTCACAAAAGGTTTCATGGGAGTTTTTTTCTGTTTTGGAATTAATTCATTCCACTCTGTTCAGCTGAAAAGCTTTGGGCAGCACCATCAAACATGTCCTGTTGTTGTCACATCAGTGTTTCCTTCTTCCTTTCACCTTCCCTCTTCATTGTTACCTTATTTTTCAAATTCTTGTACTAATGACAGTCAAATTCAGATATGTACCCCTACTGTAGCCCAGTTCTGAAGCAGTTAATATGGCTAAACAAGGCATCTGAGAAAAGATGTTTTATTCATTTGGTTTTTATTTTTGGTTGGTGTTTTTTTTTCTTTTGTTTGTTTTGGTTTTTTTTACTTATTCATGTGTTTTCAGAGATTTAAGCATTCTTTTGAGAGACAGGTAAATGTGTAGACACTATTTTAGGAACTTCAGTCTAAAGAATCTAATCTGGTCTGGTATTGTAAAATGGTGAAAATGTGAGACCTCTTTTTGACTGCTCTAGCTTTGAAATATGATTTACTTTCATGGGCAAGTCAATTATGATCTCCCAGTCTCCTTGTCTTTAAAACTAGAAGAATAATACTTTACAAGAAGAATTGAATTTTAATTGCACAGGGTTTTTGAACTGCTTTTTAAAATAGAAAATTCTCATTTATGAGGTTTTTTTAATCATTATTTATGTTAAGTGGAATACTTCATTTCAGATGAATGCTATTTTAGAATATAGCTTGATTTTTAATTGGCTACTAAAACTATTCTATCGTGATTGATTCCTAATGCAAAACTAACAGATACATTATTGCACAAACATTTTATTAATCTGCAGTCTGCCATCACGCAAAATACAAGTGTATCCACTGAATGCTCCTCTCAGAACTGTCAAAATTTGTTCTTACTGGAATAAAATGAGGAAGAGTTATGTCTGGGGTGAAAAACCTCATATCTACTAATATGGTAGAGAAGCTTCTTAATCTCTCAGATCTAATAATTCAGTGCTAGAAGTGAAAACGGAGTTAAATAGGGACCAGGATGTTTGTAGCTGTTGTCAAGTGTAATTACTAGCATATTTCCTGAAGAAGCAAATCTTAGTCACAAAATCTACTCTTCTGTAATAACTTTTGGTTTCTTTGGCCCTTTTGAAGGAGACTTAGGCTTTTACACTTCAATGACTTTAGTATCATTATAACAGGAGACCTTCTCTATCAGTAAATGCCTAGTTTTGGTAAAAATACCCATGAACCATCTAGAATGAATTGCCATTGCTATAGGGAAGTTTCAGGTAATTCCTGAGTTTTAGTCACTTAAGCCCCAAATCCATCAGAAATTCAGAATCGAAAGTTCTGTTCATGAAGTAACATGTTGGAATCTCTAGAAAGCATCTAGTGTGAATTTTTTAGAATATCTCTTACTTTCCATCTTCTTTTCACTTTTTTCCCTGGTTTTGTATTTCTACAAGGATAAGCTGTTAGTTTAGAAACTGAGGTGTATTTTCAGATTTGCTTTTTTAAGTAGGGTTTTTAAAACCTTGAAAATAAAGACGTAAGTTTGCATGCTCTAGTGCAGTTCATACAGTGCAACATAATAAGCAGTTATCTATCTCATTGCTTTGTAGGTGGCCTTGATAATGTAGAATATTACGATATCAAGATGAATGAATGGAAGATGGTGTCTCCAATGCCATGGAAAGGTGTAACAGTGAAGTGTGCTGCGGTGGGATCTATAGTCTATGTCCTGGCTGGTTTTCAGGGTGTTGGTCGCTTAGGGCACATTCTTGAATATAACACTGAAACAGACAAGTGGATAGCCAACTCCAAAGTCCGTGCTTTCCCAGTGACCAGTTGTTTAATCTGTGTTGTAGACACTTGTGGGGCAAATGAAGAAACTCTAGAGATCTGAAGACTGTAGGAGATGCCGAGGCATTCTTCAAGGACTTGGGGAAAGATGGTTATTGGTGCTTTGCTTCCATGTTTTACTGAATCATGTTAAATTTAGTAACAGGAAAAAAATGAGATGCAGTCTTTCAATTTGTATATACAGCATATTGTATAATGTGGATTTTGTCATGCCCATTTTCTTGTCTGTTTTAAAGAGATGGGGATGTATTTTGAGAATCCACTTACCTAGGTGATATCATATGGCATCTTCCTTTAAAAGGACTGTGGCTGTGGCCTTGTCAAACACAGACGGAATCCAAATATTTAGAATGCCTCTAAAGCATTTGATGAAGAAAAAAATTCTGGTTAAATGGCATTTTACCAAGACCAGTTGCAGAGACACTTCCTTTAATGAAGGTGAGTAAATGCAGCTTGGCTCATGAGAAAGAGGAACAACAATTTTTTCTCCGTCATACCTACCTGCAGAAATCTTACTGGGATGAAATGAAGATATTTTCTCAGGAAAGACCAAGGACTGCTGTCTAATAAAGATTCCCAGTGTTTCAACAGCTCTCTAGATCATGATAGCTGCCCTATTCCAGTGAATTTCTTCAATCATTTGCGTGACTGCTTATCAATTTTTTAAGGTTAGAGAGGCCATACATAGAAATTAGATACTTTGATGGTCTCTTTGGCATTTTGTGGAGCTTTCACAGAAAGTCTTTTTGATTCTTTTTTTTGTAATTACACTGAGGTAGGGAATGGTGGGGCAAGTCGACGAGAATTGTGCACTATAATTAGCAAGTTGGAAACTTGGAAAGAATTTTCAATCTATCTTCCCAGGCATCAGACTGTACATACTGTAGATGCCAAACCATTAGCAAACATGGGAACAGGAATGAGAAAAGTGAAGTCAATACAACAGATACATTGATTTTCTTCTTGAAAATGACTGTTTTTAAAATGGCATGAACCAAGTCATTAAATATACTTTACAGAAGTCTTCAGAAGTTGCGCATGGTTATTCATCTCTGGTTTAGAAGCACAGAGTTCTGTAAATGCTTCCAGCCCACATGATGGTAAATTACTTCACGCAGCCTCGAAGTACAGCCTCTCAAGCTCTGGGTGTCATCGACATTGTGTGCCTCTTCCCAGTTCTGGAAAACTATACAAATGATATCTGTCCTGCTCCCATGCTAGTTTATTCATAGCTGCATCGTAGTTTCGTCACCTCTCTTCCAACTTGCTGGTTTTTTAGGTCTGTTTCTATGAGACTAGTGAGTTAACTTCAAACGTTGGTGCTTGCCGACCTCTACCTCGCTGGTGCTGTGGGTGTTTAGTCTGTTTTAGTTCTGAAGTTCCTCCAGCTTTTCCTGAGTAAATCCGGATTTTTCAAAGTCAATGCTTCTTTGTAGACTTGCTCCTCGTTTCCTTCCTCATCCTGACAACTCTGCCTGTACAAACAGGACTAGATGCACTTATGGCCTCCATTGTAGTTCCTGCAGCTCCGTTCTTTATTCAGCAGTAAGTGAAGGGGGTGTGACTTTTTTTCTGTTTTTCCCTTGCCTTTTCACTTCTCCTGGACACGAAACGTGTCCCAGGTGTCTCCACTCCTTGATTCCGAACTGCTGGAATCCTGGAGGAAACTGTGTGCCTTTTCGACTGGACAGTCTCTTATCTGTTTGCATCCGCTTTTGAAGTCGCGGCCCGCGTTGTCCTGAGCAGTGCACAGTCCCCGGCACGCCTGGGCGGCGGCAGCACGACTCGGACGCACTCGTCCTTCGTCTCTGCGGGGCTGTGGCCGCCTCGGGGACGGGCGCCGGGAGGGGCATCCCCGCGCTCCCGGCACCAGCAGCCCCGGCCCGCGGTGCCCCGAGCGCGGCGGCTGCGGGTGGCTCCGGGACCCGCCTCGGTGCCCGCCCCGGGGCTCCGTGCGGCCGCTGCCGGCGGGAGCTCCGGAGCACGGCGGGTCGGGCGCGTCTCGGCCGGGGCTGTCGGCGGCAGCCTCTGGTTCGGCACTCGCAGGGTTTGCTCTGGGGAAGGGACTGCGGGATGGGTCACGGGGCCGTAGGAAACCGGCTTAGGGATCTTTGCTGCCAGGAGGAGCGTGCAGCAGCTGCGTGGTGTTTCCATTCTCACCGGCTTCGCTGTTGGGGAGCTTTGGAAGCCGAGGAACTAAACGGAGAGTCGAAGGCTGAAGTTTCTTGTCTTTATTCCTGCTCTAAGAGAGCCGACGTTTGCCAATTCATTTGGGGCGTTTACGCTTCTGAAGTTCTTTAATGAATCCTCGGTGTCTCCGACTGTAACTGTTTCAGGACCGACAATGTACCGAGGCCCATGTCTCTGTAACAGTGGAGGGTGGTTAGAAGTGTTCATCTGTTGTCTTGGAAGTTTTTTATTTTTCCTGTCCTTGCAGGCTTTTCAGATATCTCTTCAGAAGAACTGCATATGGAGTACTGTGACAGCAAACAATATAACTGGGAAATGTGTAAGCAGTTTAAAAATGATGACTTATGGGGACAGTCTTGGGGTGTCATATGCAGGTGGCAATTTTTGACTTTTCTCCCAACTCTAGGAGATGATCAGAATGCCAATATATCCTTCAAATCCTGTGCACCAAAGAGAATGCTAAAATAGCAGCTGGTCTACCCTAACATCATCTTTTTGCCTGAGATCTCTGGCTCAGACTGTCCAATCTGATATTGCTCTTTATGTAAAGACACAATATATATATATATAAGGACAACAGTGAGAGTATTTAAAGGAAGCTTGTATGAATAACAAAAATTCCATGTTTTCACCATGAAGTGGAAGGAAAACATAATTCATCTTTGCATTAATGAGGTTTCTTTTCTAATTCTAAATATCTTTGGTTCAGATAACAGATCAGTTCTTTTCCCCTTTCTTTTAGTCTCCTCTAATAATAAAGATATGCACTTTTTTCTCTCTTTTCAGATAGATGCTGTCCAAAAATTAGCTCTACAATGGAAAAATCAGCCAATTCAGTTGAAACCTTTAAATGCATCAACAAAAGCAGTTTTCGTAAGTGTTCATGAATGGCAGCATGTCACTGTGCCTGATGTCATTTTTAATGAAGTCGTTTACATAGATGGTAATTATGGTTACAAAGATTTCTGAGATGTGGCAATTGTGATTTGCCACCTGGGCATATTCTGTGGATTCCTGAAATTGCTGAATTGCAGGTGGTGCAATAAACCCCTTCAGTTAACTGGGGGGAAACTGTGGTGGTTCCATGTTAACGAGGCAGCAGCTGGATCCCAGCTTTGGAATACTCTCATTGCAAGCCACATGAAAGCAACCAGAGCGAAGTTTGGGATCTGGTTGTGTACACGACCATGAAGAGGCCAGTCCCCACCACACCTTTTTCCCATGTGCTGATCTTGGCTCTTCCAAGACAGAATCAGTAGAGTGGACCAGAAATGCTCTCCAGGACACCTTAGGATGAATGGAGCATTTGGCCAATGCCAAACTTGAGAGACAGATGGGAGGAAAACCTTTTGGATCACATGTGACTATAGAAAGAGTCATTGGTCCTGCAAAGGTGACAAACACTTGTGAATGGGGATGGTTTTTCAGAAGGAAATGCTTGAGTCAAAGCCCATTTGAAATAAATAACCAGGGAGACAGAGGAAGTGGCTCTGTTTGAGTGCAGTCTGCATGAAGTGCAGTAAAGGTTGAGTACTACAATCCCAGCCCTTGGCCTGTTCACTGCTGAAGGTGGACAAGTGGGATTTGGGCTTTACCACAGGAGACGGGATATGCCGAGGACAGACAACAGAGTGAGTCCAAGCTGTGCCCTAAATGCAGTCACAGAGCACAACCTGGAACAGTAAGAGGTGAGAATGGGAGCTGCCAGAGGGGATCAGGTCACTGACTGACAGGCAAAAATCGGTCAGTTGTAACAGATTTGCATTTCTGGAGGGTTTTACAGAGGAGAGCCTGTATGGCCTTAGAGCACTTAAAGCACTGCAAGAGCAGGCAGTTTTGAGGGGTGATCGCTGTCCAGCATGGTCTGAGTTGGCTTCAGTAGGACTGGGCAGCTTTATTTTTGTTTCAAAGAGAGCTCAGAGAGAGCTCCCTGTTTTGGAATCTAGTTTTCAGGTATGTCTCTGGAATTTTTTCAGCTCTCTGCCTTCAAGACCACAGGCGCTCAACCAGCACCTGCCTTTGGAATGGGAGGACAGCAAACCTCAAGCTTTGGGCTGTCAAGTAAGTTCCTGCTCTAAGAACCAAAACATTTAAACATTTTCTCTCATTTGCTGCTGCTGCTGCATTTTTGAAAAAGAGCCGTGGTACCCTGGGGCGCCCATTCTTATCTTTCTCGTAAATTCTCTGTTTGCAGGCTTTCCTGTGAGCAGCAGCAGTACCAGTGCCAGCAGTTTCTCCTTTAAAACCAGTTCCAGCCTCATCAGCTCAGCATCCTCTGGGAGCAGCTCTTCTGCTGCTGCAAATCCTCCTGCATTTGGGACAACGTCCTCTCCCAGCGCACCCCAATCCACTGGCTTTGGCAGCCCGGCCGCTCCATCTGCAGCCTCCTTCTCCTTTAAAACAGCTGCCACAGCTGCTGGCTTTGGGACTCCTGGCTTTTCAGGCTTTGGCAGTGCTGCTGCTGTGAACTCTGCAAGCACCACTCCGCTCCCAGCCTTTAGTGCCACCGTTCTGAACAACATTCTGAAATGTTAATTTTTATTTTCTGTCTCAATTCTTTTCTGCAGAAATAAATGCGCAAGTATAAACTTTTGAATATTATTTTGGGATGGACTTTTTACATCTGAGAGATGAACTCTTGAAACTAAAATGAAACATTTCCTTGTCTATGCTGTCCTGTGAACTTCTGTGCGAAGGCTGTATGAAAAATATGGTGTCAAAAGAAAGAATGTTTCAGTCAGGTATTTAAAATGTTCTTTGGATCATTTTATTATCTCCATATGTACCCTCCATGGGTTGTAGGACTGGCCACAAAAGCTTTTTTCTCCATCGCTCCAACAATTGGTATTGTAACTTTATTTTGAGCCATTACTGATAGTTATTACTGAAAGTGTGCCTTTGCTGTCCATCAAAAATCTGTTGTTTTATTCCCCAGCTTTTCTGAAACCAGATGATCTGTGAGGGATGGCTGCATACTTTCCTCCAGTCTCCTTTACTCATTATCAAAATCCTCCACCATCCTAATGTTTATATTTTTAAGTTGACCCTTCCTGTTCACAAATAGCATGTGTATTCCGGTCAAAAGGAGGGGCTGTTTCAGGCCCCACAATCCTTGCCTATTGTTTTGCCTCCTCTAACACTATTCTCTTTTCATCCACATTAAAAAGGTTTTCAGTACAGCCTGCATCTCCCACCACTTAGGGTTATGAGTCAGCATGATAGTTTCCAAAAGCTGACACATTCCTTCAGGATTTTCTCATTATGAAGCAACAGATCATCTATCTATCTCAACCACTATCTGTCTCAACTACCATCAAAGTAGTACAAGGAACATGTCCAGAAAAAAACGGCTGCTGTTCTGCCCCCACTGTTGGTGAGACTAAAATCCTCACCTCACATGTGCTCTTTATTTTGATCTGTGTCCTCTTTATCCATGTCCACCCTGCTGTTATAGGGGTGTGGAATGAAGAGAACATTTGCACATAAAATCTCACCCCCTTTTCCAACATCCACTGTAAGATAACATTAATCTGCAATGACACATTTTCCCCATACTCCAATTTATAAAGTGGCCACCAGTGATGATAATACCTCTTCATTTTATCTTTCTTTAGTCACTGGCTCTCCCCTAACCATATTCCAGTTTTTTGGGATGCATTCTAGACAGCTATGGGGAGGAATTGTGCATTGGCATGTCCCCATCATTAAATTTTAGTAACATTTAAGTTACCCAACTCTTTTACCCTTAGGTCCAGACCTTCAGTAATTACACGACCCCAATCCTGCTGACTGGTTACACTGATAAATATATACCATTTGAAAGAGGAACACTAGCACCTATCCAAGAATTTTATTCCCCTCTTGGCACTTGAGTCTCTCTGCAGCATTGCACCTTTGAGATGCTCACCACCTTGGTACTGGAGAGGATTTGATGTAGTCTGTGATCAGTTGGTCAGTATGTGCTGCAGTCCTGTCTCATCCAGTTCTCCATTGCCAGAGGAAGCAAGATGGTCCAGTCAAGGCTTTTGGCCATCCCACCTGAATGGCCAGAACTTCCAAATACGGATTCTACCAGGTGCAAGGGGCAGATTGACACACAGAGTAGAGTTCATAGAATATCCTGAGTTGGAAGGGACCCACAAGGATCATCGAAGTCCAACTCCTGGCCTTGCAAAGGACCCTCCCCAAGAGTCATACCATGTGCCTGAGCTCTGTCAGGCTTAGTTCTGTTACCATTTCTCTGGGGAGCCTTCTCCAGTGCCCAGCCACTCTCTGGGTGAAGAACCTTTTTCTAATATGCAGCCTAAACGTCCCCTAACACAACTTCAGGCCATTCCCTCGAGTCCTGTCACTGGTCACCAGTGAGATCAGTGCCTGCCCCTCTATTTCCTAAGAAGTTGCAGACTGCAACTCAGTCTAATCTTGTCCAGGCTGAACAGACCAAGTGCCCTCAACTGCTCCTCATGTGGCTTCCCCTTAGGGCCCTTCTTGATCTGTGTTGTCCTGCTTTGGATGCATTCTATCAGTGGTATATCCTTCTTATACTGCAGTGCCCAAAACTGCCCCCAGGAGTTGAGATGGAGCTGCCCCAGCACAGAGCAGAGCGGGACAATCCTCCTTTGTCTGGCTGGTGATTCTGTGCCTGATGCACAAAGATCTTTGTTACATGGCTTGCACATGGGTGGTGAATCCCTAAATGTAGCACAGCCTCTGTGTGCCGCCCACTTTTGCTTGTTTCAAACAGCAACAGGTCAACATCTCCCATACAGACACAACAATCTGAAGCTATACTGTATCTACAGCGAGAGGACGACAGAAAATGGCCTTAACCTGAGACAGGGGAGACTGAGGTTACATATTAGAAAAAGGTTTTTCACTGTTAGGGTGGTCAGGCATTGGAATAGGTTTCCCAGGGAGGTGGTGGAGTCACTGTTGCAATATGTGGTACAATTTTTTTAAGAAAGGATGTTATTTAATGCTTGATCTTGATATATTTTCAAACCTAATCAACAAGAAGGGAGGTTTAATCCCTGAAACAGATAAAGCTGGCAAGCTCTAAATTATGCTCACATGTTAGAAAAACAAATTACTTGTAGGCAGAACTGCCTTGTTAGGGTTCAGGGCTAGACACGCTTCAGTGACCTCAGACCTGGGTGAAGTTAACAAAGCTTGGGAAGAAGAATGTACCACTGACAGTCGATACAAAGAATGCCGAATTCACGGGCTACAAGGACATGTGTCAGAACCCCCAAGACAAGGAAGAAATTAATAAAAACAACTCAGCAACTGTGCTGAAACCAGCTCTGACTGGGTAAAAGGTAATTCCAGCAGGGAGATCTGTGACCACTGGCTTATGGACCACCAACCATAGGCCCACAACAAGAAAGACTGAGCATGCAGACTAATTGGAATGAGAAGTGAGAGAATAATTAACCAATAGAAAATAGAATAGAAATTAATAAGAGACCTATGTAACTTGCAGCCAATGAACGCTAATTCCTTTGTTTTCTAAAATGTATAAATAGCAAAAAATTTTGATACTTGGGTGTGCTTGATTTGTGGAATACCATCTAGCACCCAGGCTTGTGCAACTCTGAAATAAAGAATCTTTCAAATGTCTAATTATTGGCTTGTCACTGGGTAATGAATCCAATTTTTGCTGACGACGTCCCCATCCCTGGGGGTATTTAAGAGGCACCTGGATCTGCTGGGTGATGTGGTTTTGTGGACTACAGTGGTAGTGATGGGTTGGTGGTTCGACTGGATGATCCTAAAGGTCTCTTCCAACCCTGATGATTCTGTAGCCATGAGCTGCACCTTCCTTAGTCTCCCTGTAAAAACAGAAAGGTTTTACTGCCCAAGCTGTGTGACAGGACTTATGTGAGTGAGGGGCGGTCAGAGCCGGGGGCGGGTATTTTACTGCGTCAGGGACCGAAGGTTTGCACAGCACAAATCAAATCCGTATTCGGCTTTATCAGCAGCTCGTCACTGTGTGATCCCTCGGTTTGACTGGATTGACGTGTGATCCCTCGGTTTGACAGGAATGACGTGTGATCCCTCGGTTTGACAGGAATGACGTGCGGGCCCTGGGTTTGACAGGAATGACGTGTGGGCCCTGGGTTTGACAGGAATGACGTGCGGCCCCTGGGTTTGACTGGACTGACGTGCGGCCCCGCGGCCCGGGGCTGGGCCCGGCACGGCCTATCCGCGCGGCCCGCCCGGCGCTGCTGGCACGTCACAGCCGCGCGACGGCGGGGCGGCCATGGGCGTGTGCCAGTTCTTCCTGCGGGGCTACTGCCGCTTCGGGGAGCGCTGCTGGAACGAGCACCCCCGCGGCGGTGCCGGCCGCCCCGGGGCTGCCCCGGCCCACGGTACGGACGCGGCACCGGCACGGGGCGGGAGGGCAGGCTGGCCTCCGTGCGGCGGGAGCTCCGGAGCCGGGCGGGCCGGGCGCGTTTCGGCCGGGGCTGTCGGCAGCAGCCTCTGGTTCGGCGCTCTCGGAGTTGAGATTTGGCGAAGGTCTGGAGAACAAGTCCTGTGAGGAGCGGCTGAGGGTGCTGGGGGTGTTTAGTCTGGAGAAAAGGAGACTTGGGGGCGGCTTTTCGCTTTCTACAAGTGCCTGGAAGGAGGGTGTCGCCGAGGGGGGTTGGTCTCTTCTGCCCGGCAGCCAGCGACGGGAGACACAGCCTTAAGCGGCACCGGGAAGAATTGGATTGGACACTCATGGAAAGGGTGACGAAACATTGGGACGGGCTGCCCAGGGAGGTGGTGGAGTCGCTGTCCCTGGTGGGGTTTAGGGAAAGACTGGATGTGGCACTTGTGTCTGGTTGACAAGGTGCTGTTTGGTCATGGGTTGAACTCGATGGTCTCAGAGCTCGTTTCCAACTTAATTTATCTGGCGATTCTGCAACCGCGGGATGTGTCCCAAGGCAGTGGGAAAATGACTTGGAAAACTCTGTTCTGATGAGCAGCGAGCAAGTTTCCAGCAGCTGTGTGTTGTACCCAGTGAAGGCTGTTTCCATTCTCATCAGCTCTGGGTGTTTGGGAGCTTTGGGGAGGAAAGGGGCACGGCAGAGAGCTGCGGGCTGCAGTGATGGCGCGGCAGGAACTCACTGCAGCCCTTGTCCTTGTTCCTGCTGGAAGGAGGGCCGGGGTTTGCCTGTAACAACACACACAGGTGTGTCTGAGGCCTCAAAACAAAATTCAGGAGCTCCCTGTGCTGGAGCAGAGCCTCTGCTGTAGCTGTGGAGGCAGGAGCCCCTAACATAAACTTATGGTGTGTTAAATGTAATTTTTTTCTGGGGTAGTTACTTCATGAAACAACCTAAGGAATACTGAGCCAGCGTCTTTCGGCAGTACTGCAAGTTGTTGTTGGCACAGTGATCTAGTTGAAAGTGTCTCTGCTCATTAAGGCTCAGGGGAGATCAAACTAGATGACTTTTAAAGGCTCCTTCCACCCCAAACGGTTCCGTTTGAGAAGTAGGACTTGAGAATGACCCTGAATAACTCACTAGCTAAGTTAACAACCTCAATAATGAGGTTAACTTGTTAGGGAAATACTGTGTTTAAATTTCAAACTTTTAATTGCCACTGTAAGATTAGTTATACTTACAGGTTTCGTTGCTTTTGATTTGTGTCTTAATGATTAGAAATTTCTATTTTTTTTTTTTTTTTTAATTGGAAGTTACTAGCGGAAGAGGAGGAGGAGGAGGATGGGGTACATCTAACCAGAGATACAGTAATGTTATCCAGCCATCCTCGTTCAAGTCTGATACGTGGGGTGGCAGCAGAGATCATGGAAGAGGATTCTTTGGCTCCTCTGACTTTGGATCATCAGGCGGCAGCAGCAGAAATGCAGACTTTTCACAGAACAGGTTCTCTGCCTTAGCCAACAGTCAAAGTGCTGCTGATGGCTCTAAAGATGAAGAGGAGAGACTTCTGTAAGTACTGTCTTACTGAAAGCATTTAGAATGAGCAGGCTGAAAGCTTATTGACTTCCTGGAGATAACGCAGAGAACAGGATCATGAGGAGAAAGCTGGGACACGGGAAGAAACAGAGAACATCACTTCATTTGGTTCTCTGGAGTGATGCTGGCATGGGGAGGAAGTGATCCTTGTTTGGGACCTGGGCTGGGGAGATAGTCAACTGTGGTCTTAGTAAGATGGCATGGTATTTAAGTTGTGGTTAGGAAGATAAGGAAGCAAACAGATTTTAGTGCTTGAAAATAAGAAATCAGGGCCCCTTTAAGAAAATGAATTATTTTACCTGGATTTTTGACACTTAAGACAACTAATATTCTGCCAACAGCAAAACTATTGAAACCTGGTTTCACAGAGGTGTATGTTGCAGTCAATTACAAGTGACCAGCACCTGCAGCTGCAGGGCCGGTACTGAGAAGCAGCAGAGAGCATGATTTCCCAAAGAAGCAAGGCTTTGGAAACACTTTCCATTTTTCAAATTACATTAAGAAATTTTTTTTAATTACATTACGTTTTTAAAATTACATTAAGAAAACGCTTGGTTTTCATGGTAGGAGGTTTTTCACTCTGAATTTGGATTCAAACCAATTGTTTGAATTGGTTATTACTGGCATTTTTGGTTTGACCATGCAATTTCACCTTCATCTGTGATTTTGTTTTGTTTGTTAGTGAATGTGTAGTGAAAGACATGGAAATTTGGGAATCATCTGGACAATGGATATTTTCATGTTACTCACCAATGAAAGAAAAGCTGAATGTCTCGGGTAGGTAATGTTTTCAGTGTTGTGTGCTGCTGTTTAGGATGTTTCTGTGACTTGCCCACACAGTTTTATCTCTGTGCTGCCATTTAAAAGGTGATAATTTGCCTTGTGATACAACAGAAAAGAATATTAGTTGATGGCAAATTCATTTTGGCCGTTCACACCTCTGACACTCTGTAATGAATCTTTTTTTTCTCTCTGACTATAACTCTCTTTAGACAGAATGTATCAAGGTCCATGTCTCTGTAACTGTAGAGGGCAGTTGGGAGTATGAGTCTGTTTCCTTGGAGGTTTTTGACTATTCCTGTCGTTGCAGGCTTTTCAGATGTCTCACCAGAAGAGCTGCGTCTGGAGTATTATGACAGCAGAGCAAACAATCTCGTTGGGAATTATGTAAGTATTTAAAAAATGTTGGCTGGTGTGGACACTCTTGGGACAGGACTTCTTACTCTTCTTCAGAAGGCAACTCTTGATTAATTTCTCTCCCAACACTAGGAGATGATCAGAATGCCAAAATATTTTCTGATTCCTGTGCATCAAAGTGAATGCAAAAATAGCTGCTAGACACTCCCTGAGTTAATTTTGTCCCTGCTCCTGTGTGTTATTTGTAAAAGTTACTTGAATCCTGTCTCAGAAGTTTAATACCTTATATTGCTATTAGTCAGTCTGATTGTTATAGGTGGTTACTTGGTGCTTTAAATAGAATACTGAGCCAAGTTCATTTAACCTTGTTCTTTTACATAGCTTTGTTGCAGGAATGATGAAAATAGCAGATACTTCTTTTCCAGAAACAGATATGTATATACTAATTTGGAAGTAAGGTGTATGTTTTTATGTAAAACATCTCTCAATGTGTATATATATCATTCCTTCCTTGTAGTCAATACGAAGGAAGCTAGCAGAGTTTAATGTTGTGCCAGGAAAGAAATTAGGCTGTTAGATAGGTGCAAGTATAAATGAATTCAAACCATATTGCACTCTTTCCTCTTCTTCTTGGTACTCTGTTACAGAAGGAATCTTATTTCACATGTTTAGGTTTACCAGAATTGCATTTTTAGAGACAGGAGACACTTTAAAGCTTCAATTAAAATAATAAACCAAAATAATAATAAGTAACAAGTAATAAACAATATGCTATACTATGGCTGTTTAACTAATTAATTAATTAATTAAATATATATCTCATCAAAGCAGTAAGTGCAAGTTTGAGAGCAGTAAATGAAAGTTTTCCTAACTCTCAGTGCATAGATGATAACAGTTCTCTTACAAAATGTTTAAGTACAGCATGTCTTTTCCATGTTTCTATTCTTAAACTGGGTCAAAATCTGAATTTTCCAGTTTGTTGTATAGGAGCAGATACCAAGCAACATGTGACTAGACACAAAAGAATTATTGATGTTTTTGATGTAAGACTCTTTTGAAAAATGAAGGAATTTGTCTACAAAAAGATTACTCATTCCATTTTGGCAGGCATTTGTGAGATTTGTTTTGTGTTTTACTTGTTTAGGTTTTAAGGAAAATTCAGTTAGGTCAGGCATCAAATTAGATGTGTTGCTAAACTTAAGTATAAATGCAGGAAATTCAGGCTTGAAATTCCTCAAAGGTTGTTTGAAGACTTTTCAGGTTTTTGTTTAATGCTAAATCATAGTTATCAAGACACAGGTACCATTTATTGCTTCATTGTTCTGTGCAGTTACCTGATGGATCACACTACGGAGGTTGATTGAAATTAGGGAAGCTAATTTCATCAAAATGAACTATTTTAGGATGATACTATTGAACAGTTCTGAATTACAGTATTTTGAAAGTGGGTATTATTTTCTGAAAATGTGGAGGAAGCTAAGGTAAATCTAAGGACTTTAGCTTAGTGGTGAGTGCTAAATGGAAAGGCGAGATTGAAGAGTTTGTTCCCGTTTCTGTAAAGCTTACGTATCTTGTCTTGCGTCATTTTTTCCCCCAGGTATCTAATTCAGAAGAAATAGAGCTTGGATTTGAAAAGTCCCAGAACTTATTTGAACATTACTCCTAAGTAAAGAAAAAAGATTGATTTAAGGACAATAGTAAGAGAGTTTAAAAGAATTCTCTGAATTGGAAACAAAGACATCAGCTCCTCACATTGAAGTTTCAGGAAAGAAAATATCTTCTTGGGTTAATACAATTTCTTTTCTAATTCTAGATGTCTTTTTTCCTTTCAGTTGCCAGATGACTTTTGGTTTTAAGTCTGCAGTAATAAAAATATGCTTTTATTTACCCCTTTTCAGATAGATGCTGTCCAAAAGTTAGCACTACAATGGAAAAATCGGCTAATTCAGTTGAAAGCTTTAAATGCATCAACAAAAGCAGCTTTGGTAAGTGTTCATGAACGGCAGCATGTCACTGTGCCTGATGTCATTTTTAATGAAGTCATTTACACAGATGGTAATTATGGTTACAAAGATTTCTGAGATGTGGCAATTGTGATTTGCCACCTGGGCATATTCTGTGGATTCCTGAAATTGCTGAATTGCAGGTGGTGCAATAAACCCCTTCAGTTAACTGGGGGGAAACTGTGATGGTTCCATGATAACAAAGCAGCAGCTGGATCCCAGCTTTGGAATACTCTCATTGCAAGCCACATGAAAGCAACCAGAGCGAAGTTTGGGATCTGGTTGTGTACAAGACCATGAAGAGGCCAGTCCCCACCACACCTTTTTCCCATGTGCTGATCTTGGCTCTTCCAAGACAGAATCAGTAGAGTGGACCAGAAATGCTCTCCAGGACACCTTAGGATGAATGGAGCATTTGGCCAATGCCAGACTTGAGAGATAGATGGGAGGAAAACCTTTTGGATCACATGTGACTATAGAAAGAGTCACTGGTCCTGCAAAGGTGACAAACACTTGTGAATGGAGATGGTTTTTCAGAAGGAAACGCTTGAGTCAAAGCCCATTTGAAATAAATAACCAGGGAGACAGAGGAAGTGGCTCTGTTTGAGTGCGGTCTGCATGAAGTGCAGTAAAGGTTGAATACTACAATCCCAGCCCTTGGCCTGTTCACTGCTGAAGGTGGACAAGCGGGATTTGGGCTTTACCACAGGAGACGGGATATGCCGAGGACAGACAACAGAGTGAGTCCAAGCTGTGCCCCAAATACAGTCACAGAGCACAACCTGGAACAGTAAGAGGTGAGAACGGGAGCTGCCAGAGGGGATCAGGTCATTGATGACAGGCAAAAATCGATCAGTTGTAACAGATTTGCATTTCTGGAGGGTTTTACAGAGGAGAGCCTGTATGGCCTTAGAGCACTTAAAGCACTGCAAGAGCAGGCAGTTGTGAGGAGTGATCACTGTCCAGCATGGTCTGAGTTGGCTTCAGTAGGACTAGGCAGCTTTATTTTTGTTTCAAAGAGAGCTCAGAGAGAGCTCCCTGTTTTGGAATCTAGTTTTCAGGTATGTCTCTGGAATTTTTTCAGCTCTCTGCTTTCAAGACCACAAGCACTCAACCAGCACCTGCCTTTGGAATGGGAGGACAGCAAACCTCAAGCTTTGGGCTGTCAAGTAAGTTCCTGCTCTAAGAACCAAAACATTTAAACATTTTCTGTCATTTGCTGCTGCTGCATTTTTGAAAAAGAGCAGTGGTTTACCATCCCTGGGGCACCCATTCTAATGTTTCTTGTAAATTCTCTGTTTGCAGGCTTTCCTGTGAGCAGCAGCAGTACCAGTGCCAGCAGTTTCTCCTTTAAAACCAGTTCCAGCCTCATCAGCTCAGCATCCTCTGGGAGCAGCTCTTCTGCTGCTGGAAATCCTCCTGCATTTGGGACAACGTCCTCTCCCAGCGCACCCCAATCCGTTGGTTTTGGCAGCCCGGCCGCTCCATCCGCAGCCTCCTTCTCCTTTAAAACAGCTGCCACAGCTGCTGGCTTTGGGACTCCTGGCTTTTCAGGCTTTGGCAGTGCTGCTGCTGTGAACTCTGCAAGTACCACTCCGCTCCCAGCCTTTGGAGCCTTTAATGCCACGACAGCCACTTCTGCCTCACCTTTGAGCAGTGGTTTATTTGGACAGAGCGCCAGTGCCTCTGGACATGCTGGTACCTCAGCCTCTGCTGCAGCCACCAACTCCAGCCCTGCCTCAGAGAAGTTATTCACACCCAAGAGTGAATTATCAGCTGAAGAGTGGCAACAGTTTGAAGCAAAGGAGTTCACAATTGGAAAGATTCCTCTTAAGCCACCACCATTAGAACTTTTAAATGCTTTCGATCTTTTAAGTTTATTCAGAAGTAACATGTTTTGAAATTGAATAAAATGCTGCTCTTTTGTTCCATCTCCCAAATCTGCTGCAGGAACAAATTTACAAGTATAAACGTGTACATTGTATTTTATAATTTCTTGTTTGTTTTAGGACAGAATTTTTACATCTGAGAAATGACCTGTTGAAAATAAAATGAAACATTTCCTACTGTTTGCTGTCCTGTGAAATTCTATGGAAACACTGTATACAAAAAGGTTATGTCAAAAGAAACACTGCTTCAGTCAAGTATTCACAGCCTACTGTGGATGGAACCCTAGAAAGACACAGGCTGTGCAAGTGCTTGTTGTTGGACAGCCTGGTATTCTGCCTCTTCAAAGGTTTGTGCAGCGTTGGAGGACTGTGTGTGTTGAGGGAGAGGGATGTCTCCTGTGTAGCCTGTGCCACACTACACCCTTCTGTCCCCTAGGAGCCAGTCCCCTGTGCCAGTTGACACAATTGAGCTGCTGTTAGTTGGCCTGAGGTTGCCAAGCCTGCAGGAATGTCATATCATTGGGAGAGGACAGGCCTGAAAGCATTCATCCTGCAGAAGGAGCTTGGGGGTTGTTATTTTGTCTCTTGGGTGAAACTGAGCAAGCAGTAGCAAAACTGCCTTTCTGTGAACGATGGCGTTTTTGTTGTCAGGTTCTCAAACCACATGGGTGCATATAATAATGTTACCTCTCCTGAAGTCATGATATTAAGGGACCAGTTTTGTTGCCAAGATGCTCTAAAGCGGGAGTCAGCAATCTTCCAGAGGATGTCCTAGACTCGGGGAAGGAGAATATTTGCTGTTGACCAGGTCCTCCTCTTAGTAGTCTACAATTGTCAAACCTCATCTTTAGGAGGAAACCAAAAGTTTACTTCAGGATACACATAACTAAATCAATGTTTTTGTCATAAATATTTTAAATGGAAGTATTTTGCTCTTAAAAAAAATTGTGAGGCCATAAAAATCTGTCTGTTCTCCACACACCCAAACAATATTGGCTAGATGTTCTCAAACATCCTTCTAACACATGGAGACCTAGAGGAAGAAGGGAATTTTTAAGTGTTAGGTCACATTGCCATTAATAAAGATTAAGTGAGGTACTCCTAATACCAATGACAAGAAATAAAAAAGTCTGATCAAAAATGTTTTTAAAAATCAACACCTCACCCTTAAAGGTTTTTTTTAAAAATTACTGTTACAGAGGTACTAGGATTTGGTGTTTTCACAAACGGGCTTCTGAGCACCTGAAAAGATGGCAGGGAGCAGTGTGATGTGATTTACCTGGCAAAAGGCAATCTGTGTGGTTGGCTGCAGAAGTAGGAATGAGAATAGGATAGAAGAAGGGAATAGTATTACTCTAGGGGGCTCACTAAACTGCAGAAAATAGGCAACAATTTGTTAGGCTAAAGCAATCTATCCCAATATTTGCTCCATATTTCTGTCTTTTTTTTTTTTTTTCCCTGTTTGTCCTTTTCTGCTTTTGGTGTGCTTGATATCAAAGTTGGTTGCAAGCACAAAGGAGGCTAAATAATACCTTCTATTAGCTACAATTCTTTCATTTATTTAACTTCTCCTTTTTGCAACTGTTTTTGTTTGGTTGGTATATGGCTGCTTCCCAGAAAGTCATTATACTGTGGTCTGGCATATAAAAACATATATAGGGTAGCAGCAAACTCACAGATGTCACTTACTGTATTTTGATTCAGAACAGAAAACATGAGGTGAATGTCCAAACAAAGATGTGTAATGTCCTTATTAGCTGAAAATCTTTGTCTGTGAAATAGGCTGGAACATTCAAGCTCCATGTGATATTTTCAAGTACTTCCCTCACTTTGAAATAACAGGATTTATGAGTCACTGAAATTCCTGCCGTGTGGTGCAAACAACTAATTTGAAGAATGAAGTTTTGATTTTCAAGAGCTCATGGATTAATCCCCAGACAACAGCTCTTGAGGCTGGCTGTATACAGGAGAAAAACTCTCCACTACCCCAGCTGAGGAAGCAACCCAGCATCCAACAAGTGGAATTTTCTCAGCCCTTTTTCCTCACATACTAGCAGCATTGGCAGATCTCAAAATGTGATTTAGCAGCTGAGAAGACAAAAAAAAAAAAAAAAAAAAAAAAAGGCTGTGAACCTCAGAAAGGATTACAGTTAGGTCTTAAAAATTAAACATCACAGTAGCCCCATGCTCTGTAGTTTCACAATGTGCAGCAGCAAGTGGCATGGTAGCCTTACACTGACTGAGGGAAGATGGACTGCAAATAATCAGCTGACTGGATTTAAGCCTCAGAGAACAAGCTAAGGGCATCCACAACAATAAATTAACAACAACAAGAAGGCTAAGGAAAGAAGAGCTTTCATAAATGCATCTGGGGAGAGAAAGGAATATGAAAAGCCTATTAATACAGGAACACTGAATTGAGATTGATAAGACTGAAATGGTGGAAATCTATTTAAAAAGTACTTGAAATGAGGGATGGTTGAAAATCAATAAGGATGTCATGCAGTAACTGATGAAAACAAGTAAGAAAATATTTGTGAAATGTGAGCTTACTGCAGCATAGTGGGAGTCCAGATAATTTGCTGTATGGGTCAGTAAGGGAATCAGATAATGGACTTGCTACAGTTCTGGTAAGTGATATCCCTCAGATAAGTGGCAGAACACCAGAGATGTGCTAGGAGACCAAGAAAAAAACATACCTCAGTGAGCAAAGGTACTTAATTTGTTGACAGTTACAAATAATTTGAGGCGATTGTAAAGACAGACCAACTGGCTTTTAGTAAGGCCTTTGATACAAGCATTTAGGAGTTTCAGAGGTTTATGTGACCGTAATTAGGGTTAGTGATTAATCAGAAACTTCTACGAGTGAATGCTTTTGTTTCTTTTGTTTATGAGATTTACTTCGGCAACACTGGAGGAAAAAAGCCACAAATTGTAAACTGATATCTACTTAGATATTAATTTAAGTAGGTATGTAATTATATTTGACCCAATATAAGCCTAATAAAAGCTG
Source organism: Sylvia atricapilla (assembly GCF_009819655.1). Lineage (NCBI taxonomy): Eukaryota > Metazoa > Chordata > Aves > Passeriformes > Sylviidae > Sylvia > Sylvia atricapilla. The sequence goes on from NC_089140.1 coordinate 32,145,841, forward strand.
AAGGAAAAGCCTGGACTACTAGAGCTCAGAGTGGGAGCAAACTGTAGAGCTGAAAGGTGCTGACAGTAAGTGAGATCTGAAGCTGTGATGGTTCAGATCAGTAAAATGTAGTTTGAGCTGTAGGAATCTCTTACAGCTACAGCAATGCTGTGCTTAGTTCTGAGCCTGCAATTGCCAGAGAGTTGCAAGATGAGTAGAAGGAGATTCAGAGTGCAAGCATAGCCATTGGAAATGAGAATTCAGGAGGGAACGTAAGAGCTGAATATTTACTGCTTGGTGAAAGCAGAGGCTGCGACATGCAGTGACTGTCTTTTTGAAAGGTTACCCTCTCAGGAAGGAGGAAACAGGACTTTTCCAGTAACCAGAATATAGCACTATTTTCACAGAATTGTCTTAAACAGGAAGTTTCACACCAGGAAAAGTCCTGTTCTACACCTCTGTTAAGGTCTGGCCAAGCCAAAACACAAGAACCAAGTCCCTGCTTGTCAGGACTAACAGTACATGACCCCAGGGATACAGCAGTCAGCATAAGTAGATTTGATCTCCTCCCTTTGAACCAAAATACACCAATACTTTTGCAGAGGGTGACAGGACTGCAACACTGAGCATTTGAGGCAGGGAGCTGTGCCCCTGTTGCCTCTCTATTGGGAATGACTCAGGGTGCTGGCCATAAAGAGGGAACCTCTCTCCACTGAGTTTAAAGAGGCAGATTAACTCTCTAATCCTGGGAGTGAATATGCCTCTTGGTCTTGAAACTTACACTTGCCTTGAAACTCTCACTTGCAACTGCCTGGTTCTCCTGTTAAGAATAGTTAAGTAAAAAACAGAGTTGTTCTTAGCAGCTCTGCCTTAGGCAATATGCTTATTTAATCTCCAACACTCTTGCAAATTTTCAGTATCACGCAACAGGCTCCTTGGTGGGACTTACTTTCTTGCAAAAAAACAAAGCCAGATCTTAAAATGGAGCAAGGAAGAGCAAGAAGAACAAGCTACAAATGTCAGTAGGCTGGTGAACATTTTTGTTCAGGTATATGGATTGCTTAGTCTTTCCTCCACAGCCAGTAGGATTTGTTCTTACCATGTCACATGAGGGACATAAGAAACAAGCTTTATGCCTTTTCCCTTCCAGCAAGCAGGTCTGTTACGTTGCTAATTGCATGGTAGTCATCAGAAATGCAATCTGGTGGTTTTAAAGTACCTGCAGCAATTATATCCTGTTCTACCTGAATTTCTATTTTGTTGTGGCAGTAGGTTCTTAGCAAATTAAATGCATTCTGGTCAACATCAAGGAAGGCTTCTGTTCTTCAATGGAGCCTTATCTTTGCAAGTCACATGAAATATTCCCATTGCATATGCCTTACAAACTAACTAGATCTAATTATACCAAATAAACCAACCCTTCTGTGTGAATCAAACAAGCAACATTTGCATGTGTGCATGTAAAGCTGTGTCACATCACATTTAAGAGGAGACTGAGGTACACTTTTGATCTCTGACAGCTTTTCTATCAGAGAAAAGACTACCCAATGCTGTGGTGGTCTTCTGACAAGCATCTGTGCATCTCTGGCTTGTGATGCACTTCAGTATTAATGCACGCTTTATAGGCACATGAAATTTTGTTACTGCAGTTTACTTCTGCAAATATGGGCTTCTCTTGAAGAAATGATGAAATAGAACTAAGAGAGTATAAAACTGAAATAAAAGTTTATAACCATGGGTTGCATTAAAAAAAAAGGCTGGTATCACTCTGGTATCACTTACTGTTGCTGTATGATAGATGGACAATAGATGAGGTTAAGAAGGACTGTCTGTATTCAGGATACATGAACTCTGGGGCAGAAGAGAGCCTTCAGCATTCTCCCATAGCTTTGCTCAGGAGCTCCCATGGGCTGGGGGGCTAACAGGCCCTTGCAAAGTGAAGCACTACTTGAACTTCACGCCAGGAGCTTGGCAGAGCCTAAAAGAAAGCTCCAGCCTGCAGGCAGACCTGCCTGACATGAGATAAGGGCTTTTCAAATTTTGCTGCAGATCCTTCTGCCAGGAGTCTTTCAGTCATTCCTATCTAACCTACCTGACTTGCTGGAGACTGATTTCTTTGCTCCCTGCCCGTGTGCCTCCCACTCCCCCAAGCTTTTGCATACAAAGTCCCCTGCATTTGCACACATGGAGTCGCGACTCCCTCAGCCTCCCTGTGCAGGTTTTGCAGAGGGAAATGGCCACCAGGAACCCCTCCTCTCCAGAGGTCTCTGCCTCTACCTGAAGCCTGTGTTGGAACTCCCACGACATCAGAACACAGCATTCGTGACTTGAGACGCCTCCAAGCCAGCCCAAGCACACAAGGAGAGCTGTACACCACAGCTCCAGCATGACCTGTCTTTCCAGCTGGTGCTGCTTCAAGGTTTTGTCCCATCAGTGCCCTTTGCTCACATATTCAAACTCCATATCACAAGGCATTTCTAGCAAAATGATTCCCACTTAACCTTTGATCAGGCTCCATAACCACTGGTCAACTCCTCCTGCCTGCTCTTCCCAGACAGCTGCCTCTGCCTGTTCTTCTCAGGAGTACATCTAGAAACTCAGGGGTACTAAAACTCCTCCCTGACCCTGACAGGAGAGTGCTTCGGCTTCTTCAGGCACTTGTCTGAAATGTATTTAAAGGTTCCTTTTCTCCTGAAGAACACTGGCACAGTGATGTATCTTCCTGTCTGGCTTGTGCCCTATCCCCCACCCCTTCAGTGCACTGGGGACAGAGTGGGCACCACATTTTGTCATCCATCAGGTTTACAGGAAAGGAGGACACACTTCTGGGCCTCCACATAGGAGCAACTCTCTGCAAACAGTTGCTTAATTGTTTGTGTCTGATAACAATCAAATTAACTTTCTCCTATTTTTCCCTTCCAAGCATCGCTATACAGAAGAGAGGAAAAGGCAGGGGAATAAAGGGCACAAAATACTCAGGCAAGTTTGCTGAAGTTCATGATACTGTCAGGGGAAAAAACCCAGACATCCTAACTTTGGGTTATAGGGCTGAAAGACAAGCCCATCCTCTTTCTCATAGCAAAGCTTCAGAGCAGCACCTATCAAGGAGCACACACTCAACAGGTAACACAAGCAATCTTAGTTCTTGCAGAAGGAAATACATATGGCTGCCAATAATAGGTCCATACTGAAGTAACCAAGATATGTTGGACACCTGATGACATATAAGGCCGTCCTGTCTGTTGAAAAAAACAAGGATCTCTCTCTGACCTTTTCTTATGTATTTATCTACTTTGTTCTGGAAAAACATTGGACAGCATTAAAGATACTAGCAGAGCGCCTCAATATTACAGACAGTATTGAAGAACAAACAAATAAGTGCACACAAGACTCTTCGTGATCACAGCTGAAATAAACTGGTTCTGGCAGCAAACTTCTACTTAAGTGGTCACTGGACAGATTCCATCCTTACGATGATCTATTTTGAGAAGGCTTATTCTTCCAACAATAACAGAGACAGTCACGAACAGAGGGAATCCTATAAAGTAACTAAAGAGTACATGAGAACAATACGTGATATTTTTTGTTGTTGTTTAAAAAAAAAAAAATCTGTTAGAGTGTGTGTGACTGAAATTTATAGCTGTGCATCCGAAATCATTTACTTAGAAGTTTGTCTATTTTGCAGTATTTGGTGTACAGGAGGAAATAAACTGCATTTTACAGCATTCCCACCTCTGATGCTGGGCCTGTGATGATTCACGTGGCCCTGGAGGTCAGCCAGGGGACTCGGAGGCCACAAAGCCCCAGTGCACACTGTGCATGTCCATGCTCTGCTCAGCTCTCACAGGCCCTCAGTGTGGACTCATCTCCAGAGAAGATGCCCCAGGGTTGTGGTGCTGGCTGTTATCCATCTAAAAAATTCCCCAAGAAAGCAGAACTCCCAAATACCAATTTTAGTCTCTGACATAGAGCACAGGAGCCAGAAAACTGCTGAGGTCCAATTCATTGTGCTTTCTTGTTTATATCCAAATTACTCAATTTTAGCAGGTTTCCTAAAAAAAAAAAATTACATGGTTTTGATTATACCATCTGATCATCTGTCTGTGGGTCCTTCTGCACCAGCCATTTTTTTTAACCCCATAGCAAATTTTCAGGAAATTAATTTTCAAAGATGACCCTATTCTCATAGCTATAGTAAGAATTGGCAAGGAAGGAAAAGCAGGCTAAACTCAGCTGCTGTGAATTCTGTTAGCAACAGGCTGGCTGACCAGCACACACAGAAATCCAGTATCTAGAGTAGTTTACCAGACCTTTGCCTCCTTGGGGTATTAAAGAGGACAAACGGCACCAAACTATAGGAAACTAGGCTTCAAACACACATTCTGTGGCTCAAAACCATCTTGTTTCAAGTATCAAAGCAAGATTCTTCCATGTTCAAACACGAAGCTAACCTAGGAACAAGGAGCTATGTAAGTTCAGATGTAAAAGAACCAAAGCTCAAAACCTCGCCCTGGGAATTGCCAACTTGCTGCCAGTTTCATACTTAATGGAAATCAGTGATCCAAGAGCTTTGCAGATGGACCTCAAGTCTCCTCTCTCAGGATTCCTAAGATCCTGCCATTGTACAACCTTCCAGCCTCCCAGAACTTATGAGAAAAACAGGATCACTGCAGAAGAACTTCTACAATGAAACTGAAACCATGAATGATCTTTCACTTAAATGTAACTGGAAATAACAATCTGATTAAAATAAATCAATTATTATTATATCGTTTGCCTTCTGATCAGTTTCTAGAAATAATTGTGCACTAACCCATTAGTGTATCACTAACCTTTTATCCTGTGATATGACACAGTATATTAATTTGCTTGCTCTTTCATTTGGCAGAGAATGGCATTTCTGCCAAAGCGTGTGAAATTTTTCAAGACATTTCACATATCCTGATTATTTTGAAGAAACTGCCAGCTCAGTTCAGCTGAGGAAATTTGCATATTCATTCATCTTGTAATCTTAAATGTAACTTACCCCATAAGGTGTAAGGTACAGGAGAGTGCCATGGTGACTGAACAAATTCCGACAATAAAGATGTTTTTCCCTGAATATTGCCTCTGTTCAAACTGGAGAGAGTTGTCCATGCATCAGCATATGGATCTTCCTTTATTCCACAGGACAACCATGGCCCCCTGAAAAGGTTCCAAAACGTCCAAGGCAACCCAAGTCTGAGTAAGGATATTTGGACTCACCAGTAAACCGGAGCTCGGGCAGACTGCAGAGCATGGCTCTGGTGAGCTTTTCCCAGCAAACACCACTGAACAGTAACCACAAGTCCTCTAACTTGTTGTAGCTTCTGCCTGTTCATATTCCATCATCTCCAGGTGGGGACTTCTTAGTTATCATACAAGGCTTGATAAAACTTTTGAAACAGTCAGGCAAGGTTTCACCCATTCATGTGTAAGAGAAGGCAAAGAGTACAAAAACAACAGGTCAAGCCTTCATCCCTCTTGCCTCTTCTCACTCCTAGAATACCTGCAGTGCCAGGGGACAGAGCCTCCTTCCCACCTGCTTCAGCTGTGGCCCATTCTAGCCTGAGTGGGTAAAAGAAAGGAAGCAGGTGTTGGGAAGTCCCTTACAATTACAATGAGAAAAGGATGACTGGAAGTTTGCTTGGGTCCCCAGCAGGGAGGGGATTGCATCTTTACACACTTTCTTCTCTTTGTGGGCACATAGGCCCCTCTGCATCCGTGTCCTGGATCATCAAAACATTGCCCTAATCATACAAAAAAGTGAACAATGCTGCCTGTTCTCATTCTCTGCTGCCACATTCTCCCTGCCCCCCAAGTATTGTTATCTGTATTGGCCAAATTGAAAAAACCACCAAAGAGTCCCTGCTGACCCTATGGCTACCAGAAGAGCTTGGGTTAGTACAAGAGCACCCTTTGCTTAAAATGAATGAATTATATAGATAATAGGAAACTACTAAGTCGGGTTGCATTTTTCCAGGGCACCAAAGCTGGCATAGTGGTGGAAGACTGGTTGAGCCAAGGTCATACTGGAGAACCACAAGAGCACATGGAAATGCTCCTGCACTTCTGGTGCTTGGCTGCCTGGATGGTCATTATATGGTCATGAAATGCTTAGCACAAAGCAGTGGTAGCTGATTATGCCTGCTAAATACTGCTGTGGTTCCAACACTAAGTGGTTCTATTAACAAGTTCGTTTTGCCGGTTCTTAATTGCAGTGAAACCTGGGAAGATAAAAACATCAAAGGAATCCTTTTAGCTAACCAGATAAGTCTTGTCTTTATTCTTATGACCTTTTAAAATTTCTCACCCAATTCAATTTGAAAACCTGCTGTAGGCTGTTAGAATTTAAATTAATATATGCTTATTTGGAGACTTTGAAGGTAAATGAAAGGCTACATATACTGGACAAAATCGCTTCTTTTTAATGGTTTGCAGGTACATAAGGAATAGAATTAAATAGCCTTCTGGTTCCCCAAATTGTCCATTATAATCCCTCTGGCCAGTAATTTTGAAACTGAATTTAAAAGCTCTTACTAAAGATTGTGATATAGCTTGATGTATCTGCCTGCTCTCAGCCCTATCTCTGTAAATTATTATTAGCAAAAAAACTGTGTCCATCAGCCTTCTCTACACAATCTTTTGCAAAAGCATTAAAGGAGTGACTTAAACACCAAAGGAACTGGGATTCAGAAAGGAACTTAACCAAAGTTCACCAGTGGGGAACAGACCCTTACAGGCATTACAGCAGCTCTTAGAGCCTCTGAAATGGCTCTAAACTGAGGCCTAGCAAAAGAACCTATCCAACAAGAATGCAATGAGTAAGAATGGAGTGTCTTTCAAATTGCCTGCTTTGTTTTAGTCTGTATTTGCTCTTATTTAAATAATGAAGAGTTCTCATTTACATTCTAACCAGAATTGGCTCTCAAGAGCAAAAGTCTTTCTCATCATGGATGCTTGTTTCAGTGAAAGTCATCTCAAAGCTCTGGAGCTGGTCCCCACGCAACAGGAAATCACCTTTCCTCTTTTGTAAATAACCTGAAAGATTATTTTTAAATAGTATCCATTACAAATACATTTTGAGAGAGAGTTCTGTGTAATTGAAAACACATGCAAAGCATTCAAATACCATAGGAATGAAAACTATAAAACACATCGTAGATCAATAAAAGACAGAGTTTGCACATCCCTCTGCTTTCAGTGCAGAGTTGGGATGAAAAGTCAGGTTCTGTAATGTAAGCAAAAAATTCAAGGAGATTGTCTTTTCTGGAGCTTTGGACTTCTCTCTGTATGCCCAGACTCTGTTGAAGCTTTCCAACAAATGTCACCTCAAGTCCAAACCAGGTCACTATGGAACAGCTTAAATGTCCTCCCTGTGCCTTTCAGCACATTCAGTTAATGCCCTTAAGCCCTACTATGTTTGACTTCAAAAATTTCAAAATGCAGTTTGCTCCTTAATTTTTATTTAAAGTTGCTGTAGTTCTAAAAGCCTTGAGGACCTGGCACAAAATTTCTTAACTAAATGCTTTGTGATTTTCATACCGTTTTCTACACAATTTGCCTAGCCAGAAACATTTTAGCTGCTTTAACAAAGGAGGAGGTGTCAGTGTTATCTCAATCCCAGGCAGAGATTGTATTAGCTCCTGGGAAGACCATGCTGGCTTATCCAGAGGAAAGGGGAGCTGATTTATGATGTTTTGCTGGGCTGCTAAACCTAACGTCACTTTCAGTCACTTTCTTTCAGAATCTTCCCATTTCATGTGAACTGAAAAAATAAATCGAAGTTGCCTTCAAATGTGTTCAATCCCTGCAAGCACATGTCCTTAACAGAGCATTAGGGGTCCTGGGGGAATGTAGGGGGACAGAAATACACTGCCATTCCTCAGCACAGTGGGCAGAGCCTCGAGGGTGCTTATTGCTAACTACAGGTATAGCTGCATGGTATTTTACATATTGTTATAGTTGCAGAGCTCATTTTCCTTGAAGTATTACTAACCTGCCCTTCACTTGATTTTCCTCCCTCACTTGTAGAATTATTAAATTTTTTTTTACTCAAAGACTAGAGTGGTAAAAGAGTCTCCTTCATATTCATGCATCTTTTTCACAGCTGCAGAAGATGTTTAGAACACTCCACTTCATGGTGCTTTCCCTCTTGGTTTGCATGGCAAAGATGAAGAAGATGATGAACCCTTGTCTTGCAGACAGTGTACAGAGCAGCCTCAGACAGAATTGTTGCTTTTAACATTTTTTCTGAAAATTCTCTCTCCCTTCTGTCCTCAGTCACAAGGCCCTGAGCATTTACTCTGAAGCCTTCCACCATGCTCCAGGTAGATAAGGAGATTTGCTTTGGAACTCACTTTTGTGCTAAGTGTTAAGACACAAGCAAAATATTAAAGCAAACTGATCTCACTGTTCTGATAGTTCATTTGCAGTTTAACAAGAAAATTTTGAGGTGCCTTGTCAGGAAAAGACATCTACCAGAACCCAGAGCTAGATTTCTTCTGAGGTATTGGTGAAAACCATACCAAACCATACTGGTCCAATGTGGCTGCTGCTGACAGTGCTCCAGCCTGGTGGTGCCTCAGCAATGCTCTTTACTCACAGAACCAGGGATTCAGCTGGAAAAGACCTTTATGGTCGTTGTGTCCAACATTAACTCAGCACTGCCAAGGCCACTTCTCCTCCCACCACCACAGCAATGACATCCAATGGCGTTCTTACTGTGGGGTTCATTTCCTCATTTCCACTCATCAGCGACCTTCAGCTGAGGTTTTCTACTTGGAAGATAATTTATGCCTAAAAATATAAACATTTGTATGTTCAAAAGTAAAAGTATAGGGCCACAGAAGAGAAAGAGAATATAAATGTGTATCTGGGTGAAATCCGCTAATTTGGCTGCCAAAACAGGAAAACAACTTCATCATTTGCTCTTGGTCTCAGACTTTTGAATTTCATCCTGGACAAATAAATAAACAGCATGAAAATGTAAAGAAGCTCTGGCTTCCCATTATATTCTAAATAAAACAAATATAGCCATTTGGGTTATGTACTATATTTCTTTACTTCTGTCAATGTCGCAATTAAATTTCTTGAATTCTTCTTGATCTGAATAAAATTCAAACACATGGAAAGGTATTAGTAATTAATTAGTGTTCTCTCAGCACCAGGTGATGTCATTTTTATTTGTTTCCAGAACATCCACAAAAGCTGGACTGACAAAAAAAATTGCTCAGTGAAGAATTATTTATAACTTGAGTTTCTTGGCCTCTATGTCTTAGCAAAACCTGATTTTTCTTGTTTTCATTTTTCGTTCTACAACACACCATTTGATAACTGGTTTTTCTTATCAAAAGTTCTTTTGTATTATGTAATAATAGAAGAAGTAAATACTCTGAAATGTAACAAAACAAACAATTAGTAACTAAGATATCAAATATCTATTTTCATTTCATCATTTTGTTCTTAATTTATAAAAACTTTTTTTTTTTGCCTTCATCCAAATGCCACTCACTACAACAGCAGCATGAAAAGTCAATGTGAATTTATAGAGGTTTGAATGTACAATCCATTTTCCTCCTCTTCCCTAATGCTTCTCGTCTCTTTACTTTCTTTTTTTTTTTTGGTGTATTCCATTTTTTACACTTTGATGCCAGACACAGTACAGGACTAAATTCAGACTATTCACATTGTATATAACAACCTTTATTGGGAGGAACGGCAACAACCACACATTGGACCTGAATTTTTTTAATAACTGTTCACCTTCTTTCCATGAGCAGCAGAACTGAACCATTTGCAGTGAAGCCTCTTATTCTGGGCACCAGAGAGCTTTCCCTTCCTCCCAGACCACTGGCTACAGCAATGCTCCAAGCAGCCAGCTGCAATTAAGCAGTATGGTTGAGGGAGGGAAGGTTTGTTCAGCTATTTTGCTCTTTTTGGGGAGATAGTTTAAATTATAGATCTAAGAAGCGGATTTTTCTATTACATGATGCACACACATTTTCTGTAATGATTCTAATCATGTTATATAGTATTTCCCATGCTGGGCTCATAGCTCTGGTGATCAGTGCAGTCCACAAACTAGACAGATTTTACCCTCAGTATTTCACTTAAGCCAGGGATTGCAAGTAGGCTGCTGTGTGAAATCAATTTTTTTGGTTCTCACATGGTAACACAGTAAAGCCATGTTAGATTTTCTAGTATTGGCAAAGAAAGCTGAAATAAAATAACTATATTCCAATGCAGATTTAAAACAGAGTCAGTGCAAATTTACTGCTCCTATCACAGAGAATATGAATAAAGGATATGGGGGTTCCTTTAAGATGAACTCAGAAGACTAACTCCTATATGTTTAATATATTTCCCTGCCCACATGTGATCAGAACTTTTAAAGATTACTATGTAATGCGTTTGGGAACAGGCCATTAAAAATAGCAGCAGTTCCTGTTGAAGGTTCTGCAAGCAGGAGCCCCTCCAGCTGTGGGGCAGGGTGCAATCTGTGCTGATTTGGGGGCTCCAGGCTGCATTACCAACCTGAGTGTCCTCCCCTGGCCTGCCAGCAGAACACCAGAGCCTGATCCTGCCACCTGTTACTCTGCAGCAGCTGAAGATGGGTCGAGGAGGTGATGGATGAGTGGGAATGAGTAAGTTATGGCACTGCCAGGCTGCTCCTCCTGTGCCTCACTGGTTAAGCCATGGCCCCGGCAAGTTGTGATCACTCTGTGCAAATGGCAGCAGCCAAACTTGGAAAAACCCCACCCAAACCCTGTGTGATCTTGCTCCTTCTATTTGCCTCCAGATCCCCCAGTGAGTCCTCCTCAATGCTGTCAGCTACAGAAGGTGGATCCAGGTGGATTGAAGTCCTAAGGTGATGGCAACACCTCACTAGGAGCACAACAGCTCCACTTGCTCAGTTTGTCTCCCTTTTATGCCATAAATATTAGTATCTAAATGGGGCATTTAGATTGAAGACTGGTTGCTTTGTAATATGTTAATCTTTTTCTCCTCTTTCTATTGCCTGTATATTCACTATTTGTTCTAGCCTCTAAGGAAGAGGTTACTACTGTTGTGAGTCAGTGGGAATACAGTCCAAAAATGCAGCATTTTGCCCATTTTTTTGATGTTAACACATTGAAGAGCATGTTACGCTAAAGTTCAGCTGCCAGCGTTTTCATTAATTCTGACTCCTATTTTAGGGAAGTGCTGAGGTTATTTCTTAAGCAGTAAAGGCAATTTCACTGGACCATAAAACAACTGAGCTTCTGTGGTGAACTCTTATCCTTTGCCCATAATAAATGAAACATAGCATATACAGGGAGTAAGATACAACTGAGTACATTTAGTTTACCTCATTTCTTAGAAAAGCTTTAAAGGACCTTTGGCTGTGAGACTACTTCTCCTTCAGTGTTCTCCCACCAAAGAGACTACATAGCAGATGTTCTTGTTAAGTGCATTCTCTTTGACAGGTTACATCTTTGGCTGGGGTTTGCTGGTTTGGTTGTTTCTGCATAACCTTTTTTTTTTAAATAAAATTTTATATTCTTCCTAGCCAAAATATCAATTAATGTTTTTAGAAAAAACAGAACTTTTCAGCAAAAATTTGATTGCTCTCTTGAGCTGAATGATACAAAATCGATCTTTTAACACATCTCTGAGCAACAGGGAAGCCTGAATCAATTTCATTAAAATATGATGAAAAATATGGGTCTCGTCCAGCCATAATCATGTGCTTTCACTGCAATTATCTACTCTCCTGATTGGAAGAGGTCTGTGCCTCCATGAATCACGGTGACTATAAAATATATCATTAACAATTCATTAAATCAATATGAGAAAAGTAGCGGAGTAAAACCAATGTCCAGATTGTGAATTAACTCTGGCAGCTGCAAAACTCAAAGTGGGTCAGCTGAGGTACACATGGAACAGGCCAGAAGCTCACAGAGACTTTGGACAACCATGGGCTATCACAGCAGAGCACTGGGACTGCCAGGATAGCTGCACCTCCTCCTTGCACTGCCATCATAGTTTAAAAAACTACAACAAAACTCTCCAGAGACAATAAATAAACCTACTTCCTTTGCACAGCTTTGAAAAAGGTGTGTGGTGCAATCTGAGCAGTCAGCATCTGTTACTGTGCTTTGTCTTCATTTGCTGGTCATCTGCATGGGTCAGCCCTGCCATGGGCAGGGAGGATAAACCCTCCAGTGGGCACTCTGTGGGTCTGTATCTTGAGGATGAGCTCTTGTGAGGATTGGCTGATGTCAAAGTGCTGCAGATGATTTCTTGGCTTCCCCTACCTTCCCCATAAGCTGCTTTCATGAGGCATTTTGGGGCACTGTTCACACACACGGCTCTGACTGAGCAGGGAGTTTAGCATTTGTAGGGAGGGACCAAAAAAAGCAGAGGGAAGGCAGGCTCATCATTCAAGCCTTCCCTCAAGAGCAAATCTGGCCAAAAATTACTTGTATCACAAAAATAATTCTACATCTTTCATGGTGCCATTTCTTATTATCCTGTTGGCTGTCACCTGGAAGAAGAGACTGATCAGCCTCAGCTACAACCTCCTTTCAGGTAGTTGTAGAGAGAGAGAAGGTCACCCCTGGGCCTTATCTCATACTATGGTCATTCCTTGTTCCTATGCTGTGGTCAAATGCAAAGTCTGGAAAAATCTTTCAAATTGGAAACAATCTTAGATTGGATATTGGGAAAAATTTCTCCACAGAATGGGTTGTCAGGTATTGGAACAGGCTGCCCAGGAAGTGGTGGACTCACCATCCAATGAGGTATTTAATAGATGTGTAAATGTGTCTCTTACGGACATGGTGGACTTGGCAGCACTGGGTTAAGAGTTGGACTCCATGATCCTAAAGGTCTTCTCCAACCTAAACCACTCTATGATTCTATGACCAATCCCAGCACAGGAATTTGAGAAATCTATGACTGCTAGGAAACACCTTCCCATTAAAAAAAAAAAAAAAAAAAAAAAAAAAAAAAAAAAAAAAAAAAAAAAGGTAAAAATGGATAGTTTTAGCTGCTACAAAGGCAAAAAATAAAGGCACCAGAATTACTAAAAGTCTGTTTGATCAGTTGCAAGGGTTAATTCATTTTGCAGTGATAAACTGAGATAGATGATACTAGAAACTGATCAGGAGCATTTTTTCCTTCCTGGTACAAGAAGAACTGCAGACTGCTAAGGAGCTTTGTTTACTTGTTTGGCTCAATCAGCTGATGCCCACTGTCCCGTGTGAAGTAACGCACAGATTTCTTCCCAGAAGGGGAATTTGTCAAACCCAAAGCAGAGTTTCCTTGAGAGATCACTGGTAATGGCAGACAACATTTACCTAAATGTACCTGGTTGCCAAACTAAGATTGTCTTGTTTTCCTTTACTTTCTTGGCCAAAAGCCAAGTTCATACTTCAAATCCTTTTTTTTTTCCCTTTACTTTCTTTTTTTTTTTTCTTTGTACTTTTCTTTCTTTTTTTTTTTTTTTCTTTTTACTGTTCCTGTGAGCAGTGCTAAACAATTCCTGTATTCGTGTTGCATTGATGGCAGTGTGATAGCAGTGTGAGCATGCCAGCTCTGTCAGTCTAGACATGCAGGTACACATGATGTGTTCACACCCTGTCATCTGACAGCCCCTTCAGGTAGCAGAGATGTGTATCTCCTCAATGAGATTTAATAACTGAGCTGCTAAAGCTGTGAAGTACCAGGCACTTCCTGCCCACGCACTTCTTTGTCAGATGAAGCCCTAAATCTCCCTGAATGTGTATTTCTTTGCTGGGAGAATGTTTAGGATATATTTCAAAGCTTTTTCTCCTTTATAGCTGCCTGATTCAATTCACTTGTTTAAATTGCAAAGCTGTTTCTCAAAGACCAGGAATAATAATGTAGAAATTATAAAGGTAATTTAAGATCTGATGATGATCCACAGGTTTCAATCAATCCTTCAGTGTTTCAGACACTCATTTTCAGACATTGTCAGCTATGGCTAGGACACTTAGAGAAGCCAGCTCAGTTTTCAAATGCTCCCTTCAGTCTTGGCTTATTATGCTTTTCTTAGCTTTTTATTCTTTTCACTTCCTTTACACTCCTGTTCCCCCTAGCTCTTCCTTCCCTTCTACTCTCCTCTTGTGAATGTTGGCTGCAGCCACAGCACAAGTGGACCCAAATATTTTCTGTGTCAGCCCTGCAGGAATGTGTAATCTAAGGCCCAAGAGCAGAGGAGGAAGAATGTGAAGGACTGGAGTGTCACAACAAAACCACCTTTTAGTTATTACCCCAGCCCTGGTGGGTTTGGATTCCTCTAACCACAGGCCTGATCCTCAGTGCCTCTGAAGTCTATTTACAACATGTTTAATAATTTCTACCAGCCGGTTCTTATTGAGATTGTCACTCAAAATTTATGTAACAATTTCATGTATCAAATAACATGGCAAAAAACTCCATCGTAACCAACTTTATTGTTTTTAGGCAGATAAATTTTTGGTTTTAATTAACAGGCATTTGTTGTCAGCAGTTTTCCTCTGGAGGTTCTCAAAACCCTCTTGGGAATGAGCATTCAAACTTCCTTTCTCCCCAGTAGACTTTGGATCAGGCTCCCAGTGCTGAACCACAGTGTTTGAAGGTCACTTTTCACTTCTAGGATCAACAACCTGGAAACAAAGGAGTGCAATTAAAGTTAATGTCCCACATGGTTTAAAAAATAATTGTGAATGCCTTCGAAACCTGACATTTCAACTGGGAATGTAGCTGATTGAATAGCAACAAAAAAACCAACAATCACATGAGGACGCTGCAGTCATATGATTTTTTTGCAGTCAGTCACAGCTTTGACTTCGATTTATGCTGCCCCTTGTTTCTGTCAGATAACGAGGGCTTAGTTTAAACAAGCCTGTACCCCTGAGGCTATTGCTGTCACCCTGCTCCTTGGCTGGCACTAGGAGGGAGGGTTAGCTCCAGCCAGGAGGATTCTGAAGCATGGATTCTACATATGCAAGATCCACAGGACTTCACATCAGAGCCTGCATTACTGAGAGAAATGCTGGCTAGAGTGCTCTAGGTAATGGTAGTAACTTAGTTAATAGAAAACACTGGAAAAAAATAGGAGAAACTACAACCCCTCCCATAGTCAGAGTTCTAAACTCCCCTTCCATTGGGCAATGTCTTCATTCTGTTGACAGTAACTTGGAATTATGGACTTCCACCTGCCCTGCCCAAAATAAAAATGGTTTGCTGTTGCCCAGCTGACTGGTTTCTGGCTAGCCAGTGTCACACTTACAAGTGCTATTCTTTGGGACCACTGAAACTACTACTCAATTCTCTCTTGAGGACGGTACTTGGCTCTATGCCTTGCCATCTTCCCAAAGCTTGTTCTTTGCTGCAAACAACAGCAGGAAACTTCACAAGCCTGCCAGGGCTTCAGTGAAAATCATCTGCTGCACTGCCTGTAGAAGAACACCTGGGCTGGGGAAGTACATTGCACCTGAATTTGAACCACTAGCTGCAGTGTTTGCCAATCCACACTGCTCCTCTGGAGCCACTGGAGCCATTTTTAGACTGGGCAGCAAAGTCTATTTTTTGTTTATCGCTACAATGCACGAAGTTTATACAATCAATTGTCCGTGTGTG
The DNA here is from genome assembly GCF_009819655.1 of Sylvia atricapilla. Classification (NCBI taxonomy): domain Eukaryota; kingdom Metazoa; phylum Chordata; class Aves; order Passeriformes; family Sylviidae; genus Sylvia; species Sylvia atricapilla. The sequence goes on from NC_089140.1 coordinate 32,161,468, forward strand.
GGTCATGGCAACTTGGGAGCTAGATATGGAGTGGCCATGACCACACAGGGGCTGTGGTGGCACCTCTAGCCATGGCTGGATTGGCTAGGCATGTACTCACTAAATGATTAAATGACATTTTCCTGAACGATCAACTCTGATCAGGAGTCAAGTCAAGAGAAGTGTTTGAATTGGCCGTTTTCCACTCAGTTTAAGAGTTGTTGCCCAGCATATGGGGCGAGCCATGTGCTTAAGTAGTGATGGGTTCATCAAATGCAGCGATGTTACTACTATTGCAGTAACACTTGCAAATCAGGCTGGGGCAAGAGTTAATTTGGATTTCTGGAAATAAGTATTCCTAATTTAAAAACAAATTAAGTGCAAAAAATTGATCACGGCGCAAAACTAGTATAAAAATGCCTGTGGGGCGAATGGTGTGGCTCCAAACAGGTCTCTCAGAAATCCCAGGCAATGCTGAAAGCAAAGGGAGTGAGTCATAAGCACATGAGCTGAAAGAAGCTGAAGACAAAATCATGCATCTCTGCTTAATTCCATCACATGATGAGTCCCGGGGCCCTTCATTTAATCGGAGAGCGGCGGAGAAGCTTCATTCTCCCCTGCCGGTGTGCAGCGGCGCAGTTCCCGAGCGCAGCTCCTGGCGGGCGCTGCCGGCCCGGGCCCCGAACCATGAGCGGCGTCCGCCACCGCCTCGCCCTGCTGCTGCTGGCCGAAGCCGTGCTCTGCGCTGCCGCCACACGTGAGTGCTGCCCTCGCCCCGCATCCCTGCCTCCTGCCTCCTGCCTCCTGCCTCCCACGGCCCCAGCCGGCCCAGCACCTGTGGTGGATGCTGGAGCCGTGCCCTGCGACAGCCGGTCCCACCCCAGGGTTGCCTGACTCTGGGTAGAAAAGCTGCGTGAGTTGGAGAAGTGTGCTGAGAACTGCTCAGTAATCTGTTCCCTGTGCTCCACAGGTACATGGAGCTGGCTGGAGCTAAACCTTGGCTTTGGCAGCAAATCCTTAGCGATATTTCCCCAGTTGAGGCATGGCTAAAATGGCAGATGCAGGATGGACTTTGCACAGTCGGCTTGGCTCAGCTGTGGCTGAGAGAGGCCGGGTCAGAAACCGTGATCCCCACTGGGACACTTGGACCTGTGGAGCCCTAACCTCAAGGAGCCCAGTCAAGGAATTAGATCTGCAAGCCACAGTGGGCAGGGAGGGGGCTGATCCGCTTCTTTCCGGGCACCCAATTTGACTCAAGTCTTAGGATGACTCCCTGAGCTCAGGGCTGGGAATGTAGAAATAGGATTTTAAGCTCAAATTCCAGAATGTACAGTATGGAAATGGAAAACCTTAAAAGCTGAAGTCTGTCTGAGCATTCATCTAGCCTTGTACCTGCCTCCAATGGAGAATAGTACTGCATGTATAACTGGGCAGGTCAGGACACTTTCCCAGCTTTTGATGATTTGTAGCATTTATAGAATTGCCTCTGTCAGATGCAGAGTCATTATATTTTACAGTTTTTACTAGACGTCTTCCATCTGTTCATGCATTTGGGTTTTCATTGCAACATGTGTAAATTTTGGGGACACAAAAAAAGTTTCACACCTTAATTGTACCTTATGTGAAGAAGTACCTTTCATGTGCTTAGAGCCTGTAACCTGCTGGTTTCATTTGATTCCCCTTAACTTTTGTACTTCCAGCTTGTTCCTCCATGCTGTTCATGATTCTGTTTTTATATTCTCCTCTGTCACCTCTTCTCCAGGCTTCAAGACACAGTCTATTTAGCTGTTCCTCATATGGAAACAATTTTATCCCTTTGTAGCGTCCTCACCACCTCTCTCTGTGGTTTTTCTTTCAGTTCTTTTATAGTGATTGAGCTGCAGAGAACAGAGCATACAGTACTCAAGACATGGCATCATAAAAAGCTGTAACGATGTTCTCATCTTTGTTCTCTATCCAGCCTTTTCCTAGGTTTTCAACTACCAATGAGTACTGCATTCAAAACTGTAAAGCTGCTAGGTCCCGTTTCTGAGTTTAGAGCTAGTTTAGAGCCCCAGTTTCTCAAAGTAAGGCTACATTTAACTCTGTTGAATTTCATACAGTTTTATTCTTGAGTCATAGAGTTTCCTACAATCTTCCCCTCTACTATTTTAATGTACAGTCTTCAGCAAATTAAAGGACTTTGCTGTTGACCTGTTTCTTAGATTATGAACATTTTAAATTATTTTAACAATGGAGAAAACTGGGCACTGATTCATAACTTTTTTTAAAAATATCCTAATCAATCATTTATTAATGTGAAATCATTCTTATCCCACGGTAACATTATTGCTTTGTGTTCCTTTAGCAAGGGACCTCATCAAGTGCTGTCTGGAACTCAAGCAGACTGTAACAAGCAGGTCAGCCTTGTTCCCATGCTCTCTGTCTCCCTCGCAAAACTCAGAATATGTTTGTGAGCAAGGCACTCCTTTTATGGCAAATCATATTAATGTACTGTACCTACTTACTCTGTTCTTCACTGCTGTTCCTACCAGCTTCTCCAACTTGAGCCCCAAAGGGTTTTTTTAATCCTCTAAATCTTCCCTGGAAGTGTTTTTAAAAACTGTCATCACATTTGCCAATTTTTGTTTCTCAGTCACTGAAGCAGTGTTAAGCAAGATGTTACATGCTATGGTTAATAGCTCATTTATTTCACTCTTGAATAACTTCCATACTTGGGCCATCCTATCTAGACAACTTTGTCATTTTGTTGATTTGTTCTATAATTGGGTTTTTTTGTGCCAACACTTAATTTTGAGAGATATTCTATGTCATTGCAAAAAAAAATTTCTATAACAGAAACCCCCTATGTTCTTCCTTTGTGAATAAAAACATAAACCAACTGACCTATTTGAGTTTTGTGCTACCCCTTTACCTTTCCTGGGTGCTTCTTTTGCATCTACATCATCTTTTGGCCCTATACTTCCTGGCAAGCTTTCCAACATAGTTTATATTTGGGGGAAAAAATTGTAGTTTTTATGGTTTTGCAAGTTGCTCCTCAAATTCTTCTTTGTCCTACTTTATTATGTTTCTATACATAACTTTAGAAAGTTTATTTTACAGTCTGGTGCCATTCCATCAGCCTTTTTACTTCTAATACACTTTTATCCCCTTTTGCTGGGTCATCTTTCCATTTCTGCTATCCTAACATCAGCTCTCATGCTCTCTTTCATGGCTAATACACTTTCACAGGAAATACTGAACTTGTCTTTGCTACATTTTTCACCAAAATGAAAGCCAGAATGAGAAAGAAGAAAGTCAATCAAACTATAAGATCTTTTCCCCTATGATCACCTCACCAAAACTATTACAGGAATCTGTTCCTCAGAGCATAACATTACTCTGTCTATTTTGAACTGAATTGCTCTGATTTTGGTTATGACCAACATCTGTTCTTAAGTGGTTTTCATTGTTAAAAAAGAAATACATTAAAGCTTTTTGTTCCTTTAAATTCACCAACTGAAAATCTTCAGTTCCATGTGTTAGAGGAACTAGTGCAGAAGCCCTTCCTCATCTGAAAAAACATCTTTGTCTTGTCTTGAAGCTTGTGAAACATTTTATATTTGACTGAAATAAACAAAGCACATCAGAGAGGCAAAGAAATACCTGAGCAACTTGTGATTTATAAGCAGTGACAACAGCTATTACTGGACTAGAAAATGAATTCTAAGTTCAAGGATTGTTAATGAAAACTCAAAATTAAAAGCATTTGTAAAATTAAAAGTGCTCCAGCTATTTTTGATAAATTGAACATTTGGGGGAAAAAACAATGATTGAAAAGTTTTGATCTGGCAAAATCAAAACATTTTTAGTCATTAAATAATTTTCAGATAAAATCAAGGAGAATGGGAAAAATAAATTACAAAAATTATGTAGCCATTTACTTTTGAACGAGACATTAATTTAATGATACCTAAAGTGTAATTGAGCTTGTAAGGGTAAGTCTTTGTGAAGTACTTTTATAGCTGCTAATCTGTTTTTTCCTGAGCAAAGTTTCTCAACGACAACATTACCAAACACTTCTTCTGACCAAGACTCAAAACAATACAGCATGTGATACAGGTCATTAAGTAAATACCAGTCATAATGTTATGCTTGCTCACATCAAAATATATTAAATCTGCAGGAAAGTCTTGATTCAAGTGATTTAAGTAAGACTGCAGGGAGTTCCTGTGGGGCAAAGACTGTGGGAGATTGTGTCTCTGAGTGCAAAATCTGTTCTTTTCCTCAAACTGTTCAGTCCTCAAGACTGGGGGAGAGAGCTACCAGCATCAGCTCAGAGTTGGGATGGAACTGGCCAAGGGATGTTTTCTGCCCAGCAGAAAACTCACTGGGCAATAAAACACCAAGAGAAAGAAGCTCCTGCCTCTTCTTCTGAGCTGTTTCTCTGATTCTCTCTTGCAGTAAAGTTAGGAATCGCCCACCTCTAAAGACTGTGCTTTAACTGGCTACACCTGCTCTGTGTCTTTTCCAAAGCTTGGAGAAATTCCAACACAACCGGTTAGGTTACAGCAGACAGAGCAATTCTTCCCCTTCTTACAGGTCTCTGCACTTTCCTTGAAATCATCCAGAACTTTGTTGCACTTGGGTATTAATCTCAGTAGCATTCTGCATCAGCTGTACCTTTACAATAAAGCTATGGAAAGCAGAAATCCTAACTCCCTTTATGTTGTGACAGAATGGCACACCCAGCAGTTACTTTACCTGATTAACACGGCAGAGCTCTCTAAAGCCTCCAGGCTTTTATGGAACTATGCCCATAAGCCCTCTTATTAACATATTTTTATGGCATTCTACAGTGGCCAACGTGTTCCTACAGGTTACTTGGATATTTATGTTGCTTTCCACTATGTGTCCTTTGTGACAGAAAGAGGGATCCTAGAAGCCTGGGAAAAGTTTGAGCCCATCATTTGTAGTAATATGAGAAGAAAGAGGTTATTGAAGTTATTTAATATCTGAGCCATTTTTAAATAAAAGGCATGAAGCTAATATGTTATTGTTGTTACATTATAAACACATTGAATTTACCATTCAGCTCTAAATTTCCTTTTCTGGAAATACCAGCTTCTGTTATAATTGGTTCCACCCCACCCACCCAAACCACCAGCCAACTCACCAAAGGAGCTGCACTGGGTCAAAACTAATTCCTGGCACAACTTCCACTAGAGCACAACTCAAACACAGAATGAATTTATCCTGTTAGCCTTTTACTCGTAGATTTATTACCAGGCAGAGCAGTCAGAAATCAAGCAACCTCTGTGCAGAGAGCCTGACTGTTGCAGGGTTATGTAAATTCTTGCAAACCATTGCTCTGATATGGTCAAAACATTGTAAACATTTTTATTCCTTGTCTGGGAAGTTTGCAATACTGCAAGTAAAAAAAAAATGTCAGTCTGACAGTGGTGGAATTGTCTTTATGTTGATTATAGTTGATGTAAGTGTTTACAGCTTCAGTGATGAAATTCTGTAATTTTCTACTGGTGGAAAGTTTTCTACTGGTACATAATTAAAGTTCAGCACAATGAGTAATGCTTTTTTGGAGTAGTAGGGGAAATTGCGTTACATTTACACTGATGTTTGGTTTAATCTCTAGGGTTTCAAGATGTGTTGAGCCATGGAAGCACTTCTCCTGTCACATCCTACAAGAAGCTACAAGGCTGGTCCAGTGATCAAAATAAATGGAATGAAAAACTTTATCCTTTCTGGGAAGAAGGAAATCCCAGATGGAAGGACTGCTGGAAAGGTGATAGCACATACACATTTCAAAGACACTTGAAAAATCCACCACAATGCAGAGTGCAGGTGCTACAGTGCATTTTCATAGTGGCAATAATCCACTGCTGCACAGAATGGCGAGTTAGAGATGATTTGGTATGATACCATTCCCAGTGGGTTGTCTGAGGAAGCAGAACAGTGAGTTATTACATAAAATGCTTTCCCATTATGACTAATCTCAGACATTAATACTTATCAAGAAGTATTGATGGTCAGGGCTCCAGCACAATCCACTACGTGAAACGTGCCCTGGAGGACAGGCAGCTTTACCTGCTACCTCAGCAGGGCACGAGGGCTTCAGGTTGACAGCTTCAGCAAAGACCATGTTTATTGTCACCTGGTCTGAGCTGAGGGCCAATGACTATCCCTGGGGAGAAACAAGAATTTTCTCCTTTGAAATATATTGACCCTCACAGGTAGAAAACTATATTCCTAGCTCTAGGAATAAAATTAACAGCAGACCAGTAAGTGATCTCGGGGGGTACACTGAGTCCCTCTGATTGTTTGAAGTTGGGGTTTGATAAGAGCACAAGTGACTTAGGAGCAGGAAAGCCCTTAAAAACAGAGTAATCAATAAAGCATTTCTAATGTAAACAGTGCACAGTTGATGGTACCTTCTGCTCCGATGCACCCTTTATTGCAGTGAAGACAAATCTTCTTTTCTACAGGTGGAAGGGTGACAGCCAAACTGGACAGTGACAGCCCAGCACTGGTTGGATCCAACGTGACCTTTGTTGTGACTCTCCAGCTTCCCAAATGCCAGACAGAAGATAATGATGGCAACATAGTATACAGGAGAAACTGTACCCGGGGTAGGTAATAGCAATTTCCCTGCACCACACTCACATCTGCCTGCTGCTGCTGTGAGAGTGTCACTGAGCTTTGAGAGCATCACAGGCACACTTAGTGAACAGCAGCCGTGCTGGATTTAACTGATAACTGATAACACTTATCTGTGCATGCCCAGCCTGTGCCACACCAGTTTTTTTTTTCCTAAGAAGATCACTGTGGTATTTTTAATGCTCTGCCCCACCGTATATACCCTGACCAGGTAATTTGAGACTGACCATCGTTATAAACTTGCCTTCCCAAAACAGTCACAGAATCTGACTTCCCAACAGAACTGTTACTGCTTTTCAGCTCAGGCACAATGTTGCACAGTCACACTGCTTTCTTTTAAAGCTGTCCATTTATAAAATTGAGGGGTTTTTTCAATTATGAATGGTAGAATTCAGTAATGGTATCCGTACAAAAGAGTAAATCTCACACTTCCACATTTTAGGAATTAAAAACAAATAAATAAATATTTTAAAAATCAAGCAATATTTTCCTCAGAAAATCACCCTTTTTCATCTTATTTACAACTACGTGGAGAAAAAGGCCTTGTGTTGAAAAAAGTATTTTAAGCTGCTAGATCTAGAACAGCACATGCTGTTGTACCTTTCATCCTCTGAATGCAAAAATGTTAAACAAATTTTTTTACTGATCAAAGTAATTTTTATTTCAAGGCATATCAGCAAGGTTTTGTAAGCCTAAATTCCAGTTAACTGTCTAATATTTTGTTAGCACTTATATCCACATTCTACTATCCACATATCTGCTATGCTGTTTTGGGGAGGAAACTTCCTATTTACTATTCAGAAAATGACAGAAATTCATGTCTAAGTTATTTAAAGGTGTCATAGAAAACTTCTCTGACAAAACAAATGAAGTCACTTCCTTACAGTGCTTTCACAGCCACTCTTTGTACTTAAAATTTTAAATTCTGCTTGCCAAATACTTAGGTAGCCCCATTATCCTTGGTGAAACAGCAGTATCTTGTGCAGTTTTTGGGCAAGCACCTCTAAATTGTGTCTGGCCCATGAGACAGTAAAGGTTTTTTTTTAAACTTCTTAATAAAATAACACCAAGACAGAACCATTTTGTGTTTACATTAAAACCAAACAAAGCACAACTTCAGAAGAAAAGAATTAATGTTAATCTAAAAACACCCCACACTGTTGCTATAACCTGCTGTTCTTGCCTCCTGTATCCTAACTTCACATTTCTCAGTTGACCAGAGCATGTCCTATTTCTATCCTTAGATCCTCCAGCTGCCATGGATCAGCAAGTCTATGTCTACAACTGGACTGAATGGACTGACAGCTGTGGCTGGGAAAACTGCACAGGCAACCACAGTCACAATGTATTCCCAGATGGACGTCCTTTCCCTCATCACCCTGGCTGGAGGAGAAGGAACTTTGTCTACGTGTTCCACACTTTTGGTTAGTACTGCAACATGTGCCTTGGTTGGGGTGATCCTGCAAACCTTATATTCTCTTTGTACACAACTCATTTGTCAAGTATGTTTTACTAAAAGCAGTTTAAAAATGATTCCACAGTCTTGAGTGGAAATACTGAATTAATTTGCCACTTTTTCCAGAGAGGCCATCAGGTGTTTGGTCTAGAAATCATGGATTACCAGAAGATTCTCTTTAAACCTGCATTCACAATACTACCACTGAAGAAAATTAATTTCCTTTCAGTAGTATTCAAGATCTTTTTCTAGGAAAACAGAGAGTCTGAGCAGGTCAGTCAGACAATTTATTGACAGCTTAAGACTTTTAGATTTAAGAGAGGACACAGTGTTGTGTATCACCAGTTTAATAGTGCAGCACTTCTTGTCTCTAGGGAGGTGAGAACTGCCACTGGCTGTGCTGCTGCTCTGGTCACAGATGCTGATTTTCAGTGTTTCCTGCTCCTGAGTATGTAATGGTTGGGCTATTGCTGCCATTAGCTACATACTAAATCTTAGTGTCTTCAGTTTGCCAGGCTAAATCAGTATTATTGTCAGTATCAGTATGAGTAATAATATTCCAAATTTTATGCAGAGGTGATACTATTTACCTAGCTCAGTCAGCTGTTAAAAAGACAAATAATCAAATAAATAAAAATGGATCTAGAGTATGAAGCCAGAGGCACTGTTTCTTCTGGCTACACTGAAAGCAAACACAAGATCACTTAAAATGCCTCACATCATCCACTACATAATCCTAATGACTTAATGTAGTATAACTACTTTGGAAAGATGGAGATGTCTTGGCAATTTTTTTCTTGGATTAGTGAAATTTGGGACATCTTTTTGAAAATTTCAAAAAAACAGGATTTATATGAGTAAACACATTGTAAAGGTATCCAGTCCTTTGAAAACACCTGTCAGATTATTGGAAGACATTCCTAAACTATTAATATTGATTTTGACAATCTAAGATTCTCAGAGACTTTGCCTCTCATAAACCAACTTGTAGCAAAGCTGAGGGAGAAAATGTTAAGTTCATGGTTTGTTTCAGGTCAGTATTACCAAACAACGGGACGATCTTCAGCCAAGTTCTCAGTCAACACAACAAATATCACTCTTGGCGAACACGGGATGGCAGTGACCATTTACAGGAGAGGCCACGAGGGATTCGTTCCGATTGCAAGAGCAAAAACCGTCTACTCTGTAACAGGTGAGTGTGCTGGAATCTGCTGTAATGAAATGCTGGAGGTATTTGGGGCTTAGCTGTTGAAAAAAGTTCAGCACAAGCATCCTCTGGCATGAAAAGAAGACACTGGCCTGAGAAAGGTTTCTAGCATGGCAGTAGAATCTCTGGCAAATTGCCTTGAGTAGTTTAAGTAACCTTTTTGTGTATCTCAGTAGTGATCTCTCTACTTGGTAATGAAAAATGATTTATGAAAGATAATTCAGTCTTCCACAGATGTCTGTGATTCCTCATTTGTTCCCATATTTTTCTGGTTGTTTCCTACTGACATTCCCTCCTCAGGTGATAAATCGAATTAAAGTAGAAACCTGGGTTGAAGATACCATGTTTAGACCTCACATTCTGGCTGTTGCTGTTCAGGGACTTTGGAACTGGTTTTTGTTTACAGACAGGTATCTCTGCTTTATTTATTTACCTCCTTTTTCCCCCCCTCCAGACAAAATTCCAGTATTTGTGAGTATGTCCCAAAAACATGACCGCAACATCTCAGACTCCATTTTCATCAAAGACTCACCAATTACATTTGATGTGAAGATCCATGATCCCAGCTACTATCTGAATAATTCTGCCATCTCCTACAAGTGGAACTTCGGAGATGGAAGTGGCTTATTTGTAGCCAGCGGTTCTAGTACATCTCACACCTACACTCTGCAAGGAAACTTCACTCTGAATTTAACTGTCCAAGCCATTATACCTGTACCTTGTAGGCCAGTAACACCCACTGCACCAGCACCCACCTCTGCAGGTAAGCATTTATCAAACAGCACTGACATTAGGAGCTATGTTAAACTCTATATTCTGATGTTTTAAGTTTATATCTTTAGTAGTTTTACTGTCATCATGAAAGAGCTGCAACCTCTGAAAACCCTCTATAAAATTGGCTTAGAGACAGAATCAATAAGCATAAACTCTTCTAGGATCCTGTGGTTGAGATCACTTACACATTTAACTCCTTATGCATCCAGTTCTACCACCATACTTACAGCATGCAAAGGTCATCAGGTGAACATAAATGTAAGTTTGTATTATCTCTGTCACACCTGGTAAGGAAATTTTGGCCTTGTCTACTCAGGGTCATCTTCTGAGGTAAGATGTAATTTTCAAGTGAGAAAAAGGAATTTCAGAGCACTCTTATAGCAAGTTTCTTTCTGGATTGCATTAACTTCCACCCAAAATTAAATGAGATTGGACTGAATTAGAAAAACCTAGTCATATTCAAAAATATGGGATTTCCACATGGCATTAACCCAGAACAGCTTTTCCACTTTAAATTTATTGACTAACATATTTCAGAATAACTTTTATTATGCTCAGCATTGGTTTATCATCTCAGAGGGTTTTAAGGTTTGCAGAAGGCCTGCAGTTTCAGCAATACTACCACTACTGTAAAATTGTAAAAGTAGCTGTATTTTTCAAATTTCATATTTTTAATATGTGCTCTTACCAATATATGGAGTAAGAATGAAAAATGAAAGGAAAGATATAATTTTCACCACTTCCCCTCTTCATTTTTCCACTAGCTGTAATGTAGAGCAGTGGGAAAATACCAGCTTTTAAAAAAGCATTTTAAATGTTTTATTGGCCTTTGGATTTCTTATATAATTGATCTGGGGATTTTAAAGAAGTATTTCATTGTAATATACCTTGTAGTCTCCCTTTTATTTCACTGAGATGGGTGACTAGCTAGAAGGCTTTTGGAGTGAGACTCCCCAGGCCACTCCAGGCTTCTAAAGCTGGGCACATGTGTTTTCTTTAGGTATTACTGCCATGAGCTCATAACACAGATGCAGACATGACTGCACAGCTGCAAACCAAATGCAGCCCATGGAATGAAGACAGCTGAAACATGGGGCTGTGTTCAGAATATCCCTAAGCAGAGCTTGTTCTAAAGTTGCATATCTGTTTCTTCTCCCTTGAACAGTTACAACTGGACCATCTTCTGATCCTGACTCTTCTCCCACTGTCGAGTCAGTGCAGGATAATCCTGATGGAGGCTGCCATATTTACAGAAATGGATACTATGGAAGTAGTATTGATGTTGTAGGTAAGGCTGTGGGTCAACATCTGAACAGAGGAATGGTGTTAACAACGAACAACAATGTAAGTTAGAAATGAGGTTTATTTAGACACATTTTTACCAATTACATGAGATTCACAAAAAGATCCTTCTCATGGACATAACTGGAAGTTTTAAGGATAAATGTACAGACATCTAACTGGCTGACTTTGGTTTCTGCCTGCACTCTGCCAGGGGCTAGTTACAGAGGCTATGGCCCCTTGCTTTCAGATACATGAGGCTGGACCTTGGTCTGGACGCCTGCCAATGGCTGACCCCATGGGCTGGTGAGGATGTGCATCTTGTCACTCCTTTCCATATCATCAGCTTCTGAACATGCCACAGCAGGAGCACATGGGATGGGGAGGAGGTTTACGTAAGGTTGAACTGACCTTTGAATGCACAGAAATCTTATGTAGTGGTAAGTGATTTAGAAAAATAAGGAAGTAATTAACAATAATGAGAGAAAAAAAAAGGCAGACCAGAAAGGAGCAGCCTCACTGGAAAAGTTCTCAGCTTTCAAAGCCCTCAAGAGGAGCACTAAGGAAGAGAGTAAGTTATGGAAAACAAGATCTGAAGGGAGGATCAGCCAAACACTTGAGGTTCAGTACACATAGACTTCAAAGTTTGTCATGTATCCTAGAGTTGATATGTGTTTCCTTTCCCAGAGGGAATCCTTGAGGTAAATATTATTCAGATGACAAGCATCCAAATGACAGAAAGTCAAGCTGAAAACTCACTGGTTGACTTTGTTGTTACCTGCCAAGGGAGGTAAGTGTGTGAATGAAGCTGTCAATCTTCCCTGTTTAAAACTAATTAGGGGCTGGAATGCTCTGTGCACTTACATGCAGATGTATGAACAAAACTTGGGAACTGCAGTATTTCTATTTCTTGATGGGAACTAAAGATAATGCAAGTCTCATTTTTAAACTATGCCAACAGAGGCTACTGCCAGGGACTTAAGATTCAGAGCAAACATCCAGTCTCAGTGAAAATAAGGAACTGATTGTGGGAAGAAACAATTTATAGTCTCCTGGCCAAGACAGGATTTCAGCATCCAAGTAAAATGGGAAGCAGTTTACTGAAATTGTAAGGAAATCCTTTCTTTTTGGCCAGGAGTTTTTGACAATTGGAATAAATGGATGAGTCCATGCAACTTCTTGGATGCAAAAACATTGGACTAGTATTCCTAGGTCTTAGAAGGCTAGAATTGAGAGGACAAAGAAATACAAGAAACACCATAGTAATACAACTGGGATAAAATTAACCTCTCTTAAGGGAGTGTTTTCTTTTCCAGCACATGATACTACTTAAAAGAATCTGCATTCCTTTCTTAAAGATGTGTATTAAAGGTAATGGACTTTATAAGCTGATTTGCAGCAGGTAATCCTGTGATCACCATAAAATGTTAAATGATAAGTAAAACAAGCAGGTAATTATACAGATTGTATACATGCATTCTATACAGAATCCACAGGTACATATATATATATGTGTATAGATATGCAAAAAATTGCATATAGTATTAACAAAATACGCTTAAATCACTATAGTGGCACTGATTTCAACAGGCACCAGCATAAAACTGGTGCACCAGCGCAATGTGTCTATGAACTGGGCTAAGAGGATTCCACAGATGCAATGTGCTCTCTCTTCCCATGCCAGTCTCCCCACAGATGTCTGCACGGTAGTTTCTGACCCCACGTGCCAGGTGTCCAAGAGCGTGGTATGTGACCCCATTGTTGTCACGGATGAATGTTTACTCACCATCAGGAGAGCTTTTGAGGAACCAGGGACATACTGTATAAACATCACCCTGGGAGATGACACAAGTCAAGCCCTTGCCAGTGCCCTGATTTCTGTAAATGGAGGTGAGTCCACAAAGAGCAGACATGGGTTCTTGGTGAAAAGCTTCTCCCTGTGGTCATTTCCCTGCAGGGGGAAAGAGCACAGGAATACATAGTGGGGGTTCTTATTATGCCTGGAAGCCTCAACTGAGACTGCACCAGCTTGTCTAAGAGTCCATGCAAAGATAAAATGATGATAAATTCCCTGGGGGAATTTTAGCTGTTAGACCTTGGTTTGACTTCTGTTTACAATCCAATGAGTACACTAATTATACAAACTGTTCAGTATCACAGAATATGAACAGTTCTTAAGCCATAATGTAATTTTTCACAGAAAAGCAGGTGGGGAAAATGCTAGCCAGTCCACTCCAGACATGGAGAGATAGCAGAAACAGAGGGGAATTCAGCTCACTTGAGACAGAATCAAAAGTCTACAGCACAGTTGACTGCCCTGGGCCCTCTTAACTGTCTGTGGGCCTCGACATGGTTTCTTTTTCTACATGAAGATAAGATAAATCATGTTCTGGAATGATCTGCGTAACATCCAGTGACTACAGAGTCTGCCCAGGGTAATTGTTTCTGAAGAGGAGCTTTACCTCTGGTTGGATAAGTATCACTGTGTCTATCTCATAGCTATCAAAGCAGTTTTTGACAGAACCAGTTATTAAACTCAGCCTCAGTCAGAAGTCTAAAAGATCATGCTGCCTCTCTGCTCCCACTTCATTGCCCTCCTGACTTCCTATTACAGTGTCCTAGTGACTCTTCCGAACTCTCTAATTACTATCAGCCAAGCAACTGACCCTTTGGAGCCACTTTCCATAGTATTTTTTGATGATTTTATTTAATCTAGGTGTAAGTTTATCTGTGTGCCTGATCTGCAAGTGCATTCTGGCTCCTAAAGGTGAAACTAAGCAGGCAAAAGGGTTTTTCCTCAAGTGTATTCGTAGAGACTAGCTTTAGCCCAATAAGGCTGGTCTGTCTAGGTTTCCTCCAGAGGGCAAAGCTGAATTGTACTTTGGGGCTTCTGCTATAATCAAAGCAGAATTAGGATCTAAGAGAGGTTGCTGTTTTAAGTCACCTTCTGGATGAGCCCACCTAATTTTGTCAAACAGCTATCCTCTAGTCTGTGTAAACATTTCCACAGCATAACAAATGGCAAGGATCAAATTAGCTTCACCTTGTGGGGTGCCAACAGGACCCTTCATTCCCCTCCATGCTGGAAAGGTAGCCATGTGTCTGAGGAGCAGGGCTTGTGAGAAAACTGGCAAAACACAACTTGCACTCTGGTGGAATCAAGAACTTACATGGATTGGGACGTGAAAGCACCACCTCCTGCCAGTCACTGACCTCCAGTGCTTAGCATATTAGAATTATTAACTGTGCTTCAATTCATACAGCAATAAGTAAAAAAGGCATTTTCTTTGGAAAGTCTGCCTCACTGTAAAATAGAGGCTAACTTTTAATCAATGTACTTTCGGAATTATAGGAGCATCATCTGGAGCAACAGAAGGTGTCTTTATCTTCCTTGGCCTGTTGGCAGTGTTTGGTACCATTGGAGCATTTGTCCTTTACAAGTAAGTTACTAGTTTCTATGATCATAAACGGTTCAAAGAACTGTTAAAATATTATTTAAATTAATGAACCGAACAATTTAAATTTGCTTTAGCTATGTTTTTGTTTCTTTACTATTGCAGCTCACAAATATTCTGGCAAATATTCAAGAAAATGAGATTACTGGTTTAGGCCACAAAACAATTGGAAAACATGCAGATGTTAAGGACTTCCAGAAAAAAATTACATTTTGTGCCCATAAGAACTAACAGTAATACTAGCAGGCCTGGGAACTTCATGTAAGCAGAAAGCAAACTCAAACTGCACAACAAGATTTATATATGCAGTAAAACCAAACAAATTCTTCATTAACTAACTGATAGAGAAATTCTTTGGGGAAAAGTTTTTGGAAAAAACTACATGCAGGCCAGTAGTTAGCAGAAGTACATGTTGCTGCATTATTAGTTTGGAAGTTTCTCATGAGCCTTTGAGGCTGCATGGAGACTCCTGAGTCAAGTGTATGCTCACCCTTCCCAGTGAGTGGTGAGAAACACACACTTCCATGGGGCAGCAGTGGTCCAGCACTCCTTCTCCCTAACCAGGCCCCTGCCACCACTGCTGACCTAAACCTATAATGCTTCCAGGCATTAGATGGGATTGAACAGGGAAGGAGGAAAGACAATGCATGATGAGCACATGATCAGTGCTTTTATGCACTGGTCATATGCTAAATGTGGACCCTCCTTTAAAAGCCTTTCAGCAACTAACTGTGCACATTCCTTGCAGGAGATACAAGCAATACAAGCCTATTGAGAGGAGTGCAGAACAAACAGAGAAGCAGGAGGGATTTACTGCTTACTTCAGCACTTTCAAAGCCATTTTCTTTCCTAATAGCACTGAGAGAAATCCTCTGCTGAAGAGTAAACCAGGCATTGTATAAATTTTTAGTGTAACACTGACTATTAGATTAAGTACAGAACTTGTATCTGAACTGTACTTTAATGGGGCTTTCTTGCGGTTATAAAAAAACCCCAGGGAGTAAGGTGAAAGCACATATAGATGGGACGGTAACTTTTGGGGCTTGGTGCAATTAGCAACATTATAGTCCTTTGTAGAAAAACGAGGTAGTTTTAAGCACTTGCTGTTCTTGCTTGTCATGTAGGACACACTCTTCTGAATTACTAATACCCCCCACCCCCATACCCTTACCTGGCTGTTCTTGTATCTAGGTTAAAACCCACAAAATTAATCACATCCAAAATCCGGGAATGGGGAAAAAAAGGTTAATTTAAAAAAAATAAAGACAAAAACCCCCAACAACCAACCAACTTGTAAACACTTAGTTTTTATTGCTACTTACTGCCTTAGAAGGATTCATGTCTTTGCTGAAATGAGGGACACAGGGGGCAGGCACGTGTTCTGCCTGTGGAATGAAACGTGCCATGGCCTATTCCCAGGCATTGGCACTGAACTGCTGCCGCTGCTGCGCTGTTCAGGAGGTCCTAGCACAGACTTGCCCCAGGCAGGCCAGCTCCCCACCAAGCAAACCCTGGATTCTGGGAACCACCAGAGGCACAGCCCCCTCACTGTGAGTTTGGCAGCAGCCACCCTGTTTTTCAGGGTTCAATAGCATGGGTGCAGCTCATTAAATGCCAGTTGGCCTCAGGGCCAGAAAACAGGGCTGGACACACTTAGCCTCCCACTGGACATGGCTACCAGTGTATGAGTCTCACTATAAACTAGACCACAGACACCCGAGCAACAAGATGAGGCCCATCAGCTTGGCTCTCCCTGTTCAAACTTTAAGTCCCATATAAAATTCTGAGTTGCAACTGCTGATGCTGCCTTTGCCCCCTTTGATTCCGTTGGTCTTGAGACACTGGACTGGCACCACTGGTGCCACGGGGGCAGATATGGTCCATGCACAATGAAGGGTCAGCAGAACAAGGGATCTAGGAGGAAGAGGTAGCATTCAACTGCCTTTTCCTCTTTTCTTTTCATTTTTCTTTCCTGCTGTAAAGAGAGACTAATTTCTGCTGGCTCCTCCATCCCTCTGACCACTAAATGAAATAAATGAAAACCCCAAGATAAATAAAACACTCCGCTCCAGTTTCTGCTTTTACATGATGCACCTTAGAAAATGTAAACTTATGCAAAATCAATGTGCCTTCACTAGTTCACTCTAGCTGCAATTCTGTTAAAAGAACTCATTCTGAGGCCTTCCACAAGTGATCTGGCCTTGTAGCCTCACATGCTCATCACGCAGCATCATGGCATTTCACAGTGTGAGACCAGCACAAACTGCTGAAGGCTGGCTCACTGGATGATGAGAAAAGGAGAGCATCTTATTTGTAGAAAGGGAAGAGGTTGCTAAAAAGGTTCACGGAGATGAGCAAACAGACCAAAAATTCTTTATAGTTCATGTTTCATAAAACTCCTGCTGTTATTAGTAAAGGCCACGGCCAAAATGGAGGGTGGGAAAATGACCTTACACAATCCATTTCTAAACATGGAATTCTTTGAAGATCTGTATTTCAATATAATTAGCTTATTTACCATGTCGTGAAACATCTCTGATACATACTGTTTTCAGTTCCTGTGGCAATATATAAACACACTTTCCTACTATTTTATCAGATCTTCCAAATGCTTATAATTTGTAATCTGAATCTAGTGTTCACTGCTCCTTCCCAGTGTGCACAGACTCAATGACTTAAGAATATTTTTAAAAAGCAGATTCAAATACCTGTGAGATGAGTTCTTTAGCTCTAAAATTCAACAGCCTCTTTTCTTCTTCTGTTTCAAGGTTCTCCTATTATTTTAATTCTTTTGTGGCTATTTTAGTTATATTATTAAAAGCAGTGTGTTGGCCATTGTTCCATCTTCCTTATACATAACATCCTATTGTCTAAGAACTAGCATCTCAAATTATTTTCTGACTTAAACAGGAAACAAAGTTTTTGCAAAAATTACTGTCTAAGTGTTATGTCCTCTGTTATCAGTCAGTCAGGACTGTAATTTGTATTTGTTGCTCTAGCTTGAGGCAGGACAGGGGTTTAGTGGAAAGCTTAAGATGACCTGTAATGATGCATGAAAACATAAAATCTGTCACACCTTGGGATCAGTGAAGATGCAGGCTACCACCTGGGCTCCATGCAGAAAACATCTTGCTTCTGCAAAATGCTGAATCTTGGATGCTCAGAGACGTCTTAAGCTTTTGCATAGAAAACAGCTTTCAGGCATACGTTATGAATTTTTTTCTACTTTAACCTAAGTATTAGGAATGTCTTGCACTATCTCCCTTTAAGTGTCATGTCAGAATACTACATTTTTATATTACAATTTTGCCTTTTCAGCTGTAACTTCTATTTCATACATCTTTACTTTTATACAATGGAATTTAACTGCTGCACTGATGAATAAACCATGTAATGATTTTAAAAAGTTCACTGCTTTGTCTCAGAACAAGAAACTGTGAGATAAGTAACTTGATGAGCTACCCAATTATCGGTCAAAAGAGTGTCTACCTCCATAAAACACAGGATTTGCCTTACCCTCAGTTGACACCCGCCTCTGCTATGGCTTATCGAGCTGATTTTGCAGTCTCCCTTCAAGTGTACTCAGAGCAATGACACCACAAACCTGAGAAACAAGGAGACTTTCTTAACACCCAGATGACAGAACTTCAGACTAGATCAGGATACAATTGAACTTCATGTCCTTCAAAGGCAAGAACAGCTGACAAACAACAGATTTGTGAATGTCAGCAAATGTTACAAGACAGGTTTCAGGCATTCCCTTTGGAGAAATAACATCAAGAATGACATCAAACATAAATGTACATTGTCTTCATAGAAAGAACATCTTTTCAACCATGTCTTCAAGAGAAACAGAAACATCAGTTGGGTAGCAAATTTGTTAAGAATTACTATAAAAATTGAGCTGTTACTTTAAACCATTTGTCATGTTACTCCCCCTTTTTTCTTGAATATCTTTTATAGAACACAATTAAGGCTCATCACGTGTGGCATTCTTTTCTCACCAGAAGTTTTTTAAGCTAAAACCAAGGCTAAAAAACACCAGTGCCTGAGGGAATTTTAGAGGAATGAAACAAAACTTTGCAAGAGCCATCTGTGGTTTATTAGTACAAACAATCACCTCCAGCCTCATGCAGCACAGTCAAATTTTCTTTAACGATAAAGCTTTTATCACTAGGGGTCTTTATAATTCACACAGAATTCCATAAGACTAGATTTGTTAGGTTGGAAGGGACCTCTGGAGATCATCTAGTCCAGATCCCCAGGCAAGGCAGGGTAACCTACAGCAAATTACACAGAAGTGTGTCCAGGTGGGCTTGGAATGTCTCCAAAGGGGGAGACTCCATGTGCAACTTATTCCACTGCTCTGCCACTCTCAATGTAATGAAGTTCTTCCTCATGTTTAGATGAAACTTTTTGGTTTTAGTTTGGCCACTGCTGCTCAGCCTGTTGCTGGACACCACTGGAAACAGTCTGGCACCATCCATGACTAAGAAGGTCTTTTAAACCTTAACATCATTGTTTGATGATCATACTTGGTGAGAGTGGGAAAAACATTCTGAATGGCAATTCTCTTTATTTTAGTGTCCCTGTAAATGCCAGGATTTCCAGGGGAAGAATGTGAGGGGAAATACGTTTCACTCACATTAAACACAAATGCTTAGAAGTCATAATTTCTCAACCCTTGACAACTTTCCCCATAGCAAACCAAGAACAGCAAGACTACTAACCTGTGCTCATTAACATCATGCAGGAATTATACAAACAGAAAACACTTTCCCCAAGAAAAACATGTTAGTTTCAAAGCAGGTGCAGTTCTTTAGGCAAAACTGTAGCCTATAAAAGGGAGCAAAAGGCTTGAGCCGGGATAGATGGTTTCAGCTTATACAGCAGGGCACATGTGCTGTATCTGCCCCTTTCCAGCTGCCCAACAACCCAGCACAACACAGTGGTGTTTACAGAGCAGGGCTGATCTTTCCTCTCAAATCCAGACATGTCAAACCATCTTTAAAACCTGATGCTCTTCAGCTGTCCTGTGGCCCACGTTACCAAGCCATGGTACCGAAGAGCCACCCTCAGGATGTACCCCGAGTTAATCTGCGTGTTTTCCGGCTCAGCCCCGCACAGGCAATGCAGCTGAAAACCCAAGAGATCAGTTGCGGCTGGATGTGAAGACAAGGGACACCACAAGGTTGAGGAGCAACAGAACAAGGGGAAACGGCTTCAAATTGAAGGACAGCAGGTTTAGACATTAAGGGAAATTTCTTTATTGTGAGGATGATGAGGCACTGAAACAGATTGCTCAGAGAAGTTGTGGATGCCTCATGGGAAATGTTCGACGCCAGGTTGGATAGGACTCTGAGCCACCGTCTAGTGGAAGGCGTCCTTGCCTACGGCAGGCAGATGGGAACCGGATGATCTTACGGTCCTTTCCACCCCAAGCCTTTGTAGAGCACCGCGATTGCAGCGAGCCCGAGGGGCCGCTCGCACACGAGGAGCCCGAGGCCGGCCCAGGGGCGGTTAAGGGCCGGCCCGGCAGTGCCACCACCCCCGAGCAGCGTCTCATTGGTGCCACAGTCCGACCGGCAGCCAGCTGCACCAATGAGACGAGGGGGCGGCCCCGTCGCTGGCCAATGGCGGAGCGGCGTGCCGGGTGGGGCGGGGCGGGGCGCGGGCCGGCATGTGGCGGGCGCTGGCGGGGACGCGGCGGCTCTTGCGGCCGATCGGGGCCGCGGTCGGGGGCGTCCCGCGGGCAGAGCCGCCGCTACCCCGGGCCCCGCCGGCTCGGGGCTGCTCGACGGCGGGAGGCGGAGCCGGGGCGCTGGGGGCGGCGGAGCGGCGCCAGCCGGCAGGTAGGGCCCAGCCCAGGGCCGCGCAGCCGGGGTGCGCAGCGGGACCTTGAGCGGAGTGAGGCGCCCGCGAAGAAGGGCGGCGTGGTACGCGTGGAATCGCGCCTGCAGCTGCGGAGCGTCCGCACTGCCCCCAGCGCCGTGGGATCGGCCGAGCCCCCGGGCCCCGGTCACGGCACCAGCGCTGGGCCGGCACTGCCTCCGAGCCGTGCTGGAAAGTGAGGAGTCGGGGCGGTGCTGAGGAGCCCGTGCCGCACCCGTGTGAGGGAGCCGCTCCGAGCCCCAGGGGTCGCCGGGCCGTGCGCTCGCAGTCGGCCCTTAGGCAACAGCCTGGGAAGCACGAGGGCTCATTCCCCCTGCGAGCCTTGTGTGCACGGGGCTGGTTTGTGGCTCTCGCTGTTCAGCAAAGCTTCTCTAGCCTGTGCCTGACCGTGACGATCAACCTGGTGGTGTTTAGGCCATCCGTGCTCCCAGCAGGCTCCGGAGGCTTCTCATGTGGCTACCAGGCAAATATTTGGCTTCTGTAACCGCTGTGCCTGGAGGAGCTGTGGCCGCCGCTAATTTTCGAGATGCGTGACCACAGCAAAATGTTGAAAGAGTGCCCTGAGCAGAAAGCTTTACATTTACAGAGATCTGATCCAATTTCATATTCCCATTCATGCATATAATTGTAGCTATTGTTCCCTTGTTTGGCTTTTTCTTTATATTGGGAAATGTAAAGCTTGGCTTTGTGCTGGTGCTCAGTCTGCACTAACATTAATGTTATAATGGCAGACTTGCATCGCTGACAGATTCAAATTATGCCTGAAGTCTGCATACAAGTTGCATCTACCTAATTAGGACAAATTAGGAATAAACTGATTTCATGGTGTGAACAGAACATAGCTTCACTGATTTACTGTTTCGTAAGCTGGCTTCCTTAAACTCTTGAAGGACGAAAGTTTTGTCTACAATATCATAATGCTCTGCACCAGATCAGGCTAGGGAAAAAGAAAAAAAGTGACATTACTCAGCCTGCAGATAAAAAAATGCCTTCACTCTACGTCATGTCAGCTCCATTTTCAAAATACTGGTTACTTCTCCTTAAGATTCTAGAACAGTTTCGTCACAATGTATTATCACAGGTTGTTGAAAACCGTTGTTCTGAAACATTTTCGATTTTGTCTGTTGTTTTAATAGTGTATGTTGGAGTACTTAGGTTTAAGTCTTCTACAGTGATAAGTGTGATGATATTACTGACTTTTAAATGGCAACAAGAAGAAATAAGTAAGTTAGCAAAAGCCAAAATTTCATTTAGGTAACTGTTACATCTAATGATGGTGTTGTTAACTGGAAGATTGCTTAGTTCTCAGCTTTGGTGGCTGTAAAAATGATTTTGAAAAATCTGCAGTTCATGTTCCATTGCCAGTATCAAACCAAACTGCACAGTGAGTGACTAGCTTAGGCTGTAATTCAGTTAATTGTATTTTATGACTTTAAGTGGTTTATTTTTGAAATTAAAGAGAAAATTTGTCACTGTACTATTTTTTCGTTGACTCCAGATACTGTTCTTCCAAAGTTCAACATTGACTTGGTTGTAGCACTGCTGAGGCAAGAAAATGCTAAAGACATCTGTGTCATCCAGCTATCTCCAGAAATAAAATACTGTGATTATTTTATAATTGTGAGCGGATTTTCAACACGGCATCTTCATGCAATGGCAAATTACATGCTGAAAATGGTAAGACAGTTCTTGCTGCTCTCTCTCTGAGTTTTGGGAATGGTGTTAAATGTTGTGAAAGGAATTTCCCCAGGATTGCATGTGTAGGAGTGTACCAGGTAAGATAAAACCAATGACATCATGTCATTTAGTCCTGAATACATCTGTGGGTTTTTTTCCTGTAGCAGTACTACACAAAATACAAGTATTGTATTTTAGAAACAGACGTCTCTGTACGTAGAACACTGAGGACATCACTGTTGGGTGACTAGAGCATGAGTGGTGTGATATGGTGATGATGACTTGTGTCTACCTTTATTTTTGTCCAGTGAGCACCATTGCTATTCCCAGTCATTCAAAATAGCTTTATCTGACTATTCTCAAACCCTGATCCTTAAAATTTCCACTTTCTCAGATATATTGTAAGGCTGGGAAAAAAGTTGGCCTCTTAGGAGGCACAGGATCCCCTCATGAGCTTTAAGCAAAGTGGTAGTTAATTGTCACCCTGCTGTGCATGTACTGCAGGAGAGGAGAAGCAGCACAGAAACCCTCTGCTGTTTGGCTTTGGAAGAAAGAGAACTTTTCAGTACAGAAATGGAGGTCAGAATGAAATTACAGGTAGAGCTTAGAGATGAGGGCCAAACTGAGGGAGAGAGTAACTTGCCTGAGAAGAGCCATGCAACTGTTAAAAAGAACAGGGTGAGTAATGTGAGCAGTGTCCATCTCAGTCAGCTGTCTGTACTCAGCCTGGAGTTTGCCTTCTCACCACCCACTTTCTTTCCCTTCCTGACCCTGTTTTTCCTTTCGCTCTTGGCAGTTGGCAAGCTTTAGTACCAATCCCAAACTCTTTTGATTTACTCACAGTAAGACAAAGAGGTGCTCAGGTGTAGCATAAGACCTTGTTCTGCCATTCCATTTGTGAATGGCAAAGGCCCACATCCCCATCTGGTTTCATGTTGGAGGAGGAAGCTAACACTTGGCTATATTGTAATCTGTTCACCTTACACAGCCTCTAAAGACCAGGCTTGGAAACTGGTAGCAGGGATCAGCCTTTGCAACCTAATGATAGCTGATGGCAGTTCACACAGGGCTTTTTAGCATTTTGAGCAGACTGTTGGAGTCTTTTGATGATACCTCACAAGCCATCTTAAAGAAAGGAAGGTAGAACTGGTTCTGAGGTAATGTTTTGAAAGTTTTCCATGCTGGTTTGCAAACTAGCATCATTACCCAGCAGCTAACATTGTGTGGAACAGCCAGGAACAGCTGCATCTTGTGACAATTGTATTTCCAGTGAAGTGGGACTTATTTGCCAGCCAGCCATGCTGGTACGTGCTGTTTTGTGTTCTGTCTTCCATGGCAGAATGGACTGTTAGAGCCATTTCCATCTATACTCCTTGTAGAGGAACAAGTAGGTAATGACCAGATCTGAAAGTGACCATGTTTCAGCCTTGAGCTGTCAGATTTCTCCAGCTCTAGTGGGTGCTTGGGTTCTTCATGTATTGGCTGGGGAGAACTGGGCCGCTCAAGCTGCCATCTACAAAAGCCACCATGTGCTGCGTGTGGAAGTACCCACTTTCCCTGGCTGACCTTGTGCAGTCCTGCTTTGAGCTGCTCCCTCCCCTCTCCCAGGTGCAAGTCTGTGTGCTGGTTCTGCTTCCCCCAGCTTGCAGCAAGTGTGGGGCATGTGCCCTCAAGAGGCAGGAGGTTGGTTTGAATGCCTTCCTCATGGCAGGGCATGAAACTTGTTTTTGCCCCACTCCCTTCCATCTGAGCAGAGAATAAGTTCAGCATCTCCATTTCTGCATCCTCAACCTGCCAGTGTAAACCTCCAGTGAAATAAAATCTGGTGATGGTGGCAGCTGTAGGGATCCAGTAATTGAAAGACTACTGTAAGCAGTTGTATTTAGTATTCATCTTGATAATACCTGCAAAATTATTGGACAATGGTATGGGAATCCAGAGCATTAGGATTTCAGATTGGAGAAATCTGTACGTATTTTCCAGAACTGCAAGTGTATATTAGCCTTGTTCCTTTTGTGCAGACCCCAGGACCAGCATGAAGTAATCTAACCTATTTAAGCTTTAAAACAACTCAGCAAAGTCAAGCTTCTCTGTTAAGTTTGAGTGCTTTTTAAATAAATGCGAAAGACTCAGTTTTCTTAGTTTTCTGCTATTCCTTTTTTTTTTCTCAGTACAAGCATCTCAAAGAAGAAGGTAGTCCTAGTACTCAGATTGAAGGAAAAGAGACAGATGACTGGCTGTGCATTGATTTTGGTAAGTATTTGTGAATCTGAGAAAAACAAATTCTGCGTGAGCTCTTTTTTGACAGAAGCATCTCACCATGAACCCTGGTTGCAGTGGAAAGTTCACAGTACTCTGCTGTTGGGGAATTCCAATTGTTGCTTGAACTCATTGAGATAACAAATGATTTTCCATTAAATATCTTGGACACTGAGAAAAAAACAGTAACTACTCTTCAGTGGCTAAAACAGGTCCTAATTAATCGAAGGTAACAATAATGGAGAAAAAAAGCTACTTCAGTCAGTTTCGTCAGGTTTCTGTAATCCATGTTTGGGTAAATGGGGCCTCATTTTACACTGCCTTACTAGAGAACTATTGAACAGACTCTTTCACTGTCCAGATCATACCATCACATGGGGTAAAACCTTAATCCTAAGAAATTGAGTTCTTTGTTCTACTAGTGTGAAACTCTACACAAATATAAAAGACTGCATTTAAAAAGCAGTTCTCCTTCACTGCTGCTTTTAGAATCTCACCCCCCTGGCTTGGTGTTTTGACCTAAAAGATGAAAACTTCACTTATGGATGAGTGAGGAGCACTGCAGCCATTGATGTTAAGCCTTGGTAACTTAACTCTAATAATTATTGATGGTAATAAGCAAAAATCAACTGGAATTTAAGGGCATGACTACAGAATAGTGCATTAGACAAACACTGGAATTAACATTCTCTGCTGTTGTTTGCACAGAATTAATGAAACCAGAAGAACTTAATGCATCAAAGTTTGAACCTATTTCATTGTAAAAAGCACTTGAGAAGTGTGAGAAACACACCTAGGGAAAAAATTACTTGGCTTTAGGAGAATGTTGACAGTACAAGAAAGCTGAAAATCCATCTGTCATCTTGGGGGACTCTTTCAAGTAAAATTCCTTTTGTATTTCTTCTGTCCCATAGAAGTCATAATTTCTTTGGTTTGAAGTCTCATGATAGTGTTTTATTTTAAAGTATTGTGTTTCATATCTTGTTACTATAGTCTTGGAGTTTTTGGAAGGACTGACCAATTCCTAACACTGCTTGAGAGCTGGAAGCAGCAGCTTAGGAAGGGACTTTTATCCAGCTGACTTGTATCTAGCCAGAAAGGGGGTGGAAGGCTTGAACTCTCTGCTCAGCTGAAGGTGTGGTAGTGCTTTACTGTTCCCATAATTCACTGTGAATTTCTGTTCTGTGCAGGTAACATAGTGGTGCATTTCATGCTGCCAGAGACACGAGAAGTTTATGAACTGGAGAAGCTGTGGACTCTCGGTCCCTATGATGACCAGTTAGCACAGATGATTCCACAGTCTCTACCAAAAGACTTTATATTTGGTATGACTCCTAACAGCAGTGATCATCTTGAGACAAGAACTTAAAGCAGCTACTGCATGAAAGGAGAATGAGTGTGCCTGAGTCATACAGTCTTGAGAACTGAGTAGTTGGTACAGTTGATCAGTACAAACCAGTGGTTTTATTGGATGTGCCTTGGTAGAGTTCTGAACAAGCTAAAGTGAACATAATCATAAAATCATTAAGGTTGGAAAAAATCCTAAAGATAAGAGTCCAACCATGAAATGTCAAAGAAGGAATCCTATCTGAAATAGGGGAGCCATTGTCTTAGTGGAGTTTGCAGTAAGAAGAGCAGGGCAAAGACAGCTGCTTAAGCTGGAACTCATGCTCAGCCTCTAGAGTAATTGTTTTTCTAATATCTTTGAAAGACACCCTGTAGTGGCAGTGCAAAACAGACTGGAGCGCTGCAAGGAAAAACTGTGAAATAGTACAGTTGAGATGACGCTTCTTGTGTTGAACCATTTGCTTCTGGTCACAATAAAGCAAGTCGTGGTCTGCAGGGGGGACAGAAGATGGAGTGGTGTTACTGAGAACATAAAAGCCAAGAGCAACATTGACAAATAAATGTGCTTTGAGTTATCAGAACAGTAAATCAGTTTTCCAGCCAATGCAAACCTGGTTTTAATAATAAAAAAGCTCCAAACTGAAGTACTTCAATTACTTGTTTTCATGTGAAAGGATTCAGCTCATTCTGCATGTGCAGTTTACTCCTCTCCTAGTTTTTCTCTCACCTACTTTCTGAAAAGGGACACTGAGACAACACATTATGGCAGTTAAAACATTCAACTCTTTGAAGTGGGAAAAAAGTTCTATAGGAAGCCCTTGGTCACTGAGTATTACTTGCTGCTAATGAACTGTTCAGTGTGTTCTTAGTGTGACTGATGCATAATCTGATAACCAGTTAAAGAACTTCAAGGTGGTAACCAATTGTGTGTGTAAGACAAGATGCTTTTCTGCACTAGAGGACAGAGATTTCATCGCTGGAGGATCTCCCTCCTGGAGAAGTTTGCTTTGCAATGTATCAGAAAATAGAAACAGGAGATGCTGAGGTAATCACCTTTTTCTCCCCATAGCCCCACAAATTATTGCAAGCCCTGTCTGCATCTCTGCCCTGCACAGCAGCTTCTCTTTGTAATGCTCAAAGTGAGCCTGGGCTTTGTGCCTGTAGCTGTGGTTTTCAGGAGGAAGTGTGTTTGTTTTAAAAAGTCCAAACCAACCAAAACCCACTTTTCCCTCTATTTCAGGTCATGTTTTCTTGCTGCGTCTAACCTCTGTTTTTTAATGAATGACAGCCTGCAGGTTCACCTGCTCTTTGACTCAAAACAGCACATAGTTCTGCAATTAAGCAGAGGATATTTTTTTGAAGTGCAGTTAAACTTGCAGATAAAACATCTTTGCCCACAAAACAAATACTATGTTGGGAAATACAGCTGCAGAGGTTTTCAAAATGCTTCATGATACTTCTTGAAAGTAATCACCTTGGCTGTCTTACAGCCTGATGGGTTCTAAATCAGGCATTTCCTCCTAGGAGGGATGCGTAGGAGTAACTTTGAGTCATTCCCTTAAACATTTGCCTTTTACTGCTGCTGTGGATAAGTAATAGAGGTAGGTTCAGCAAATATTACACCATTATATGAACCCACCTTTAGTAACCAGAACCACATACAGTATCCTGTGTGAAAGAGCAGTAACAAAAGGACTATCCAGAAAAGCGCAGTAAGAGTGGGAACAGCTGTGTGAACAGGCTAGGACTCTAGAAAGGTGAAAAAGGTTACTAGTCTGCAAGACAGACAAAAAATGAAAATAACAGAGCAGACAAAAACCAGTAAAATAAACAAATACAGCTGACTTAGCTGCCAAAGCATATTGTGAAAAGGAGTTCTATGAACATCCACTGGTTGCTATTAAACAATCATAACTACCAGCCCAGGGAAAGAACATTCATTTAGAAGAAGCATTTCTAATCTCTGCTGAGCTACTGCAACATCCCAACCACGTTACTTGCCAGCCTTGGTGAGACTAAGGCCTGATAGTCCTAGAAGCTGGGATGTAGGAATTAACCCAGTCTGGATGATCAGTACTATGCAGCACTAAAGCCCTTTTGGAAAGAAAACACTTGGGAATGATTTCAGTTGGATAGATCAGGTGATTTCTGGGTAAAATAAAAACCACCAAACAGCTTGTCCAATGAGCCTGTAGATTCAGCATTCAGTCCTGGACAGGTACCTGTAGGTTTGGCTCTGTGAAGGATCCCTTGATGAGATGAACAGGAGAAGCCACTAAGAGAAACTTGTCATCATTTCTCTGCATCTGAGTAACTTAATTTTCAAGCAATGTTTGTGTCCATCACTTGAGCTAACGTCTCTGTTAGAGCCCAGCTTGAGTGCTTTCTCAACAGTTTTTCATGTTTGAGAATCCTACACCCTAGTGCCATATCAAGCCCAGACTGTCTTGCACAGCACACATGCTCCTTTTAATGGAAACTGATACAAAGAGCGCATGCCTTGGAGATTGCAGCTACAGAATAAAAGCTCTGGAAGGTTAGAAGCAAATAAAAATGTCATGATTAAGCAAATGCTTAAAACAGTCAGGGGTTGAGCTGTCACAAATGGACCAGCAGTACAGAGCAAGGCTTGACTTTTTGTGTTGCTCGAATGATGGGGTGCTGATTCTGAGAAGAAAGGTTGATATTGACATGGAGAAATGAGCTTCGGGTGAAATGTGATACTCTGTGCAGTGCCTTCTACAGACATAATTCTTCAATTCCCTCTTTCTGCTGGTGGGTCCCAGGAAATGGGCTGTGAAGTAGGAAGGTGAATGAGTTTGGAAAACAAGTTGGGCTTCCCAGTTCCCTTTGAAAAGATAGAGGATTGTGTAATTCATGATGCTCCTTCATTCCCCAACTCCTCCCTCTCATGTGTAAGTAGTTAAACAACTGGTCTCATTTCTACTCCAAATAATGTTAACAAGGATCTAAATGAAGAAGTGATACCACCTCACTGGCAAGTGGTGTGTTTGGGTGGTCGTGGTTGGGGTGAGAGGCTGCCAGCACATTTGTTTGCCAGTGTGACTGATTGTGCCTGCCCAAGCTTCTAAGGCCACACTGATGACAAAGCTTCATCACTCCAGGACCATCACAGTAAAGATGGTAAAAAACTGCCTCCCCTCTCCCCCCAGAAAAATTTACTGTATTTCTGATCTCCTTCATGTTTGCCCTGACAAGACTGTCAAGTCCACATTGCTTTCACAGCAGAGGAGCCTAAGTCAATGGTGCAAGGCAAACCATGAACCATAGGTTGTCCTACAGGCTATATGGTATTGTTAGATGGGAGGGACAAGATGAATTACAAGCCACCGAGTCACTGCTTGTTTTGGGAAGTGCAAACATTGTAACCTGGCTGTCCTAGCAGCTGTGGAATTTACCTGTAGGTTACTGCTCATCCAGTTATTATGGACAGAAAACCAACTTGATCAAAGCACTGCAAATACTCGGGACAGTCTGTCCCTATGCCTCATTAATTTAAAAAAACACCACACAACTTTATCTGATGATAGGAGTTAAACTCTTTATTCCATTCAGAGGCATCTGGCAAGTAGAGCTGCATTGGGGGGCACATTACAGATGAAAAATGATCCATACTTTCTGGATATTGAAATCATTTACAGTATTTACTTTCTAGCTATTCCCAAATACTCCAAATTACCAAGTCTCAATTGAAAAGAAAAACATGAGATAGCATATTAAGTCTAGAAATTTAAGAGATGACAGTATTTAAATCAGCAGATGTAAATGCAGCACCTATCTGTAAAGTAATTTTTAATGGAAAATAATGAAGTCAAATCCTTCGCAAATGTTAAGAAAGGAACGTCCAACTGACTTAAGCCTCAACAAAAATTAAAATGCTATGTACTTTCCATACTTCAGTAATTTTAAATTCATTGTAAGAAAAAAAAATTATCCTAAAGGCTAGATGAAGGTCACTGTCAAAAAAGGAAAAGAAACTCATTTTTCTTTGCTAAAACTACAACATAAGTTTGTGGTTTTTAAACCAATTAGTAAAGAAGAGATGCAGGAAAAACACTTCAGACCATTTTCAAAATTATCTAATCTGTACAACAATGATCTTTGGGAAAATTATCTAGTCTATGTAGTAATGCCTCTATTTCAACATGAACCTAAGAGGTAGATAACAAAATGATGAAACAAATGTTTTTGCTCGCTGTGCCCCTCAAATCAGTGCAGCATGGTGATTCTGATCATCTCATGCACAAAAAACATCACAAAAAAAGGTTCAGAGGTAATAGCATGGCTCTGTCGACCACACACACACAGGCGCGCACGCGCACACACACACACAGCAGTCTTTATGCACCATGTGTTGCCACATTTTTTTTTTCTTAAACTGAGGTAGACTGAAGTTTATTGTAGAAACTTGAATGTGTCACTATTACCACAATCATCATTCAAATTACATTTGGAAATTAAAAAATTTGGTAACTTTCCTGTTATCCCTGCCTTTTGACATTTTTTTTTTGTTGTTGTTCTCCTCTAATGGTTGGTTGCAGAACGTGCATAAATCCTGCTGCATCTATTATAAGCCAGGCTAGAGAGGTTGTTGTTTTGTTTTTTTTTTCTTGTAATCATTTTCAAACCTTCAAAGTGGCTTAGTGTGGCCCATAACAGCGGCTGGATATGTAAACTTAGCCTTTCATTATCTTTCAATGTGATCAAACACTGTTTGACCTTCCCCCATCGTGGTAACTGAAAGCAGTATGATGTGATCTGCAGAGAGCAGAGACCCTCCTGGCCTCAAAAATGCTCCAGCAGATCAAGTGTTCTATCAAACTGAAGATGAAGCTTGCTCTTTGAACAAAATGGCAAAGTCCAAATGGGCTGCAAATGGTTAAATGTAGCATTATTAGGTAGTGATGGTCAAAGGCACAAAGGGTTCATGCATTCAATCAAGTAGCACAAAAAAAAAATTCAGCCTCTTGCAGCCTTCTAAATTTTTCCCCCAACCCCAGCCTCTTGCCATCACTTCCTTGTCCTGTTCCCAAAAAAGTACCGTCACAAACTTTTTCATCCCATCTTAAAAGAAAACTAAACGGCATTGCTGCTATCAGAATGTTGGCATCATTCACTATCTTTTGAACATTCATCAATTTTTTTTTAACAAATGATGGTGTTGAAGCCCTCAGGAAATCTGAGGCTGTGTTTTTTTTACCCACCTTACTCCCATCAGCCAGCAGCTAGAAGTGCTCTACTATATTTTTCCCCGATAAGTCTGTAGTACTCCTGGCTGGTGGCTGATCAAATTTTAATTTTTTTTAAAAAAATAAAATGCTCAAGAACTATTAGCTTTATAAAGTATACAAAATACCAAAAAAAAAAGCAAAAAAGGAACAATTTCTCATTGAGGTACTAAATGCCTGAGGTAGTTTAGTAAAATGCATATTTATCTTTTTATGTCCTGGCCAACACCATTCAACACTTCCCTTAGGTTATTCATGGCAGTGTTATGTAAAAATGCAACCAAATTCTTTTTAAAAAATGCCACTTGTTTCAACATTGGGACTAACACTTAAACTCTTGTCAATACCCTTGCTCTAACCATAGCCCACCCACAATCCCACCCTCCAAATGTGTTTCTTCTTTTACAACTGGACCTATAAGAGCAATGCCTTTTCTTTTTTTTTTTTCTTTTTTTTTTCTTTTTTTTGGTTGGTTTTTTCTTTTCTTTTTTTTTAACCAGTGAACTCAGAAGAGAAAGCTTCATTAAACCAAGTTCTAAAGTTGTTGGGGAATAATAAGAACAATAAAAAAGACTAACGAGTTTATGTTAAATTGTGAGAATAGAACAAAAGGGAAGTGAAGGGGTCCTTATTTTAAAGCTGGGTTTCAAAAGTTTGAGAGAGCCTAAAGAATACATTCTCAGAGACAGCGTTCAACGGTTGCCTGGTCCTCGAACAGGTGATTGGCTTGGTGGATCTTCTGCATAAAACTTCAACAGGTGCTCACCACCTGTCTCTCTGTCACACAGTCTGTCTTTGGTCTGGCATCTGTCTCTGATGGGCCATTTCCTAAACCTTTATTTCCGTCTTGGCTGAGGCTGTCCGCTTTGCAATGTTTTTTGCTGTTGCTGCTGCCTTCTTACCTGAGCCAGTATTTCCTGAATTTTCCTCTGAGCAAGCTGAAGGACACAAAGAAGAAGAAACAACCCATCATGATGCCATGCTGCAGTGACTGCTGTTTACAACCAGCAAGAGATGCTACTGGGATTAAGAAAATCCAGAATGACTAAATTTCTAGTACTGACAACACTACTTGTTAATTAAAATACAGTGGAGATTAATCATGATGTACAACCTAAATTTTAATTTTTCTTCTTTTTTCCACCTATCACAACTACTTGCATGGTCAGCCTTCTCATCTGTAATATAGAAAGCATGAGAATAGGAAGATGACTACCAATGCTGAGATTACTGAAGCTACAGCCTTCATTTTACTCCTCTGGAAATAATAATGTTTTGTAAGAACCACTGTTTTAATAAAGAGAGTAGAAAATTTTTATACACTAGGGTAACCAGACGGTCAGGTCAGACTTACAGGATTTCCCAGCCCACCATCTCTTTTCTAAACTACAAGTCACCTGCAGCAAAGTATCAAAAGGAATTAGTCTGAGTTAAGTGAAGGAAGGAATCTTATGATCCTTTTCTTTATGATATTAAATCAACAGATTGGGCAATGTGGATGAATTACATATCTGGGTGCATTCTTTCCAGATTCTATGATATGGCTTGTGTCTCTGCTCCTTCTGAATTTCAGCCCAATCACAACTTTTGATTTGAAAGCTTTAGCAGTGCCAGAGCCTGCATAAATTGACAGAAGAATTTAAAGAGCCTGTTTTGCATATGTAAACGTGCAGTATTGTTATGAATCCCTCTCACAGGCACAAGGAGAGTTTATTGCAGCAACACAAGCAGAGAGGCCTGGCAAGCAGTGCTTTCTGTATCCTGAGCAAAAGTCTTCCATCCCTTGGCTCCTGCACATGGCTATAAAAGACAGACCATGGAAACATCAAGGCAATACACAAAATCATTGCAGTCCTCCTACCTGGCATGCATAGAAGTGACCAGTTATTTTCACAACCACCTGATCATTTTCATCAGGTGTCTGGTCACGAGGGACTACAACTTCTGCACTTGTCAAGTTTTGAAGCTCATTTACCTATAAACAGATAGTAGAAGTCAGGAAACTTTAAACTAATGAATGTTATACAACCACCAAGCCTCAAAGATATCGACCATTGGAACATCATCCTCTAAGCTACGTTTTTTAAAACCCCTCACAAACATCTTTATGCAGCAGTGTGCACTCTGCAAGATGAGCCTCTTGTGTCTCAGCATAAATTAGCATCAAATCCTCTGGGTCTGTAGAAGTGTTTTAAAGACCAAACAACACACAGGTGATGTTAAATACATGACTTAAAAAAAGCAAATAGATGCCACTGTATTTACAGTTGAGTTTAAAAGTGTAGGATCAGAAAAATCATACAGGGAAGAAAAATGCCATAGTATTTATACACATTTCCTTCTAAAACCTACACAAGACTGAGAACTTCAGACTGAACAGTAGAGAAGTTCTGTTTGTTCAAATTATTTTCAGCAGCTTATCAGGCTTCCACAGCATTAAGTAGAGGTAAGGTTAGAGTCTTTGTCTCATTAAAACTTAACTTTATTTTAGAAATGCATTTCATTGTGTAATTAAAGTTTTAGATGAACAGCTACTCAGACATGTTTGTCCTTAAACCTCTTACCACTGCAAGTAATGGAAGAGGCTACATTGCCTCCTGACATTTGACCTAAAGACCCTGTTGCACTCAGGATAGACACCCAAGACTGAATCATGTCTTTGCAAATATCATCTAGCTCCTAACTTAACACCATATGAAAATACCTGAGCACCAGCAAAACACCAGCACCTTTTGAGGACTGAAAAAAATCTCAGTGATGTTATTTTGTACAACAAACTGAGCCTAAGAAACACCATCAATTTAATTGAGACAAAGATAAGTACACTTTTTTAGCAATATTGAGGTCTGAACATGTCTTAAATTCCTACCACTTATTTAGAAATGAAATAAATCATTCTAAGATTGGCTTCAACTTCACAGTAGAAAAAAAGAAAATGTAACAAGTACAGCTAAGAAAATAGCTCCTGCTTTAATGTAACATCAAAGATTTAGTTTAGCCAAAAGTTTAAGCTTTATGTGTAGATACACACTGAATATAAAACATAACTAAGCAGCACTAAGAGTTTTATTTCAGCTACTTACTGTTTTGCCTCCTTTACCAATAACTCTACCAGCAGCATAGGATGGCACCTTTATATGAGCCTCAAGTTTCACTTCTTCTTTAGGTCCAAAGAAATTTTCTTCTTTAAGTTTTCCATAGATTCTCCCTTGAGCCTGCAAAATTGCTTTCAGTTAGAGAAAAGAATGTTCTTCTTGGAATCTAGTTAATGTCAAGAAATTTGACAGAAAGGAGAAATCTTAGTACACAATCCTGACAAAGTATTTTCCCTAATAAATACACTATTTTTCTAAAAGAAGTCTTTGTACGAAACTAGGAAGTACCAGTGTCCAACTTTAAAGATTGCTTGAC
This sequence comes from Sylvia atricapilla, assembly GCF_009819655.1. NCBI lineage: Eukaryota > Metazoa > Chordata > Aves > Passeriformes > Sylviidae > Sylvia > Sylvia atricapilla. Next base: position 32,196,109 of record NC_089140.1, read on the forward strand.
AAACCAGGGAACCACACAGCAACTTAACAGAGACCATTATTATTCTGCTTTTCAGTAGATATATTGCTTTTAAAAGAAACCATCACATTTCTGTATAGGTAGAGACTGATGGAGAGAAGAACTGTCAGGGAGAAGTTTTTTATTACACCCAGAAGCACAAAATGCAACTAATTGATTCAGAAGCCCATTCTTTTTAGGATGCTAAACTAAAAAACCCACAACACCCCCCAACAAGTCATGGGATAAGGACCCAAATTGGAGCAAAGAGCTTGCTTTCTATAATCCATTACAGCATATTGTTTAAAAATAAATAAATTTGCACATGCTCATATTTCCCAAATAAAGAATCAAACTGCCCAGATCAAAATAGTACCGTGGAACATTATTCCAACTAGCACACAGTTCCTTTTGCTGGGAAACACAGAAGTGCCAGATAACAAGAAGAATGTCCACTGAGACATTTACAAGATTGTAAATTTGCTGATTTTGAAACACATTTATTTCCTTATTCACAGCCATTTATCTGTGAATTCGTGAGAAATGATAACCAAATCTTCTACTCTGTGGCTCCTAGATGCTTCAATGGAACATACATTACCACCAAATTATAAAGAAAGATGGGATGTCGGGTTCTTTAAAAAAGATTGTAGATGGTCTTCAAACACCTCCAAACTTCCAGTTCTTGAAAAGGTCTTTAGGAAAGGAAACAACTTAAATGGGCTGCAAGCCCCTGCACAGTAAACTGGAGGCTGAAATGTATTGTCCACACTAGATTCCACTTCACTTTCCCAGATCCAAGGCAACAGAGCCATGCATGAATAGTTGTGTCACAGGGAAGCCTGAACTCTAGGGAGCACTGTAACAGAGGCTCTGAACAGTGGCATGTTCCCTTCCCATTGTCTTGCTAACAACTAGCCCTACACACAGCAACATCCTCAGGCTGCAGCAGCTGAGGAAGAAAGGGATGCAGCCACTGCAGCTCCCAGCAACATGAATCATAGAGAGCAGAGCACAGTGGAGTAAGGAAAGGATGCTGAAGTCACAGGCTCTGGGAGAACACTGCCTCTCCAAGAGCTCATTACTTATCTGAGCATCAGCTATTGCCTCTTCAAGTTGTTGAGCACCGGTTTACATTCTTGGTGCCCCAGCAACCACTGTCCCAAGAGAGGAGGCCCCTCTTAACCAGAATTTAAGGAGAGCACTAATGAAGTGTGGACCTGGCTGTAAGGCTAGCTTCAGGTTAACACTAGTGATAAAAGGAAGAACTGAGCTCTGCCTCTGTCCATCCCAGTCAAGAGACCATTGCTCAAAGAGCAGCTAAAAGGCTACAAGGTCTGGAGCTGGATAAAGCCCAAAGGGATAATCCTTTTCCTTCATAAAACCAGCATACTCCAGGAGCATCGACTGTGCTGCTAGACTGATGCACCTTTGCAAGCAGAGCTCATATGTAAGGTATGGACTGAGTGATGTGGTTTTAGCCTGTGTATGGGGTGCAGAAAAGGGACACGTTCCTCCTTGCATGAGTCAGGCTGGAGAGCAGAGCTGCCAGAAGAACTCAGAAGAACTCCCAGTTTATCTTGGGGAGGAAATCTGAGGACAAGTTTTGTCTACACAAAACATCAGGATAAAGGATGTCCAAATTTCCTTTGGCATGCTACTCCTTGAGGTTAAGTCCACTGTTATCTGATGAAAAGAAAGAGTAGCCAGTATCTGACCTTGTGGGATCCCAGAATCCCATAGGAATACCCAATATGTGAAACATCCCATGTGGCCATGCCCACATGCGCACAGAAAATATCAAGGAGCCAGAGCTTCCAAGTCATGCTTTGTCTTCAATGGCATCTCAAACGCATATGGTAACTGAGCAACAATCCCAAATGCATCTAAGTTTGTTATTACCACTGCAAAATACCTGCCCTGATAATTTTCCAAAAATCCTAAAGGTATTAATGAAACTGATATTAGTTTGTGCACCTCTTTCTTGCAAGATGCCCTAAAGCAAAAATACAAAGTTAAAAACTGAGAACAGGCAAGAAAACGATGCCAAGAGACAAACTCTCCAGTGACTTTTCTACATGCTCCAGGCCATATCTCTGACGATGCCAGGCTGCTGCGCTGAGCTGCCTGCATCACTCCTAGCAGTCAACTCCTTTTGGGGTAACTAGATTTATCCTCTGACATTTAAGGCAGAAGGCCACTCTGGAACTTAATTTGAACACAGATGAGATAATCAGGTTGATTATCTCCTTGTAGTTGTAGTGGAAATACAATTAGAAATCTTGCATTTATCTGTAGAGCTACCCAAAAAGGACTTTCCATTTGGCACAAAACAGCAACCTGGGAAGACTTAATTTCATCTTGTCAGCTTCGTTATTTTAACTAAGCACAGAAAACTGTTGCACATACCAAGACAGATTAAAAGACTCAACTCAAAGGTGCTTATAGATAGAGGAGACATTTAGGAAAGTAATATGGCCATATTTTTATGCTAGATTCCTACTTTTATACTTGATTTCTACTTTCATGAAATGCCCATGAGTTTTCAGGTGACCAGAATATGACTGCTAATAGTACTGTATTACTCATATTCCTGTGAGAAACCTTTCAGCGAAAGGAAAGCAAAACCCAAATGTTTACTAAAATTCTGAATAAAGAGTGCTTGGAATCAAGAGTTTTGTCCCTTAGGATCCAAAGGCCACTACATACATACTGACAAGTTCTTGTATATTGTACCTTGAACTGAGCTTCTGGAGGTCCAGTGATGATAACCATTCTCAGCTTAGCATCTGGTCCTTCAGCAGGGGCAATCTGGAATGGATAAACATAGCTATTGGTAGCTGTCTTTTGAAGAAATAGTTTAAAGCCACCTCCTCCCCATTTCAGTCTCACATTCTGTTCAGGAGTGAAAAATTATTCGTTACAGCAGCAGCATCACACTTCAGTCATGATGGGTTTGTTCTCTTTAAAGTGCATTAATTAGCTGTAATGAAATATGGAGAAACTGGCTAAACCACCAGCAAATTTACTTCTGACAATTAAAGACACAGCTACTCATCCACACATGGCAGAATCCCACATGGCGTTTTTATGTGGCTATGAGTGATGTAAGACATGTAGCCTTCAAAAAGACAAATCTGGTTAATAAACTGAGATTCTCATCCCTGCCCACTAGCTTGAATAGTCTTTCTAACAAGTTTGGCTCTTTAGCAAAAGCTTGCATCCATTCCCCTGAGAACAGAAGATCACTTTACTGTTGTAACTAATCAGATCCAAAACATTCCTCTATACCGGACAATGTGTGACCCAAATAAAAATTAAGCTCCACCAGAGCTGAGACAGAGATGCCTGTAGGGTCTTTAGCAGCTCATGTCACCACAACAGTAAGATTTCTGTGGGTGTTGTTCTCAGACTCCAGTGGCATTGAATAATTCAAACTAGCCTCTGACATTCCAAATGAATCTTTTGTTTATCACAACTGACATTCCCATTGTTGCATCTAGTATTACATAGCTGCTGTTGAATGAGCAATATATTAAACACTACAGAATTTCATCTCAGCTGTTGGCATAGGGATGTTATTCATATTTAACAGCTGTAGTTTATTTCAGACAAATTTCAGAAAAATTTCAGACAAATTACCAGTCACCAGGCATCATTTTCAAGAAAGAATTTTGCTAAGGAAATTTTATAACATTATTCATATTGTACCCTAAAATGGAGAAGGCATTACATACTAGTTATCTGGTTTGCATATCTATTTTTTTTTTACTTATGAATTCCAATTTGATATATCTAAAAATACATATTAATTTTACAGCAGTACATTTATATGACATGCCGTTGTGGTAAGAACAAGCACAGACTAAATCCATTCATTCTTTGGAACAAGTATTTTACAGGAGCAAAATTTCAGGGCAGTTTAGAGGCAGCTGACCGAAAAGACTTAGCCTGACAATTGTCATTTGTGTGAAGTGGACAGTTTTGTCTCTAAGTCACCTCTAGTGTTCTTAATGAACACCAGCATCTTCATTAAAATTTTAGGAAAAATATTTTCCATCAAGCCTTCATTACATCTTATGTGTCTCTAAATGTTCTGGGATGTATCTCGCTTTGATTTTATCCTAGAATATTCTGTTCTCTGCAGCTGGGGTAAAACATGACTGAGGGCTGCAAAAGAAACATATTTCAAAAGAAACTAACATTTCAATGTCTGAAGGGGTAACCTAAGAGAAAACTGGGTTAACTTTGTCTGTCTGCCCTTGGAAAAAGTAGCGATATACATACAAATAGTACACAAGCAGTGAATTTAACTTTACATTCCTAACCAGAAAACAACCAATCTTCTATATGCCAAGCCACAAACTTTATACACCCAAACCCCACAAGGCTCAGCTTTCATCAGGAAAGGCTGCTCTGGAAGGAATTTATAACCAAGGAGATGACAATTGTTCACAACAGGTCCCAGCAGTATAGCACAGGGTGGGCAACAGACAACTCAACTTTCTGCCTGGCTCTTTTGCTGAATAATTGAGTCTCTGGAGTCCCACATTGAGCCTGCATTTCCAAGCAGTGATCCCCAGCACTGGGACACAACCTGAGCTCAGCAAGAGCCATGTGCACCTCTGAGGTGACAGCCTGAACACTGCAGCCTTGTACAGAACCCCAGTGCATCTGCAGTTTAGTCTCACATCGTGAGTGACAAGTTTCACCAGATCTAAAAAGCTCAGCATGAGCACAGAGAAGATGCAGGAGGATGTAAAACACTTTCTGCTGTAACAAGCTACAGCACAACTCAAAACCAGCATTATGCACAGACTTACTTCCTCCACAAAATACACTTACTGCAGTTTGGCAAGTTAGAAGTTACTCGGGCAGTATTCCCAACTCTCAGCTAAAAGCACCGATTCCTTGATCCACAATTTACTATTTCACTCCGAAGTTATGACAGAGGGCAGGTGGTCAACATGAGGGAAATTTAGAAGTTTTGAATAAGTTACCAGTTACCATATTTAATACTTTCACACAGAAGCAAACCTGATGCTCCACATTGTTCTTCTAGATTACAGGTGAAGTTGCATTATTTTAATAGATAAGTACTAATGCAGCTTCCCCATTTTGCAAGCATATCCTGTATCTGTATACTTTTGTTAAGACTTAATCTTATTTTCACAAAAAGTATCTTTACTTTATTCCTACTGAAAGAACAAAAGACCAGAGCTTAAGAAAACTTTTACCTGAATTTAAATTAATACAGAACTGTTAAATGCATGGGGTAGAGGGGTGCCAGCCAGTAGAGGAAGCCTGAGGCCACTGTTAGCCAGATGCATGAAAAACACTGGAAACTCCCTTTCCACTAAACTCTCTTCCAAGGACCAACTGAAGAACTAGTTTGGACGGGTTCTTGGAGGTCCAGGTTGTTTCACATTTCTCTCTCTCCACCTAGCACTACCTTCCATACACTGCTTAAACTTTAGATACAAGCTGCAGGAATGGAGAGGGGAAGAGGAAATACATGTGATACATCACAGCCCCATGCGAGACAGATTTAATAAAGAAATATTGACATCTCTCACTTTCTTCTGTTTAATTTTTCCCCTAAAAATATGGTTATTAGTGCTTAAGTAATATAAACAGTATGGATAGTATAACTATTTAACGTTCTGCTCAAAAAAGGATGGAGTTGGGCAGAGTGTCATTGGCTGACTGGCCAGTAAATGGATCAGCACTAGGCAAATCACACACAAGACTCATTCATCAGGGTTCCCCAATTATTTTGCTCTGCATACTTAAGATGAACAACTTCCAAGCCAAGCTCAGCTTCACCAAGCTCAACTCAGCATAGCCAGCTCCTGCCCTGTGCCCCAGACTTCTGGCAGATCGCTGCCATAGCATTCACTAAACATATCACTTCTCTGAAACAAGAGTTAAGAGGGCTGAGAAGAAAACATCCGTTTTATCTGTGCAGCAAAATGTCCATCTAACAGCATACTAAAACTATACACTGTACTTTAAATGCAGTGTTCTTTAAGCTTTTTTTTTAATGTAGGCCAAAACATTATCTTTACAGCGTAAAGCAGCCAAAAATATTATTTGTAAGGAAAAAAATGCTCTAGCATCTTGAGAAGATACTCATGGTGACAGGGGCATTAGTGGCCAAAAGCCAAGGCCTTGCTATGACTGCAACTGGTAATAACCCCTGTACACAGCCAAGAAAGATTTCACCAAATTGACTAAAACTCTAGCTTCTATTAGAAGTTAGCTTCTGCAAATCATTTTGTTCTTAGCTACACTGAGGTGGTCAATACACAAACAGCTGGATGTTAAACCTGATCACAAGGTGCTGTTTAAGAACTGACTTGTCCCAGGAGCAGCACATGGGTGAAGTTTACAACACGAACAATTCAGCATGGAGCCATTTGAGCTTGACAGCCAAGACCAATCTATCTGGAACAGAACAAGGGCAGCCACAAGAATGGGTAACTTCAACTGTGCTGCTGTGTTTAGAAGGGGAATTTACCCCACTAATTTTCACTTTACCTAAAGCAAGGAGAAAGCCTTCAAGCACTGCATCATTAATGCACAAGTCTGTTTCTAAGACCACCAAAGTAGTGTTCTTTGCAGCTTATATTTCACACCTCAGGAGACGTTTGAAAACATGCTTCTAATTATCTTGTCTCAAGGAAGATTAAAAGATGATTTATAAACAAATGTACCATTTATCACATCACATTCTAAGCATGGAGTGGGGGAGGATGTTCACGAAAGCACGGCTTGTGCAAACTTGCTGAAAGTGTCACGTAGAATAGGCAGAAAGTTATAGTTGGTGTAATAATACCTTAATAGATGCGCCTGCAAAACGAGAAAGTTGTTTGATGTGCTGTCCCTGCTTGCCAATAATAGCTCCAACTGCCAAGGCTGGGATGAACAGATGAACAGTTTCAGACTCGGGCTGTTGCTGTGGGGAAGAAGGAAAAATGCAGTGAATGTTTTTGAACATTATGAATCAAGACTGACAGGAAAATGGGTACAGAACAGGCATGCATGGAAATGAGGGGGAAATAAGATTTCCCCCTGTGATGTCTGAGTATTAAGGGTCTGGCTTCTTTTAGGAATCACAAAATCCACAGAACAAGAAAACCAGTTTGAGCCAAAAGAGGATTCTTTCATCTTGTATAAAATACTCATTTTGTGTAAAATACAAATTTTAATGCTTAGAGCTTTATAAAACAATTGAGGTGTTGCTTCTTTGTGAGGCTTTCACTCTTACCTGTCGCTGTATGGATTCTCTTCCACATGCAAGACCCTACAGGTGAAGCTACTACAAGCAGAGAGAGGCTACTCCAGCCTGAGCAGGCAAACACTTTCTAGTTTCCTAGTTATATTTTTAATTTTAGATTGTGCTGAGAGCAGTACAAAAAGCCTCAGAGTTACATATATGCTACAGTTTCCTTTGTGTGGGAGTGATCTGGAATGATAGCCAGCTTGAAATCTGCCAGTGATTCCTCCTGTGTAATATTATGCAACAGTTGGAGCCCTGGCAGCAGTCCTCACGCAGGCTAGTAAATTAAACACCGTGTTTCTTAATAGTGAGAGGACCCCAGCATTGCACCCACTGGATATCAGGCATCACTGCATCTTCCTACTGCTTTCAAGTAGACACCCCAGCTGGAGAGCGTGACATAATACTTGAGATCCTCTCTACGTGCTGTGTAGCAATGATCAAACTGCAGGGTTGCACATGCCACAGTAAGTCACAGCTATGTTAGCAGCCTCAGGAGAGCCTGTCTCAGATGAATGTAGCACCATGGAGTACACACTACGCTACTGGACCATTGGTCCATCCAGTTCCATCAGGGTTACCACTAAAAAGCATTTTACACAAGCCTTTCTTTGCACTAGGAGGTATTTAAGACACTACACACTTCTCCCTCTAAAGTTTTTCTTCTTCTCTGTACCCTTCTCATGTATTTTCAAAATTTGTTTTGCTCATCCTCAATAAGACAAGCCAACAAGTCCTTTTTTTGTGCAGAGGTCTTGTGAGACAACGCAGACATCCTCATCCTTGCTTTCACAGTCCCCACCATGCAGACCAGTACCGAGCACCAGCAAGCAGAGCAGGTGAGACCAGCCAAGCTCATTCAGCTTAGCTCAGCTGTATATTTTGGTAGGGATACAGACACATACAGAGGCTCACCAAAACAGCTTTTTCTATGATATTTTCACAAAAATCCCCACACCGCTATCTGCAACACCAAGCAAAAAGCACGTGCAACCCTAAAAACAACATCCCCGCTTATTTTTAAATTTCAGTAAGTTCTTTCAAGGTTAAGTCTTTCAAGGTGAAGTCCCACTGCATTAACCATAAACAAATCAGAACAAAATGCTTGTTTGCAAGTTTTACCACTTCATTTTTGGTAAACACAAGTCAACTGTAACCTCAGGGGATACGAATTCCAGGCACAGCTCCATGTACCATGTGAAGAAACCCCAAAATAGGATATTGGGAAACACTTGAGGCAATTACAACACTTGCACAGTTTACCTGGTGTTTTCGCACATACAAGGCATTGGGATTCATAGGCATTTCATGCTGGTTTAAGTCCACATGAATGCAGCCCTCCACACCCAGCCTTCCTCACTGCCTTGTGTGCTTTGAGGCCAGCAGGTCTGCAGATCCAGCTGATTTTTAAGACAGCCAGTAAGTCCCTGACCCAAATAACCAGAGCAACACACAAGTGGCAGTCTGTGACCAAGGGAGGAAGTAACAACAATTAGGGAATGGGGAAAGGTAAGAGCACCCCTTTTAATCTGCCTACAGATCAGTTTAACATTATTTCAAAACCATGTATTTATAATGAAAATACCAGTTACTTCAGTATATATGTTAAACCCCTTTCCAGAAGATTACTCTCATTCTCCTCCTATTACTGCAAACATCCTGAGTGTTGTCATAGTAAGTCCTTTTACATGTTCACTGTGAATCCAGCAAGATTTCCAGTAATTTGGAAATGCTACTGAAGGTACTCACTTGATCTTAGCACATCAAAAACTGTTTATAAATGGTTACAGGTCCATGAAGCATTTGAGTTTTTCCAGTTTTGTTGCAAAGACCCAATGCACTGGCTGTAGAGGCAACCCCTCATTCCAATCATGACAGCTTTTCCATCCCTTTGCTTACTCCTCTTCTTGACCCCTATATTCAACTATCCACACATGCTCCACCTCCTGCAAAAATCCACTGCTGAAGTTTTCCCTTCCATATGCTTCTGCAGCGAGCCTCTTCCAACTAATTGCTACAACACTGCTGCAAATCAAACTTGACTTGGTTTTCAAGAATTTACACAGTTTCTACCTAAACCCACCTCCAGACACATTTTTGTACCACAGAAACAAATGAAACTTCATTATTCCTGTTTGCATATATTTTCTGCCTTCCCTCTGTTGCCCATCTGCCTGCTGAGCAGTATTCCCCTCTCCTTCCCAAAGCTTGATCTCAAGCCACTTTCTTGGCTGGATTCAATTCACCACTAAAATTCCTTTTTGCTGCCTCACCCTTAAATACAAAACATGGGCAGCAAAGGCAACATAAGAGAAGATGTACATGTGCCTTTCTAACTGTACAATCACTGTAGCACCTTCCTCCAATCTCTCCTCATAGTTTTGACTTTTTGATACACTTCAACTTCCTTTTTCCTAAATGATTCTTCAAAAATTATTTCTTCTGTGACTGAGGTTCTTTAATACTAAACCTGCATTTCAGTGTAATAGTGATACATGTTTATTAAGGAATAGTGGAGAATCTGTCAATAATCAACTCTTCATACACTGGATTTTTTAAAATTCTTGTCTGGAGTAGCACATTGGAGTATACATATAACCAAATTCATCTCCTGTATAACATCACACAATATTTGGAGAAATTATATTATGCACACTGATTTTTAATGACTCAAAAACCACACTGCTCTTTTATAATTCTGGCATAAATCAAGACTAAGTTAAGCTACTGAGAGTATCACAACACCAAGTTCAAATTACTATCTGTCCATCTCCTTACTCACAATTTTTAAATGCTTTTGTATTTACTGGAAACCTAGCCTGCAAAAGAAACACATCAAAACATAATGCAATGACTACAACACCCATCAATCTTATAGATGTTTCTGGAGATCTCAGGATGGAAGAAAATCAGCTATAATTTAATCTTACCCACGCCATGCCACATAAGTCATAGAGCTTTCCAGGAACTCCTAACATGAGTTATATCAGAAATAGATTCCTAGATCTTAAACATATGTTAGAAGCACTAAATTTAGGGAACTGATTTCCCACTGCGTGTAATCTGAGCTTCAGTGTTCACTCCCTTATAGCCAAGTTTGCTTAAGTATATACTTACATATTTTGGCTTTTAAAGCATATGTGTGTATATTTTTTTGACAAGAGTAAGGTCTCCTGGACAACTTTCTCCTCAATTCAGTTTATTTTTTTCCTCACATAAGACAATATTTTATTCAAAGTCAGCCCAGCCCTGAGAACTGACAGGAATGCAGAAAGAAAATCTTTTAAAGTAGCAGCCTAAGTTCACCAAGATTTATAGCCCATACATCCACCCTAATTTGCAAGTAACCTCCTCCAGTATCTGTGATGCACAGACCACCTCTTCTACCCCAGCAATATTTGCAGTATGGGCTCGTGGCTAGTCCACCCCAATAAGAGAAGTTTGTCTTCTGTAGCTGTGGCACAAAGACACCACTGAGACATTCACTTCAATGGAGAATCTAGGTTGTTCTGGGGTTCTGTGTTATTTTTCAGGGGATTTGCGTTTTAAGAAAAGAGCTCCAGAAACCAGGATTTCTTTGATATAAGAAACAGATTCTTCAAAAGCATGGGAACCAGAAACAATTAATTCAGTTCATAAACAGCTGAAAATACTCCCTTTGTTTCTGCAAAACCAGTCTGCTTTAGTCACAAAACAAGGTTGATAAGGAAATTTTGTCTAAATCCAGCACATTGAACTAATGAAAACAATTTTAAATGCTTATTTTGTTCATTAATTGGATTCCAATTTCCATCCAAATGTTGCCTGATGAAAATCAGAAGTTAAAATTAATCAAGCAAATAAGAAGAGCACCATTCATCATTTTTTAACAGAAAATGGAAAAAATACACCACCCAAAGCAAATGGCAAACTGTATCCATGTATAAATAGAAAGATATATTCACTGTAAGCAAACATACACACCATTGTAAGGTAACTAAACTACACATGTCAAATTTGATAAGTCAACTTAAATCAGATTTCCTGCTTGCTCATTTAAATCATGATTGGAAATGGTGATCTAACGGGGAGATGGCAATTAATCTACCCCACTGGATGACACTAAGCAACTGCTGCAGCACACTGTTAGCTCTGGCCTTTCACACTAACACAGCTCTTTCCTGGAGCAGCTTGGATACACCTCCTTCCATACCTCCTGCGAGTTCCTGAGCCCCAGCCATCTGTCCCTAGCCTAACAGTCCATACCAACTATTTCTTTTCTTTTTCTAATAGTTCTCTTTAAAATTCCCACCACTTCCATCCAAGACAAACTCATCTTTTGGTAAATCCTGTAACCCATGGCTGCTTCCCCATTACACTGGGCTCACCTGGAGCCTCTGCACTGCAGGTGGCATCAGGATCATCCCCTTCACTCCAGCCAGACCCTGCAGCCCTACAGGAGATTTTCCCTTCTGTTGCCAACCCTACCATATTAACTCTTAGAAACTGGCTTAGCACAGCCATCATTTCCTGGTTTGCAGAGCCTCAGCAGGAGTGAGGTTCTTCCCCTCCTTGGGATATTGCCACTAGTCCTTCAGCATGAGGGCTACTGCTCCACGCCAGAGCTAGAAGCTGAGGACTCCCAGCCAAGAAAATTTGCAGATTCACTCTTCTTTCTGCAATCCTTGCTCGCAGGGTTAGAAAGATTTGTAGAGAACATCTGCCCTTAGGATAAGGTTGTTATAACTTTTCTTTGCCAACTCCTGGTGCATCAGTCCTACAAACTGCAGTAAGCCACACAGAAGGAAAGCTTTTCCCTTACCTCAAACTGTCAGAAGGAAAAACATTGCTCCTCATCTCACACTTGGTTAACAGCCATAGCAGAGCCAGGTAAGAATGAAAACTCAGAAAAAGAAAGTTATGACCCTCCAGGTAGAGGGTGGTAGGAAAAAAAGCAGGTCCCAAGCCACTACAGCTGGGGGAACAGACTACCTCTTGGAAGAATAGCATTTGAAAAGAACAAAGAACAACACAGAACAACAATACACAGAAAAGAAAAGCCAACAGAGGTTTGCCTCCTCAGTTCTTCCCCAAGAAAACCCCTCCTCTCTTGATGTTAGCTGATGCTGCTGCTAGAACACTCTGCAGCTCCCTCAGTCACCATGAGTGTGGGGTGTGATCTTACTCGTGGCAGGGCTCATAAGGGGGCATGTTTATTGTTTATGTCCCTCAAGTTAATTTGAGCATTAATCTCAGTCTTCTTCTGCAAGCCCATCAACAGCACGAAATTTTTTCCAGTCTTGTGCATAAGTGTCTCCATAGACCCCTTGCTTCATCAAATGCACGTGGTTGGTAAATCCTTGGCAACATTTGGGGTAAGGCTGTAAATCTTTAAAAATATTGTACACACTGAAGTAAATAGGCTTTTAAGCCAGACATGAATGGGAGAAAAAGCAGATCTTTCCTGGTTTCTAAGCTTGTTATGTTTCGTGTCACAAATTAATTACCTTAGCATGAGACATTTATTTTAAGTCACGAAGTTGTGTTATCCATTTTGAGTCAGCATCAGGTTTTTTAGTTGTGAGGGAAATAATTAAGAACTGTTTTAAGACTGCATGGAGCTACCATCTAGCCTAGTGAGATACTGGTTTTGGTGTTTGGTTTGGTGGGTTTTTTTGCATAGTAAATGAATCCACTTCATAAAAGTAAATGAATATGGACAGTAGGTGACTGCATTAAAAAGTTCCTTTTCCTGCCATTCTCCCCCCTTCTCAACAACCATGATTACCAAGACAAGGCAGATTTGCAGACAACTCATTTGGTCTTCAGAATACCCTGAGTTTGTCAGGAAGTGAGGTATCATATTATTCAAACCCTGTACCAGATCCAAAGCCAAAATTTAAACCACGTTTTTGCAATGTACTGTGAAGAATTATCCTGGCCCACAGCTATATTAACTGCTCTTATTTGTTTATTTAGTAATAAAAACTTGCAGCAAGGGGAAATGAACATTAAGCCAAGTATCCTTGAAGACATTCTAGCTGGCTTCAACACACTGAGAAGAAATAAGCTTGAGATGATGGTGAAAGAAAACCTAGTGTATTCATTTTGCAATACTAATGCTAAAAGTTTAAGCCTTCATTGGAAACAAGGGACTCATTAATGAAAACAAAGTTTTAGTAGATACGTCTAACATGATCTTCAGTTTCACAACATCCTTGCAGTATCTTGTGTCACCATTTTATACAATCACTTAGCTGAAATGGTGCTGCCACTGCAAATCAAACTGCAGCCTGAACTCCCTGCACCCTCTAAGGTTTTTCAGTTTACTTCAGACAGATTTGGGTTCATGCTGAGAGTCTAAAGCATTCTGCCATGTTCACTGCCTGAAAAGCCAGGACCATACTCAGAAGAATACTGCACTGCTGAATTCAGTCAGTCAAGAAGCAGCAAAACAATTTAAAAGCAGCAATGCGTATTTTTAACTTTGATCTGCATGCTAAAGTATTGCTCATAATAACGTGCATGAAGTGTACAGCCACCATCCAGCCAGGGTTTCACCTTCCCACGAACCCCAGGTTAATCCAAGACGCTTCTCTTTCATGTAACTGCTGCATTATGTGAGAAACCCTCGTGTCACTAGATGAGCCAAGGGCATGACTCTTTCTGGGACACACAGCCCACAGCAAGGCCATGCAGCTCTATCTCTTTTCCCCACAATCAGCCCCAATAATTATGTGTGGGTGCCCTTTATCCATCTAGCTGAGCTGGTCCTCTCCTCTTTGTTGAAAATCTAAGAATGAACCACCCCATCTACATTTCCATTTTGGGGACTACTGCATTTCAATCAATACCTGAAACTCAAAGACAGCTGGTTCTTGCACAATGGCCAGTACCTTCAGTGAGATGCCACTAAAATCATTTCACTTTGTACTACTCATTCCACTTCTTGGCTCTCAAATTTAGTACTTTTCATCACAATCGTCTTCTAACTGGGAAACTTCTTAGACTACAAGAAGTCACTAAAAGGACCACACATATCAGAAGTTTTTCCAACATGAGAGCCTAGCTGGCAATAAGGGAGTAGAAATCACAGAAACAGAGAAGGAACATTTTCTGGCAGGCTGGTTATAAGGCATTTCACAAGCAGGAACTGGTTTGACATATTTCTGAACATGGCATGAACTTTTTGTTTTTGCAAAATCTGACTGGCCACAATGCCAAAAAAAGCAATCTGCCACCTTTTATTCAGAACAGACAGCCAAAATCAGAAATCAACATAAGGAACAGATTGTAAAACTATGTAAGCAGGAATTTTGCTGGTCATTCACAAGCAGCAAGCATAGGTATTCAGTGTTGCAACACTCTATGACCATCAAAAAGTATATGTATAGGAACACTTCCACTTCAAAAATCACTGCTGTAACACAGCAGCCACATGGGTACTCAAAACCCATAGAAGCTGCCCATGAAATCAGTGACTTTGGAAGATGCAGGTACTCATCAGTTCTGGTTTATAAAGGCACTGCTCTCAGATTCCATGACAGCTGCCAGAAAAACAGGTTGTGTAAACACAAAGATCACTTATTTTTCCATCATGTTTAACTAACAAACAAACCAGAGATGGAGCCAGATACAAAAGAATGAGGACTTGACCTACTTTTGTTTCTGGCCTGAAGAAGCTCAGAACACTCTAGTAACAAAATACTTGGCACCTTAAAGAATTAAATGTCCCATTTAGTTTAGCATTCAAAAGGTATTGAGCCTGGTACTTTAGAGCTTGAGAGTCTAAGACGGTCAAGGGAACTCCAATTAAATCTTTCCATAAGAATCTAAAAGCAGGGAATTAACATATTCTGATTCTCTTGCTCCACAAAACTACAAATAACTCATCAAATATTCAAACCTGCAGAGAAGAAGAAACCATTTTTATTTTAAAAAGCATGAATTACTAGTTAACAAGTGATGCTATTTGCATTATGACAACCTCAGAACTATAAAAGAAGCTAATAAGAATAACTGGAGGCTTCAGCACCTTGACAAACTACCATCGACTTGCCACATCTTTGTACATCATATGGTGCCAATTGCATTTTTTGTTCTCTTACTGAGGGGTTGGTCCATCTCCAGAGGCAGAATAGTTTGACTGCTCTGGACACATATCCTTGCCAACACAGCATGGCTGAAGCAGGAGACTTTCAATGCAGTGGGAAGACCAACTATTTTCTCCACAGGGCAAAACAATCCCACAATGTTACACACCATGAAGTAAATTTTCTAGTTGTCAAAAAATGCATCATTAATGAATGTAAGAAATTGTGCATCAGTAAAGGTGTATTTCAAGGCAGAGATTACCATCTTCAAAAGAAATCTAATTAGCTGCTATATTTTTTCAGACAATGCTGTTGTCCTATAGTGCCCTCCTCAAGACTGTGTGCTGCACAAGTATGGTTCTAATTTCACCGGTATAAAACCATTTTGTAAAAACACTGGCAAATCCTTTTTCAGCCCCCAAAACCACATCCTCTTTTGGCTGCAGGACAGCTTCTCAAAAATCATCTACTGCTTAACAAGCTGGGCAAATTAGGGCAAAGCCACTTGCAACTACACACATTATAGATGTACAGACATTACTACCTCTGGGTAGACCAGACGTAACAGTTGCACGAGCTAATCCTATCAAACCCAGACATCCAAAGGAGCCCAACTTCACCAAGTAAGAGTCAAAGTACCTGGAAACATATGACAGTTTTTCCTCTTCCTTGTCTTTCTCATCTATGCTCAGGGCATCAAATGAAGGCCCTCAATGAAGCAATTTTTCATTTTAAATTACTTTTCTTTCCTGCCAAAAGCACAATACAGTTATTTCTTCTCTTACTTCTATGCAATATAGAAGATGTCTTCTTCGCTATTATTATTTAAGAAAATGACTGGAGAATAAAGAAGGAATCTTTCTCTTGACCACAACATCTTCTAAGGAGAAAGTTTTCCATTGGCATGTTCCTCACCTGCAACAAAAACCTTCAAGAGATGGCAAAAAAGAATAAAGGAATGCAACCTATCAGCCTAACTGTACAAGACTTTTTTTGTAATCAGAAAAATGTGGTTTGATGTCTTGGTTTTGTTTACAGTATGCAACTACCTTTTCTTTGGTTTGTTTCGGTTTTTTGTTTGTTTGGGGAGAAAGTGGGTTTGGTTTTTTTTTTTAAACTTTTCCTTTTTCTCCCCTCTCTATCTTCCTAGAAGCCCATATGCATATCACATAACCTAAAAATTTACTGTGAGGCCTAAAGAAAATATTAGAAAGAGTGTTTTTTTTGAAGGCAAAGCTTCAAGAAGCTACAATGAGCATCCAAAAAGGCCAGCAGAGAAAGCAGTCCCACTGCAAGCAGAGGAGCAGCTCTTCACCTTAGCTACGTTTCTTGGGGCAGAAGTTCATGTATCTCTTCCATGACCTTACAGATGGAGAGCAGCTGGTGTGAACTCCTCTTATGGAGAAAAGCCGTCTACTTTTCACCATACTTTACGTTTGAGTTTACCTGTCACAAGACAGAATTAATTCTACTACCCTGTTTCAGGGCATTCAAGGACAGGATGAGGTCTCCACGGGTTAGCCCTTCTTCCCCCATGCCCTTGGGATGCCAAATTTCAGACCCAGAGGCTGCAAAAGAAATGAAGTTGGATGTAGAATTAAACATGCAAAGTTCCAATTATAAAAGGAAGGGTGCAGCCCACTTAACCCCAGTAGGTGTATTAATTGCATGACTGTACACAGTTGAACTTAAGGATAAGGATTTCTTGTTTGTTTGGAGCTTTAAAACCTTCAGTGTTGCATGAGAACAAACTTCTATTCTTGAGAGACAAGTATGTGCATATTCTCCCCACAGTTCAGAAGACAGAAGCAACAACTCCATCAAAACAGCTTTGAGCAGTACATCTGAAGCAGTTTGGCTGGGATACTTGTTAAAACTTTTTTTTTTCCTCCTTTTTGTGGCAACATATCTTCTGGAAAACATAAGCATGAGTGCTATTCCCTTTTGCAGAACCTTACTCTCCTCCTCAGAGAAATCCCAGCACTTTGTGCAGGTGCTCAGGTAGTGACATTTGTTACAAGTGACAGTGGGCAGACTAACAAAAGCTCTTTGCAATCGTGTCAGAGCTGCAACACACACAAGCATTTAAGTGCACAGCTAAGGAGAAAGATTTAAGGATAAACAGAAAGTGGTGGTTTTTCCAGGCCCAAAAGCAGCTGGACAAGACACTGGGTACAAATAGGCACAGAAAGGCTACTGGTCCTTAATATGGTCACACAAGGGCACAGATCAGTCAAAAAAAAAAAAAAAAAAAAAAAGACCATTACTTTGATCATATCATCAGGATCATAAGAGCAAAACCATGCTCATTTGACAGTAAAAAGAATTTTTAGCTTTTAATACTTTTAAGTATTTGAGACATTTAAGCCCTACTTTTTCCTCAAATGCGAAACATTTCAATGATTCTCGTGTGTTTTGATTTGTTTGTCTTTTAGGAGCCCAGAGAAAAACCAAACAGATCTTGGATTTTTGCAAGAAAAGAGAGGAAAATTCAAGAACTGAAACACAACATGCAATTCCATTGCCTCCCTTTTCAGTGACTTCACAAAATGAGCGCTTTGAACAAACAAACAGAACTCAGACACTGCAAATAAATTATACAATTGCAACATCAAGAATTGTTGCTAGCAGTAGGTACAAATACAAAAAAATGGATGGTTAGCCTGCACTGGTTGTGGTGCTCAGACACTGTTAGCCATGTGCAATGGCCATGTGCCCACGTGCATGTTTGTATCTGTCAGCAGACAAGTACCAAGGACAACTTGTGCCTTCCTGTGGGGGCTCCACTGCCAGGACAAAGAGCAGAGCAGCACCCAGATTATTAGTGAGACACAATCTGCATCTCATTAGATTAAATTAAATGAGGCTTTGTTGTTGTACATCATTGTGAACCATCATGGAGTAAGGTCTCTGAATCACATGGAAATCATTCTCCTGAATGTGACCCAGTCCAAGGAACTAAATGCAAACTAGTGTTTCATAACATCACCACTTCCTAAGTTTGTGATACCAGAGTGTACCTGAAGCAGCGAGAGAACAATGTTTATGCTCTTGTCAAATGTCTTATTAGTTTGCATGAAAAGGGATAGGATGAAGCATCACACACATGTTCACACAGCTAAACCTATTTAACTACTCAGTTCCAAGCTCCTGAGTACAGAATGTTTTAGGAACACTTGGCTCCAACTGTATTTAAGAGCATTCAGACCTGTTGCTAAGCTCTAGCACTGTAACAAAATCCTAGATCTGTCTACTATGCATGTTTTTCATCTTTATACCCACATTAAAAAAAGCAGCAGTAGGAAAGTGACAGATGATGTTTCAATAATTAAGAGGACACTTCAGTTTCTTTGGGAACAAGTCCTACACAAGGTCACAGCCACACCTTGTCACTAGAAATTAGTACCTATGAAGTATCAGCTCTGTATAGAAACTGCTGCAAATGCCCAAACTCACCCACCTAATTCTTCTGACCCAAGGGAGAGACCCCAGGCAAGCCCATCCCCACAACAAGGTGAAGAAAAGGTCCATACAGAAATATTACAAGAGCTTCAAATCCACCCTCAGACACAGCACAGGGGTGTCCCGAGGCTCACTGTATGGCTTGCAAGCACAGACTGCAGACACTTGGATGCCAAGAGGCCCCTTGTGATGGTGTGGCTGAAACTGCTGAGGAACACACCTTGGCTCAGTCAAACAAACAGGAGACAGGGAAGAGCAGCCCTGAGCAGAAGGCAAAATTTGCACTACACAAAAGTAAGCAGGACAGCAGCAGGATACACTTCTTTACACCCTGATGCCAGCAGTGTTTCCAGAAAGGATTTCCAGTTGCTTGAAAGGGATATCCTCAGTGTCCACTAATCCCTGCTCCCAAGCATAAAAGCACATGCTCCGAAAACAAGGTAAAAGGACATGGGTTGCCCAAACACTTTTATCAAAATAGGGAATTTGGTAAAAAATAGCTCATAGGTAAATGGACATAAAGTCTCCCCAGGAGATGATCAATAACTTTTCTTCTGAGGCTTTTCCTCAAAGCCTCTTTTAGTTATAGATTTTATTTTAGGTTAAGTTTTAAATCCCTCATGAGCACTCCTAGACCTTCCCCCGTGGTTACCTTTAGCCTTTTGTATTGTATCAACTTCTCCTTCAAAATATAGTCAGACTTTTTTTTTTTTTTCCTACTTCTGCATGCCCCAATAACCTATTTAATCAGTGTCTAAAAAACTGTTCTACTAGAGGAAAAAAAAAAACAAAAAAACCTACAGGAGAGTAAAACTCAAAAGTTACAAAAGAAAACAAATTCATAAACATGCTTTGAAGTCTTCAAAATGGAAACTAATGAATCCATTAAAGGAATAGACTTGTACTTTTCCTTGTTTTCTCTCCTCAGTGAGCAACAAGCACTCCAAGTAACCTGAGGGGCTGACTCACCTGAAGCCCATAGAAGCACCTGCTCTTTTCCAGACACCGACACATCTAAGTACAAACAGGTGAGATAGTTCCCCCTGGTCATACATTTGTTTTAGAAGCCCTTAGTATCTACCTCAGGGGCTGTATTGGTACCAGTCCCAACCTCCACAAAATCTGTTGGAGTTCACCCTCCAAATCTGTGAGTTTATCCCTTCTTTCTGCATGTTAGCTTGTCACACATCTAGACTGCATGGAATGAGAGGCATTTCAGAGCACTGAGCACAAACAGAAGCAAGAGAGTTCAGACAGTGGTCCCTTCCAGCTGCACAGCTTCTACACTCTTACAAAATTATATTTGTTTCTTGATGCTTTTTTCCAGATGTTGCCATTATCCTATTTCCAGAAACCTGGAAACTGCCAGAGATCATAGCAGGCCAAAAAAGGTGCATTTTTTGGGGTAAAGGTGCACTAGCAACAGAGGGACGGACAAGAGTAACCACCAAATTCAGCACTGTTTAGGTGTATATTTAAAGCAAAAGCAAAAAGAACCACAACAGGGCGGAAAGTGGGGAAGAAATGAAAATAAACCAAGTGATGAACAGAACTGTGGGCTTACAGTATGAATCTCAAGAATAGCAAAGTAGTCTGTAAATCTGGAGTAAAAAGAAAGGAAAAGCCACACTTTTAATTCCCAGTAAATAAAGTTACATACTTCTAACAAACCACATCTAGTATGTCTTAAGAAAAAATTGAGGCAATTCATTACCAGAGATGGCATTTTATATAATACAGTGAGGCAGAAACCTGTATTGTTTAGTTTAGTCTGGCAATCTAATTGAAGTGCAGAAGGACTGTGAGGGAGAGAATTTGTTTGTCATAAATGGAGGCTCTGTTATTGACAGGAAAATAATTGAGTAAACATATTTCTATTGTAGCTTTCATTGAAGCACATTTTTCTGATAAAGCCACTATTATACTTAATATAGTTCATAATACATTCCTAACACAAAAGTTGTTCATTCTCACAAACAATGCTACAAGAGTGGAATTTTTCCTGCTCCTTGCAGTGACTCTCTCTTGGCTTCTTCCTCTGGGAAAAATATTTAGACTACAACTACCCTTTAGTACAATATAACTTGAGTTATTTGATAAAGTTGAGTGTGTTGTGCTGCATTTTCACTTTTCTAGTTCATGAAGAGTAAGCCTGAGTCTCAGCTCTCTAGATGTCACTGTTGGGCAAAGAAGGGGATGAAGTCAAACATAGCAGAGTTTGTAAAGCTCTGTCACCTACTTCTTAAGAGACTTATTAGAATTGTTTAGAAAATTCATCTTGCATTGAGTTGCTAACAACCACCAGCACCAGAAACAGGGAAGAGATGAAAAAAATCACCTTCTCCTTGTAATGAGGCTGTCATTTCTTGAAAGCAAAACACCATCTCAGTTCCAGACAGACTCTGGAGCTTTCTGGTACAACAAATGACCTTCTGCTCCACAGCAAAATATCTCATTTATGTTTACTAGTCAGCACAGAATTTGAGAAAGATTCTTTTAAACTTTTTCAGATATTTTTTTAGAGAGCAAAGTGGCCAGTAAATCACAGCTTTCTGGAGATTAATCCATGCAATTTACATCCCATATATTTAGCAGCATTGCATTTCAACGGGGCATTTATAAAACTGCTACTTTCAAACATTTTAGCTACACATAGATCCCCACTTCATGAAAAGACATAATTTCTTTCCATATCACAAGGAGTAAAATTGCAGACCAACATTGTTAATTGCCAATTCCAGCAATTTTGAAATGCTATTTTATGTGAGATTTCTTTCTGCAATAATTGAAATTCTGTATAAAATAAAACCTAAGAGTTTTCTAAGCAGCTCAATTTCCCAGTTTCACTGAGCATTTCAGTAGAAAAGCAATTAATGCCTGCTCCCAGCTGCAGCCACATGAAATATTTTTCAGTGTGCAAGCAGGAAGACCGACAACATTTAAAAAAATGACAGAACACAGCTAGCAAAACACCCTTCTTAGATTTCCCAGGTAACTTGGCAAAAAATGCATCATTCTTCTTAGCTTTGAGCAGCAGCATTGCACAGATTAATATCACCATCCAAAATCAGAGGTTCCCTTACCCCAAATGGTGGATATGAAGCAGCAGCAGCAGCAGAGGCAACACTCACTGCGGGAGGTGGTATTCCTGAAGAAGAAGGTGGGAACAGACCCAAGGCATTCAGATTTAATCCAGGAATTAAATGTGCTTGAAGCTGCAATGGCAGAAGAGTTAAGATTTAGAGTCCTGGTTATTAATTTTAAGAAAATCCTAGCTGGCATATGCTATTAACCTTTTGGGATGTTATTAAAAAAAATAAAAATTCATCTCCATTACCCACAGGATTCTCCTTCAAACCTGTTTCCTAGACACAGGTACAGACCAGTAACATCAAAAACACATAGTAGGAAAGGCAGATGGGGATCACTTGCTGCAACTGAATCAGCAAAACATATTTCAGATTTTACAACAAGATATTCAGATGATAGTACTATTTACTTTAAAAGTGAACAAACTTATCAAAAATAATATCTTTGTCCTTATATAAACGGACTGTCCTGTTGAAACAGAGAAAGATCATGCACAAAACCCTGCTTTTCTTACTCTGGGGGATATATATGTGACACTGTCACCCCATCTTCCCTCCCTTGCAAAAGATGAAATAAGATACCTCCAGCAATTGCTGGGAAAGGATCAACTATATATATCAAGTTGCATCTTGACCACACCTGAGAAAAGTGACATTGTTATGTGGTAGGAAGCATTTGTGGTCTGATATAAAACTCGTCAAGCACCCTTTTCCAGATTATTACTCAAAAACATGAATATGCTTTAGAAAATACCTCAGCTAGAGAGACAGACACTATCTTGGGCCATTAAGATAAGTCAATCAGAAGACACCAAAAAACCTCAAAACTTCACCGCCTCAGAAACTACCTTAATAATCACTACAACAACTTGAAATCTATACAGTAACAGAGGTAGTTTTTGACTTCCCATACCTTTGTCAAATAGCAATGCAGTCTTTAACTCACCCCATGTTCCTGCTTGTTATATGAAACAAAACTGCACCACTGTTGAATACTTTGTTCCTCATGCATAGCTCCTGTACTGCAATTTGCTTTGGGTGGGGGAGGCAGGGGAGAAGATTGGGGAGAATATTCTCTCCACTCAGTAGGACAAGCATGAAGAACAGACAGTTCTAGAAAGCCAGGACTACTGTAAACTGAAAAAATATTCCCATTCTAACTCTAGACCATAAGATTTGGATACACATACAAAGCTTTTCCTAAGCATCAAAAATCTCAGTCATTTCTCAATATACATTAGTAACACCTTGGCAAACTAATGAGGTGTGTTGTTTTCATTATACAATCACCAATCATCCTCAAATAGCTAAATGCTTTTATCATCTATATGAAGAAAAAAACTTTAATAAAACCTTCTTAAATTAAATAAATAAAACCAAGAGAGATCCTTCTTCCATTATGCTATTTATGTGAAGAGACTGAATCACTACTTTAAAAAACATGCAATCCAGAGCACATAAGCCACAACAGTACAAACACACCCTCCTTCAGGTTCCTGCAACAAGAAAAAAGTTAAATGCTCTGGAATTTTCTCAATCTAAATAAAGTTTTCAGTTCCTCCACTCAAAAATAAACCAGAAAAAGGCTCCATTAAAATAGCACACACAAATAAATAACCAAAATGCTTCCCCACACTCCCACAAATAAATAAGAGAGGCAACAGAAACGCTGCAACAGAAAATTCTGGTGTGATATTAGGGAAAAAAAAAAAGATCATGAGAGCAGTGAAACAGGGCACAGGCTGCCCAGAGACACTATGAGCTTTCTATCCATGGAAATGTTAAGGAGAAGACAGGTCCCTAAACAACCTCTTTTTACTTTGAAGTGGGGCCTACATCGAGCAAATGGGAGCCTACAGCCCCCACTGCTGGGCCAGGTGACCTCCAGGGGTCTCTGACACTCAAAATCCTTCTGTGGTTTCAGTCCCATAAGGAAGTCACACCCTAAGAAAACTCACATTCATAGCAGCAATATCATTTTCATAGGACTCCCTGATTTTCTTCATAATTTCTTCCTCAGCCTTGGCACAAGTTTCAATACTGCCTTTAACTGTAATGGTCCTTTCCGGATTATAGAGTGTCAAATCCTGCAATCTGCAAATGACACAGAAGCACAGTTAATTAGCAAACAAAGAAGATAATCCAGATTTATCATTTGAGTGCGACAACATCCAAGCCTGTTGAGTTTGCCCTCCAAAGACTGTAGTATCAGTAGGGGCTCATTAGCTCATTCATAGCAGGGCTCAGATAGAGCTCTCAGATAATCTGGAAAAACTCTGTCCTCGTAGGAAACACAACAAACGCTCAGTGCGAGGTTTGGCATGGGACGGTTGAGACACCAAGTGGAGCCACCACACTGTGATGAACACAGGGAGCTGCTGCAGGGCAGGGCAGCAATGTCCCACTTCACACCCCACACCAGCACTGCCAGCTGGAGGGGACTTCCTTCACACACAGGTTTTGGACACCCCGGAAGTAAGCTGCAAGAAACATTCTTTCCTTGAGAACTACAGTGTATTCCTTAAGGAACGGGGAGAAAAGCCCAGTCTCAGTGAGACTGCAGGAGAGCCTCCAAACCCTCAAAATGGGAAAAAGAAAATCTGTGTGCAAGTCAACAACTGCTGCTCAACACTAGTAACTCCTCAGGAACATAAAAGGGTGACAGCATTAAACCAGTGCTTTATTTGGCAACAAATGCTAACCTGCTGTGATAACATGGATTAAACACACTGGGAAGCCATGGCATATCCATGTACTGAGAAAAGCTAAAGGAGCGATGACAATGTCCAGAGCAAGATGCAGGAGTGAGGAAGCCCACGGCAGGAAGGAGAGGGGAAGCAGCACCCAAGGCCTTGCCTTCCTGCACAGCAGGCAGTGCGGCGACCTGCACATCTCCGCCAAGCAGTGGCAAAACACATCCAACTAAGCAGTCCTTAACTTTCCAGTGCCTGAGCACTGAAGTACTGCCTCAGGAAGGAAAGTGGTGGAAAACATCCCAGACAAGAGAGAAAACACTTCCCCAAACCAGCTGCCTTACTTTAAATTTATGGACAAGCTTACCAAAAAGCCTGAATGAAGAGCTCATGAAAAAGATTAACTAGGTATAGCAAAATCAATAGGCATCTATGCTCTCATTTATGTATTGATTACACCAGATGAATTCAGGGGGCTATTTTAGGCATAGTATGACAAATACAATCTTGAGGCCAAGATTTTAATGCAAATAAACCATTAACTCGCTAAATTAAAAAATACTCTGTAGCTGTTTACAGACAATGTGTTATTTGTGTCATCATCAATAAAGACAAGTGGATTTCATGGAATGAAGACAATTTTTTCATGTACACTGTACACATTTTCTCCCCTTTTAGCATTAATAGTCTGTGTACTGTTCGCAGACCAAATGTTTATGAGAACACATTTGAGAAAGCATGCTGGCCTTACAAAATCTGTTCGTGAAACACACTTATTTAGGTGCTTTTTCTCTATTTGATTTGTTTCTTCTTCCTTAGACTAATTCCATAAAAACACACCTTTAAGGAAGGCCTCAGATGCTTTCACGCAAAATTGTTTTCCTCTTTTTGAAGAGCCACATTTACTCCCAGCTCCCTTGTCCTCATTTGAGCTATTTCCTGCGGTACTTTTTTTGTCTCCTGCACGTATTCACACTTCTTCATACATCTTCATGTGTCTTCCAAGCCTTTTCCCTTTCCTACAGCCTGTAAGCCTAATTCTCACCCTTCCTGGCTAAAGCCAAATCCAGGATGCCTTCAAATGCTTGAAAGTTCATGCCAGAGCATTCATTATTCAGAACAGGAAGTTCTCTGAAGATATTACTCCAGGGTAAAACTACTATTGACTGCCAAGCTTCTACAGAGATGTTAATCTAATCAGTGATTTACAGATTTCCAGTAAAGGTGAAAACTCCTGTTTAATCCCAGCTAAACTTGAACAGGTCTTGGTTACCCTCACAAACTCAGACCAAAAGCTATTACTTTGCAGGAGATGAGCCAGTTAATTATAATTTGGCTGTTAGTGGTCAAGAGGGACAGAAC
Source organism: Sylvia atricapilla (assembly GCF_009819655.1). Lineage (NCBI taxonomy): Eukaryota > Metazoa > Chordata > Aves > Passeriformes > Sylviidae > Sylvia > Sylvia atricapilla. The sequence goes on from NC_089140.1 coordinate 32,222,066, forward strand.
TTCTATTAAAGATACCCTTTCCAATATTCAGTTGCTCTATTTCTTTCCCTCTAAGTCCAAAAACTTAATATACACCAGAAACTAAAATATCACTAATTTCACTCATTTTCATACATAGCTCAGAACTGATTCAGACTTATAGTTTCAACACTCATCATTACATATGGTGTAATATGTTAAAAACAACTGACACTTAAAATATAGTAGTCTAACACGGGCTCCACACTGCCTATGTTATTTTTAGGCTTGCTCTTGACTGAGTTTACAATGAAGACTCACTGTTTACATAAAAATTAACTGAGCTTAAGTAACAGTTTAATCCATATGATGGAAAGGCCTCTGAAGGGCTGTTATCTCAGCCTTCAACACACAGGGCGTTTTTCTAAGGACTCTGTACCTGTATGTCCTACAGCAGCATCGCTGCCATTTGACATCTCACCGAAAGGGTAGGTCACCAAAAACTTACGGCGATATTGTGATTTTAGTGTCTGTGTCCTGCTCAATTTTCTTCAGGTTTCTTCCTTCTTTGCCAATAAGTCGGCCGACAAAGTTGTTATGTGCCAGTATCTTCAAAGGAATTTCTTCTGTACTGTAATGGAAGTTATACCCAGTGAGACTTTTGGAGACCAGAGTACAAGCTTTTATGCGTGTTATGGACAAATTTTGTTTTCATAGAAATATCCACAACTCCCATTTGCATGTTTTCACTGGGTGCAGAATAAGCCTAGGTGCAATGGGCTTTTTCAGCACTATCACCTATAGCTTAATTGCAACATACCTTGAGCTAAATAAAGCTCAGACTGAAGTAGCAAGAGCTGTTGGGAGGGAAGAAATATATCGCAAAGCTTTTAGTGAGGGCTCACAACTTGTTATGTTCACTCTGACTAAAAGCTGTCAGTTGCTCAAAAGCTTCCATATCTGCTCTAGTTCACCTCAAAATCACAGCCAGACAATAACTGAAATCATAGAAGCACGCTGTGGCTAATTAAACAAGTAGACTGTCCTAAAAAACAAAATGTGTCAGTTCCTTTACCTACTTAGATACAGATAACAGCAAATATTCACTTGTTAACAGCTTTACAGACTACTTCTTTAAATGGAGCCAGTGAGAACTCAGAATTTTTAATGCCTCCACAATGAAATGCTTTTTACTCACAATTTAGTATCTTGAGCTTCCTTTTGCATGATCTCCATAATAATTTTACAAGCTGTTGAGCAGCCTTCAGGAGTTGAGTGGATGGTAATTGGTTTCTCAGCAGCACCTGCATTCTCTTTACGATGAATATCAATTCTTGAAAGAAAGAAAAACACTAACTGTAACCACATACTCTATAGTAAGCCTCATGTATTTCCAACTCTCATAAAACTAATTTATTCTGAGTTAACAGTGACTACTTATTAGTAGTTTAATTTTGAAAAGTTTACGACTAATTAAACATATCCTAAATACAAACTTGTGTGTATGAAAAGCCTCTCCTATCCTGATTTTACCAGCTAAACCCCACCTTTGTGGACACTGGGATCTCCTTTTCTTGGTAAACTCCCATCAAGATATTCAGGGGAGTTGTTAGATAGACAGCATGGTAAACCCCTGAAGATGACGTGTCATCAAGTTTTCCCAGTGTTCCATCTCCATCCCCACTGCTGCACCCAGAATGACTGTGCAGCTATAGGACAGTCAGGTTTTGTCCCATCTTGTTTTAAATACCTCAGCAGCAGAGTTTCCCAGCACTCCCCTGCTAGCAAGTGGCATGGTAGTTCTTTGCATCCATCCACAAGATTAGTTTCTTATCCTTTTCCAGCCTGATTTTGTCCTGATATTACCTTTACTCTGCTCTACCCTCTACCACCCTGAAAGTACTAGTCTTGTTCTAAAACAGACTCATGTAGCTCTAAGAATTTAGCAAAAATGAATTACGACCTGCATAAGGAAAATGCCTTGGATTTTTCCCTGCAGCTCACATATTCTTTCCACCTCTGCTTTTTGTTTTTACCCCCTTTCACATGTAATAGCTGTTTCCTAACTGAAACAATCATGCTGCTTTCGAAGAAGCCCCTTTATTTTTGCAGTTCTTACAAGTATTGAAAACTCATTTTGTTTCACAATGCAGCATTTTCCAAGAAACCCATGGCAATCCTTGGTGGAACTGAAAGTAGATGAAATCTCTTTTTTTTTTTTCATCCCCAAACCAACAAAAACATCATTCTCAATGTCGCGTATCTGCAAAGTTAGCAACCTGCAATTATTTCTGCTCTGCCCATCCTTCTTTTAGATATAAAAGCTTTTCTTATGCCAATCTTCCAGGATTTTTATAGTCCAAGAATCAGGTGTTTTATAAATCACCTTAAAAATTGGTTACCCATAGAAAAATTACAACCAAGTGCTCTCAGGACACTGCAAATCTCTTAAACCGGTGTTGTTAAACACACTAAATAGTCTCCTGGGTTACATCACGTTAATGAGAGGTTGGAAGGAGCATCATGATAATCCTGGGTTTGGGGAGGGGAGAAAACCTGTTTGTTGGGGGTTGGGGTGTAATTAAAGAGGAGTCCCTTATCTTCATTAACTACTCTCAAAACAGAGGCTCCCACCCATCCACCCTCATTCCCCTCACACACAGCTCATTCCCAGCTCCTGCCTGCTGCAAATGCAGAGCTGGGGGCTCCTGCCAGTGGGCTGCTGAAGGCAACATTTTAATTCTCTGCTTTTAGGGGTATCCTTGAAAAATTCTTGGAATGAGAACCCCACCTCCCTCTGCATCTGTGCTGAGCTCTTCCTTGTGGGTAGGGATTTAAAATGCACTGGAAACAATCTCTTCCAGCATCTCTAGACCCCGGTGCTCTAAGCTTCTTAGGTCACTTAGCAGCTTGCTTTTTGCCTCCCATGCATTTCCTTAATCTATGTTTCGGTGTGCTCTGCAACTTGATAGCAACAAATGTATACTCCAGAAACAGAAGGAGGTAAGGTGTAAGAAGTAGTGAGAAAACATAAAGAGGTTCTTTGTTTAGGGTTTTTTGCCCCCTCACATTTTCAATTGACAACATTTACAAATCCTAAAAATGCTCTAATCAAACTAAAACTAGAATAAACACTTGAAGGCTTGGATACATCACCACACCGACTGTGTGTGCCCCAGAACATCATACTACAGCTCTTCTAGTTTCACTTTTTGTGCCAGAACTATATTAGTACATCTGTAAGCAAAACTCTCCCACAGAGTACCATCCTGCTAACACCCCTGCTTTAAAGGGGTTTTAAAAAGTCAGCTAGCATTTGAACATGTGTCAAGGACAGAATCCAGTCCTTAACTAAATCTTGCAGAATATTTCCTGTTCTCCGTTATCTTCATTTGCTCTCTGACCATGCAGATTAGTAACGAGGTTTTACAAATTCCTCTTTACACGAGCAGCAATGGCACAACATTAAACCCATCAGTATTGTAAAATAACTTACTTGGACTGTGTCTGCTTGGTAATGTTTCTGATTGTTGCTCCTTCTTTCCCGATGATGGCTCCCACAAACTGTGTGGGGACCAGCATCCGCAGAGGAACGTCCGACTGCGGTTTCTGCCGCGTGGTTGCGCCGGGCGACCCTTGCCTGGGAGGACCCCTCTGGCCAAATCCACGTCTTCCCTGGGGGTGTTGTTGTGGAGGTTGCTGGGCTGCCATTTCATCAGGGATGTATGCAACTTTCAAGGAGTAGTTTTCAAGCTGAAACCCGTTCAGTTTTTCTATTGCTCTGTTTATTTGGAAGGGGGAGGAGAGAGGAGATTAAAAAAAAACCCGAGGAGCACACGCAGGTTCTCACGAAATGACAAGTTATTCAGATGTAGGCTCCTGTCCTTTCTAACTTGCATGGTGAAACTAAAAACTCATTCCAAGATGAAAAGTTACATTTGAAATCCTTCAGCCAAGATTTTGATTACACAAAGTCACCATATTAAGAACTACAAGTTAGCTCTTGCTTGTTCTGGGCTTCTATGCACTTTAAAGGTTTTGCTGCTCCAACCCTATCAGCAAAACCTCACAGGAGAGAGAGCTTAGACACTCAAAAGCATTCTTTTGCCTGATTTAATTTAAATCAATTTCCCAAATAGAATTAAAGCTGCACCAGAGGGAAAACTTTTTAGCTGCTATCACAGCACCTTCATTAGGGTTTTTGCCAGCACAGCTATTTGGCTGGAGTTTTTGCAATAACTGATATAGCTGTGACAGGAATGTAAAAAAAACTTCCACATTTATATTAAAGAGAGCACCTTCACCTCAGCAGGAAAGGAAGCACTCAAAGCCAGTCAGTGGCATCCGAAATGCCCCTTAGACTGCAACAGCATCTTGGAACTTACTAATTAGTCATGTTGTAGATAGGTTTAAAAGTTAACAAAAAATTAAAGCCCCATGTCTATGTTAAACTCTCCATAAAAGCAAAGTTGTTAGAAGGCAGCTAAAATGCTGATTCAACTTCTCGTATTCTTTTAGTTAAGCATCACAGAGAGATGCTGCCCAAATGTACACAACCCCCTCACAAAACCTCCTGGCCACTCAGCATTCCCTCTGCTCAGTCCTAACACAGCACAACTCTGCAGGCCAACCTGACCTGCTCTTGGGTCTCCTCTTCACAGGAGGAACACAACTCAACTTAGAAATGACAAATTTCCAGAAAGTAGAACACCTTCCACTCACAAACAGGGTGGACTCAATATGACTGAATACCCAGCAAACAGTAGGAATAATTGAGCTACATGCAACACATCAGTAAACCAGTGGTATAAAATAAACACATTTGCTCAAAAGAGGCATTTCAAGTTTTGCTACAGCAAGTATTACTATTCAGATCGTCAGTAACATACTGATCACTGAAATATGCACTGATTTGGGATAGCTTATAAATGCCAGACTTAATATTGAACCAAAGGTTACTAACAGATTTTCTTTAAAAACAAAATTTAAATTAAAGGCAGTAGCGGGATGGAGGGAGTCTCCACTTTTAAATAAAGAACTCAAAAATATTTTCATTAAAATGCTCAAACTATCATATGCTCTGGAGCAAGGCCTCTGAATTGAGAAATTTAACACAGCCTCTCCATTCATGTATATTTGCAGGATACTGCTGCCAGTTTAACCAAACATTAGCCTCAGCAACACTTTTACTCTTGCCTCTACTACACAGATAAAGGATGATAATAGCCAATTCCCTATATTTTCAAGGCCAGTTCAGTGAAAAGTACTATTTGTCCCCTGGGTGTCCCATCTGACAGTCTGGGTCACAAGCAGCTGTTGAAACTCAGATAAGAAGTAGTATTTGGGGACTGAGGATAACAGGTCTCTCATCTCCCAGAGGTTGAGCCAGCATCCTCAAAATACTCCAGTCAGACAGTAAAGAGCTTATGAGAAAACAAGTAATTTGTGTCTTTGGAACAATGTTTAATAAGGGCTGATAATAAATAAGGCCCAAGGCAATGCCAATGAACAAAGAAAGCAAAATATTGAATAACTGATCACTGTTCATTAAATACTTCTGTTAACCAAATGAGACACAGGTCCGTTGGGAATCGGGCAGGAGTGTAATTACTCCATAACAGAAGAATCCTTTACAGCAAGTAAGAAAAGAACTGGATTAAAATTTGGCGAGGTTATTTCAGAGCTGACATTTTTAAACTTTTACTCCATGGACTTTGAAGAGCATTTTATTACACAATAAAACAGTTTTACAAAGCAGTAAGAGCAGTGAGCAGACTAGTGAGACTTGGGTTTCTATGGATTTGTCTCAATTTTCAGCCTCTGCATAGATTTCCAATGTCTGAAAGGCATTTCAGTGAAGTCTCTCTCTCTCTCTCTGGGCATCATATTTGGAAAAGGGATTTGGGACCTTTTTAATACATCCTGAACATGCTAATTTCTTGTTGGTTGCATATCCAAGACCTCTCTTTCTAGGCTGAGTTTCACTGAAATCAACCAGAAAGCTGAATTGCTACCAGGAAGGGAATCAGCACTGTCAGACCATCCAGTTGCACAAGCCCTGTTTCTTTTGGAATCAAACATCAAGATGTTGGAACAATGACCACCAACAATTTTGCAGATTTGCTGATAGGCTCCAGATTAACGTCCATCCCAACTCATTTTCCTCCACACATTTATTTGGCAATTCAGACATTGCTTCTTTCCCAAAATGCACCAGCCTCCTCCGTCTTTAAAGCATCTTGGACCAGAATTCCAGCATTAACCTAAAACCTGACAGTATATCAGTGCACCAGACCTCTCATTCTTCCTTAAAAGTGGTTGGGAAAGGAAAGACTAGGCTTATTGCTTGCAACCAGGCTTCATACCTATCATGGTTTCACAACAAACACTTTACAGCAACAAACATATACATATATATATATGCACTATATTTTCCTGGAAAGGTTGGAATTTTTCTTCTTAATAACAATTTATAAATTGCTAAATGGTTCCGTATACCTATATGTACCTTAAATTCAAAGCAAACTGAGAAAAGTTCATTTGCCATTGTGGAAAATTAATTATGTCAGCAGTGAACAATCTCTGGCCACCAAAGCCATATGATGATATGGAAAAATAACACACTAATTCACCCTGTGAGGCACTGAGTTCTCCATATTTTATAGCCTGACTTGTTTTATAATTTGATTTGTTCAAGGGATGGGAAGCCAGAAGACAAATCAGTAATTAAATGCTGATTTTTCAAGCCTTTTGTGGAACTGGAATTTCCTGGGTACATGGTCCCATACTCTACACTCTTTTGGGTACACACAGTGGAATGCCAACATAAGTGATTTACAGTGGATGTAGCACTTACACGGTTCTAGTGCATTTCTTACAGAGGAAAAAATTCCAGCTTTTGAAAGGTCCCTTTGGCTGTTGATTCTGGCCTCCACATTCCAATATTTGACAATTTTCACTAAGTTTTTTAAGTATTGTCATACCCTTTTCTTCAGCTGTTCTGGACTCATTTTTATCAATTTTGTGGCACAAAACATAGGGCTTGATTTAGGCAATGGGATAACTCAGCAGCCTTTCAGCACCATAACAAGTTCCATTTTAGAGGCATCTAGACACTGCTTTGGGAGCTGGAGAGACAGATGTGTAAGAAAATCCACAAAGAGACAAGTGGTTAAGAACTGTCTTCTAGATGGATGCAAAATTCCTGTAAAACAGCATCTAGGACAGCACTTGCTATTAAGAGAGGCATCCTTGCCCTCGGGGGAAGTCTGAGCCTCAGCTAAAAGCAAGTGCCCAGTTCTCCACAGCACTGGGGACATCAGCTTCAGGCAAAGCTATTGCCATTGCTGCAGTCCAGCAAGCACAGGTTACATGGAGCTGCTTCTGTAAAGCACACACTCTCATTGACTGACCACCAGGAGAACTCCAGGACACAGCAACACCACCTCTGCCTTCCCAAGTCCTGAGGGGGGTCTCCTCCCATGACCACAAGTTAATAAAGGCCATGCACACTGTATCTGTCAGGGAGCACTGCTGAAACAATGCAAAAACCATCTTTTACATGGAGGCTAAAAGCCTAAACAGAGACTAAATGAGGACAAAGATGGAGAAAAATTCAGTCAACTGATCAATTAAGAGGTGCCCTCCTCCCAGAAGTCATCCTTTAAAATTTATATTTAGTAGAAATGGAAAATGTTTCCACTTCACACACCAACGAGAGCTGGTACACTTCTCAGCATAGTTCAGAATTTTTTAATAAAATGAATTCATTAAGAGACTGCAGCAACTACTGTCCATGCATTGATAAGATGGATAGCAGCCTGGCTTATGTTCATGTGACACCTGCTCTGCTGAAGTAAGAGTTCCCACATAAAAATGAGACCTTTAAACAAGTATTCTGTAAACTAGTCACCTGAGTTTTTCCCCATCAAAATGACATCTTACCACCGTCCTCTCATGAGCTCCCTACAAGAAGGTGCTTGCCAAGCCTTCTCCCTTTTGATGCTAGTGGAGGTTAAACACCCTAGATAAATTATTACAGTAAAAGCACCAAATCTTTTTGCTGGAAATCATTCTTCCACTGATAGCATGATGACACTAAGCACTAGAAGGACAACATATTTCACTCCCACATGCAGCTTTTACGTACACCACTTTTCTTTTTTCTTCCGTGAACAAACATAATTGCATGTGAGAAGACAGACATGCATGGCAAATTTTCTTTAGGTTTCATAAGTACTTCTGAAAACAAAACCAAAACAAAATCTAAGCCTATAATACACCAGTGAATTTTCAGTATTATCATTCATATGGCAACATTAGCCCTGACCCACAATGGCATGTATTAGTTACATGAACCTCCATTCATTCAAGGATACATATTGAATGTGTGCTTCATTGAAAGCATAATAAATTTTTTTTGTAAGTATTCTGATTAAGAGGTGATCACTAGTGGACTTACAAAATCCTGGGTAGAGCTAAATCCTGTAGCATGCACTAGACCCCTACATACTGGAACCTTTCGGGGAGGGAAAGAGAAGGTGGTATAACTCTTCAGGACAGCAGCCATAATTTAGGTGACAGCCCATCACAAGTACACAGTCACCATGTCCTGCTGGTTGCAGTCAGGGATTGATATACAGAGAAGAGGGGTTGTCTTTTGGCAAGCATGGCCCAAGCTGCCTCAGCACCTGCATGCAGCTAGTTGGGTTGTGCAGGGCTAACCACAGGCTCCAGACTCTGTCCCTCACCCTCTCCTCTCTTCCAAACACTCTACCACCCACCCACAACATTCAGTAATTGCCTGTGCCACAGCAGTGCACACACTTAGTAAAGCCCTCTGCAGTTTCTGGAAACGAAAGCAGCAGGGGCAGTTTGAGAGGTGGAACAAATCTCTCCTCCTCTACTTGCAGGAGAGGTGTCAGAGCTGGTAGTGCCAGCTTTCTTTCTTTTGAGAACTTGGTGGTTTTCCACGGTGCACACATTGCTCTGCACACCCCTCCACAATGCTCCTGGGCTGCCAAAAAGTACCTGATCTGCCGTGCTGCCTCCCTTGCTCTAGCCACACTGGCCAGAAGTAGCTTCCTGCTTTTTCTGACAAGACAGGCTGTGCTTCTTCAGCTAGGAAAGAGGCACCACTACAACGAGTCAAAGACCGAGACCTCTGTGACTTCCAGCTAGAAGTGTGCACTTCTGTGCACATCTCAGATTTTGGGTGCTCTGTGCTCTACACATTCTTAAAAAGGCTGCAGCAGTCTTCAGTGTTTTCATTTTCCAAGTTAATTTTGGATCCAGACCTGAATTGAACATGCCACAACTGTAGTACCAGCCTAGAGGAAAAAAATTCTACCACAACTGCTTAGATTTGCAAGACAGAAGGCAGCTCAGTTTCCCAGCTGGGTGGAACCACAAGTTTTGTTCAAAAGTACTGTCCTCCAAGCAATGCATACCACACTTGCTTAGAACTGCTTATCGAAAGTATCTCCAGATTGTGTTACAGCACCCTCACCACACACTGCCAGTACACACTCCAACAGTCATGGCAATGCCATATAGATATCCAGCAGGGAAGTAGCTGACTTTGCATGTTCTGTCAGCCAACACTACTGTGAGGTTAGTGTGTGCATTACAGGAAGTACAGAAGAGGTGCAGTTAGAACTAGGGCCCCACTGTATGTGGCAGCACAAAAATTTTCATGTCGCAATGTTTGATCCAAAAGTCATGGTAAAGAGCATCATTTACCCTAAAGAGCTAAATACCAAACTACAAAACTTCTTACCAGCTGCTGACTCTTCACAACCCTAAACAGCTTTCGATAAAGTCAGTTCTTGTTACTGCAGGTCCTGCATAAGATGACCAGCACTGCCTTTATCAGCTATCAGCACTTGCACACTGCTCCCTCTCTCTCCACTGCCACTGCTGTCCCCCACAGCCACTTCCAAGCAGCAAAGCTGGGTCAAGTCTGGGAAAACCACTGCACTGAAACAGCACTGAAGTCACTATGGAAAACCCACACATACGCAGGTCCCGTAGCCTTCATTCCAATTTCCTGTGGCTTTTTTTCCTCAAAAATACCTTGATCTAGCCCATTTTCCTACGGGTTTCTAAATAGTTGCCAGGTCACCTCCCAAACTCAGACAATCTGAGCTAACATTTTTTGTACATGATATGGACTCATCTGCTTAGAAAACCTTTGTCCATGTGAAACCATTCACAAATGCAAATCAATGCTCCTCCACTTGCCCTGCCCATTCCAAGGAGCCAAACTGCCATCATTCAACCTGTATTGCTTCAGCTCCCCACAACATCCACGCTGCATGTCTGTTTGCCTGCTTCAGACTCAAGAGGTTCTCAGTTATTGTCACATGGTTTCTTACGAAAAAGAAAAATTATCTCAGACACTTCTTTACAGTCTTTGCTAATCCCAGCACTTCCTCGGGATTGATCTTAAAATTTAGCAAGTAGAGTTGGGGGAGAAACTGCTGTTTTCATCTTAAGAAGGGAGTGCACAAGTCCAGGAACTCACATCATAGATGACAGCTAAAAAAAAAAAGTCATACTTCTTTCCATGGTAATTTTAGTACTTTCCTCTCATATTTTTGAAAGAGAAACTGGCACATGTAGTGTTAATCTGTAACATTGCACCATAAATTTTTTTAGAACTAGAAATACAGCCTTTCTTAATTGCTGGGCAACAGAATCAAAAGCAACAGAAGAACCTGAAGAACTTGTTAGAACAATTCGGGTTTTGAGGAAAGTTAAATAGTGAATTCAAGGAAAACACCATTTCCTTCAGCTCCAGTGTACACAGGAGATACCACTGACACAAGTTTCCCATCACATTTGTTTACAATACACTTACAAGTAACCTAATGCTTTGAAAGATTAAATACATGTGTTGCATTCAAGTTATGCACAGATCATAATTACTTAATTATATGTACAAATATTATTTCATTTGTAATTTTGAATTAATGCATACCATAAGCACACTCCGCATCTTAACTGCTGGTTTTAGTTCGCCACAAGGTGGCAGAAATTTCAAAGTTAAAATACAAAGATCGTTGTAGGCTGTTTCATGAGTTTGGTTTTGTTAAAACTGCTATGACTAGAAAGAGAAGTATGTTTATGTCGCCAGGTTAAAACTTAAGGACCACACAAGTCCTTTTTTTGTGGTAGAAAAGCAAAATTAAACCTTTAGCACAGTACATAATACAAATTTTTTGGAGGAAAAGTGTGCCCAAACAACGAGTAAGTAAAATGCTTTTAAATTTTAACATCTAGATTTTAAGTTCTCAATTACTGCATAAAATAGGTGGCCTGAAGTTCAAAAATACCAAATAAATTATTTTAGGTATGCAGACTACACCTTTTGCATGTCTGGAAGTAGCATTACATTTTTTTTATTAAAAAACCTGTATTCTGGTTAGCAGCTAGTGGGGTTTCTTTCCTGCTATTTTTGCTATGGTTGCTTGTTAAAAAACAGACATAAAAACAACGCATGTTGCAAGACAGTATCACCAAAACATAATTTTTAAAAAATCATTAAACAGTAAACTCCCATCCTCTCTCACTGGCAAATTAACTTTCTACTCTCCTCAGTAAAATAATTTCCTTCATTTTCTCATTTTTTGAAATTATTAATTTACTTTTGTTCAAAGTGAAAGGAAAGATGATTAAAAAAAAATTCTTAATTAAGGTTAATTACACCAGACTTTCTTAAAAGTCAAGGCTTAATTTAATGTTAAAATGGTGATATGATCAGAAGCAAAGCCGCATATAAAGTCACAACAACATGAATTCCAAAATGCAAGATAGGTGACAGGAACAACTAAATAAGATACTTACTGTCTAGCCTGGTCCTTATTGCCATATGTTACATTTACAACTGCAGTCTCCGTGTCAGTGTTCACTAGAAAAGAAAATTCAGCAGAAGGAGGGTAAATTCTGTGTGCACTCACTTCCCACTACAAACTTATGGGCAAATTGAGAGTGGAAATAGTACCTTGCTCACAGTTCTCCACAGTTCCATACTGAGCTAACAAACTATCCAGCACCTATAAGAGATAAAAGAAATGATAGATTTAAATTTCAAAGCAGATTAACAAAACAAAACAAGCCTCTAAAAAAACACCAGAATTTTAAAAATGATTGTAGGAGAATATAGATCATTTAACGCAGCTATTTCAACAAAAAAGAAATTATTATTCCAGGAAGAACCACCATACATGGTTGTTTTCTCTCTCATATCAGAAAATCTGCATTTAAAATTTCATTAATGTGAAAATCCAAAGTATAACTTCAGGAAGTCACACTGCACTGTATATTCCAAACTTTGAAAATAAACGTCCAAGTCACCTGTTCTCAGAGTGGGCTAAAGGAGAGGCAGAAAGAATTAGAGAAGAGCAAATCCAAAATAAAACTTCTTTTGTGTATTCCAAGAACATATATCTAACTTTGTCCCTGTTTGGAGTTGTCGGGGTTTTTCCCCCCAACACATTTTGGTTGTACATTAAAGTGTTATTCTCCTCCTTAGTGGGGAATTGTCTGTGTAGAGAAGGTAACAAGAACAACCAGCACAAGAAGAGATCTTTCACAATTATTTTAACAGATTTCACAAAGATCACCATTCCAGAAGAACCACTCAACTGTACCTTCACCATTATTTGAAAG